>NW_012267398.1:2407268-2437380 GCF_000151885.1 Dipodomys ordii | reverse complement strand
CTTCCTTCCTTCCTTCCTTCCTTCCTTCTTTCCTTCCTTCCTTCCTTCCTTCCTTCTTTCCTTCCTTCCTTCCTTCCTTCCATACTTCTTTCCTTCCACTGGTCCTCTGGCTTGAATTCAGGGCCTAGATGTTTGTATTTAAGGCTAGTGCTCTGCCACTTGAGCCATAGCTCCACTTCTGACTTTTTTTGGTAATTAATTGGAGGTAAGGATTTCATGGACTTTCTTTCCTGGGCTGGCTTTGAACTGTGATCCTCAGCTCTCAGTTTCTTGAGTAGATAAGATTACAGGTGTGAGCCACTGGTGTCTGGTTTGCTTTTCCTTGTGAAGTGCAGAGGAAAGAACCATCAGCTAGATTGGTGGTCAGATTCAAAGGGAAAATGGATAATGTAAGTTGATTCTTTCTAGAGACTCAAGAGTGGTGGAATGGGCAATATGCATTTAAAATACATCCAAGCCTCCAAGAGGGCCTTAAGATACATTGTTCCAGGGTATAAATAAAGTACTTTCTGGAATTTGGTATCTTAGTTGCCTTTGAGTAGACATTTATAGGGATAAATCATTTAAATGGTTTCTCAGTTATTCATATAAGTTCTAAATAGGTCTGGACTGTAAGGAATTCTCCCAAGACCTCTTAGGAAAGTAGATCACTATGAATAAGAAGCCGAGGATGTCAGTAGGATGAAGGAGAATCACAGATTCACTCTGAGATTTCCAGGGTGGATGACTCCACTGTGCTGGACCAGAGAACCTGAAAGAACTGATATCCAAAGTTGTCATGTCGAAAACGAGCTTTACAACGTCAGTGCGGGGCGGGGGGGAAGGAGTGGGGGGAGAGGGGGGAGGCTGGGAAGGGATGTGAAGGGTAAACAAAGGAGGAGGCTGCAATGCTTGGTAAGAAATGTATGCATTATCCTGCCCATGTAATTGTAACCCCTCTGTACAGTATGTTCACAAATAAAATAAAATTAAATTAAATTAAAAAAAGAACTGATATCCATCACGACACACTGCATTCATAAACTGCTATGCTGAGTTTCAACTTCTTTGTACAACTAAAGATAACAACAACAACAATAATAATAAGGAAAAGGTACTATCCACAGGCTTCCATGGGATTCCCACTGCAAACAGAGAGAGAGGGGGGGTGGAGAGTGTCTGGGCTGATGAATTCCCACATCAACAGGGACCTTTGGAGAATTGATAAAATTATAGATGACTTCTCAAAATTAAAAAAAAAAAAACCCGAAACAAACATTTGAGCACTCGATGATTGGGAGTTGCCTAAAATTTCCCACTCAGAACCACAGAATCATAGCTGTGTTGGTACTTAGGGTATGCCTGGGTCAACTTTCCAACCTGACACCTTTTGACCAGCACCTGGGGGAAAGCGGATATTTTGAACAGAACGTTTTATAAATATAAATGAACAAAGTCCATATTCTGTAATAAACCACACACATCTTTGTAAGGAGCTAAGTTAACGATGGAAGCAGAGGTAATCCTGTCACTCTTGAACTTGGAGTTGACACACAGGTATTTAGGGAGCACTACAGTGGTTGTCTCTGTCCTAGTCTTCTTCAGAGTCCTCTCTGGCTGTTGTGGCACATCTGCAGTGTTCTTCGCCAGCCTGGGTTCCATGCCAGTGTCATCTGAATGATGTTTCCCTTTACTTCTTTGTGTCTTCAGCTGACCAAGGTGTCAAAATCCGACTGTGATTACAGATTTTCACCAGTTATGTGTTTGTGTACATATATATATATACACACACACACACAAACACACCTATATATATATATATATATACACACACACACACACACATATACATGCATACATATAGTTGGTCATGGGGCTTGAACTTGGGACCTGGGTGCTGTCCCTGAACTATTTTGCTCAAGGCTAATGCTCTATTATCTGGAGTCACAGCACCACTCTGATTTTTCTGGTTAACTGTGGATAAGAATCACATGGCCTTTCCTGCTGGGGCTGGCTTTGAACCATGATCCACAGATTTCAGCCTCCTGATTAGCTAGGATTACAGGCACGAGCTACCAGTATCCAGCATCATTTGTATATATATATATATATATATATATATATATATATATATTTAGCTTTAGTGATTACATAGACTGATGTACAGGAGGAACTTGAAAAGGTTTGTTTCTTTTCTTTTCTTTGGATTTCCAACACAGTGCATCCTTTCTTTAAACACTTAATTTAAAAATTTCTAAACAACTGAAGATTGTACAAAGGGGTTACAATTTAACGTGACCATCTAAATGTCCAGGGCTACTCTTTTGGAGTCATTGCTTCCCTCATTCTTGTCCTCTTAGACTCATTTCATGTTTTCTACTTCCCTGGTCACATATGTACACTGAATGTTCTGGCAGTATTTGTGCCCTGTTAGGTCAACAAGTCTGTGTGATCTCTTGGCCAACTTTGGTTGATGGGTTGACATTTGGCTATGTCATTGAGATTCTGCAGCAAAACCACAGAATAACAAAAATGATGGGACTGAGTATTCTTAGTTCTCCCAAGGGGATGGTTATTAGCAAACATCCTAGTTGTCAAGGAGAGACATTAATTTATTAATGCAATAAACCCTTGCTTTACTAGGTTACATTTACAAATGCATCATAGCTCTCTATTCTTACAAAATATCATGAGAGAGAAAAATATGAACTCAGTTTTCAAGACAAGGAAAACATCTCCATGGTTAAATAGCTCCAAGTCTTTTTTTTAAACACCTTTAGTTTCCCTACATAATTCATCAGCACATTCTGTGAATCTTATCTTTGCATGATTCTCCAGTCTATCCTTTGATTTTGAGTCTGAAGACAACTGTTTCAGAGTAGCACCTCATTAGCTTTCTCCTGGTGGAATTTAGCAGCTTCTTAACTGGCTTCTTAGCTCGTATCTCACCTTCTTCCTATTCATTCTGTGCTATGTCCAAAGGTGCAGTACTTATGTACAAAATTCATTTTGCCCATTTTACTGCTCTAAACCTTCCATTCTACTCCACCCTCTCTTGATGATGGAATAAAGTTTCAGAAGCCTTAGTATGGGATGTATCACCTTCACCAACCCACCTGCCTAGTTTTGCTAGTCGTTCTCTTATGTCACACCTCCAGTCATCTTCCTCCATGGGCAAGCTGTTCCTTGGTCCTTTCTAGATCAAGTTGTATGATGTCCAGCTTCTGTAATCCCCGGTTCTCTCATCCGCTAGGTTTCTTTCTTTTTCCCATGCTCATGCAAATCATGGTGATCTCTCAGTATCACCCAGTCCTTTGAGAACTTGGTGGATTCATACTGAAATGATGGAATGATTTTGTGATGTCACATCCTTTCAATAGTTATATTTTCTGTGACATGTTGCCCTGTTCTACCTTCCACTTTAGTCCCTTGTATGCTTTTTGATCCCTTCATTATAGTATCTGTGGAACTCTTACCCTTATAAATCAGAAGTGATTGCTTATACCTTTAAACAAACTGCCGCACCTGTCAGTTCTGGGCATGTTCTGAATGCTAGCAGAGAACGTTTGGGTTTAAAGCCCTTGAGTATTTGTACTTCCACTCAGTGGTCCTCACTGGGGGGGGGGGTGAGGGGAGGGGGGGAGGGAGACTGAGGAAATGGTAAATGTGGTCCTTGAACCATTTTCAGAATTGTGATGATTCTAGTGGATACCATGTCTGCCCTGGAAGGGAGGTTTGGGACTTAACTAAAATGTCAGGTTTCTTTATTTTTGTTTATAGTTACATTAACTCTAATAACACCTTGTTTGGGGACAAGTAACAGCATATACTCATGAGTTTAAGGGAAAATAAAAGTAATTGTAATATGCTGATAGAAGAGATTCTTGTACAGGCCTAAAGTAGGAGGTACGGCAAGGCCTTCAGAAGGATTGAAGCCATGGAAAAAGAAATCACCAAACCCCAAGGTAGAGCTATTGACCACTCTGTTCCTGGGGCCGCCAGTTCATCACCTGCTTCTCTGTCTCCATCAGTTTTCCCCTCCTTTCTGTGATGATACCGGGCAACAGGGACTATCATATCTGTGAACTACTTTAAGGCACATCAGTGAAGACACACACCTTCACACACAGGTGCACATGACAACCTGCACATGCACACACACATAGATATGTATGCATATCTACATATTGTCAGATATATAAATATGTATAGTGATATATAAATATATAAACATGTGCATGCACACATGTATGTAGGTACATTTTACACACACACAGGTACTTATATAGATGCCTACACATATATTACATTTATGGGTACATATATGCATACATGAATTTAGAGATGGATGTATAATACACATATTTAGGTCTGTATATATAAATACATACATAGGTTTGTATACATCAATATTGTATACTTTTGATGTATACTTGAGGGATCAGTAGTTAAGAGTTGAGGTACTCAACTAACTACTCCTTAAGTATAATGTATGGCAACATATATTATAGATAGTTAGCATTTGAGAGAACTTAGCTAGATGTCTTCACTCCAAACGCCTGCCTGCCTCTGATAATCACTAGCTAGTTTTAAAATGAGCACAAGGAACTTCAGAGACGACTTTCTATCAGTGCAATCTATGATGCTCAAGATAGGAGACTGGATGTTAATGTTTAAGTACCACTCTTCTGGCACAGTGCAAGTGATGAACTTGCATCTGCAGGGGTATATCTTGTCTGATGACTCAGTCTGGCTCTATCTATGCATCCTACTAGCCAGCTATGATAAGTTTGGCTGTCACGGTGCTTACATATTGCTCACTCTGTCTTCAGTGAAAGAACCTAGTTCTTGTAAATGGTCAACTTATTTTGGATCAGTTTGCAATGAGCATGTACTGTAGCTACTCCAGAACTGGCCTTGGCCTTCAGATCTATGAAGAGAATCCAGATGGTTTGCATCTATTGCTCGAATTTTCACTTTCTCAGAAAAGAGTATTCATTGGCTTAGTTCAGACAAGATGTTGGGATCTGCTTAACTGTCATCAGGGAGTATGTTGTGTAGTAATTAGCAGGGCCGGAAACAGCCACTGAGAAGCAGGTGTGCTGGCACAAACTCCGAACAGGGGCTCTAGGTAGGTGTGGCTGAAGGGTGATTTTCAGAGATGTGTAGATAAGATGGGTGTTTTGAGACTCCACGTGCAAACACAAAGCTTTATGTGTCTTTGATCTACAACTATAGATAAAATTCTTAGAAATGAAGTGTTGTTTTAAGTAAGTTAAATCTCACAGAGCAACAGAATTCTTAGGATTTTTTTTAAAAAAAGTGTCCTTGATTCTCAATTATTCTTGCTTTTTGTTGTTTCCAGGGTGGGGTGACCTTTCCAAATGAAATGATGATTGGTCTTTGGAAGCAGAAATATTTGACCTTTAATCTCCAAGATCTTTGATCTTTGACCTCAGAGAGGTGAGGGAAATAGACCACTTATTTAGAGACCAAGAGGATTAGTGGAACAGAAGGACAGGAAACAGAGAGGCTTCAGAAACATAGACTATTTCCATTTTTCCACTTTTAGCTAAGGACATCTCTGCCTGCTTATATCACAAACAAATAATATCCAATTAAATGTTTTCACAGAGAGCAACCCTCACTTGCAGTGTGATTGGGGCAAGGCCATGGATCACAGCATGTTTGTTGTGCAAGGTTTTTTTTTTAGAATAGAACAACAAGGTTGTTTCTATGGGCCATTTGCTCCACGTGTGTGGTTTATGACTCAAAATCCTGATTTAACCCTCACTATAAAAATGGATCTGCTAAGTGAATGAGTAAAATAAACAGGGGGAATGTGCCAATCGAGAGTGAAGGCCTTCAGGTGAGACCACGGTGTTCAGAGAATGGCGGTGCATATTGTAAATGTTAGTGTGACCACCGTGCCCTTCTGAGACAATTTTATTGCCTTTTCTGGAATGTGTTCAAACCCCTCCTTTCAGTATTCCCTCTTCCTCCAGTCTTTTATAAGTGACAAAGACCTCTTTCCTCCAAATGATGACACATAAAAAAGATTTTACTCAAGAACCTCGAATCTAAATCCAGCAAACTTTAGAGAATCAGTGAACCCCCATCTAAAAACTTAACTATAATGGAGAAAAAGCCATACCCATGTGACGATATCACAGGTCTGCTCTGATTGGTTGTTTGGTTGTTCGATGCCTCATTTGCATGTGTGTGGGCAGGGCACAGCCTATCAGCAGTGACTTTCTACTGAACTGTTTCTTTTTTAAACAAAGTGCTTCATATTTACCCTTTGTTGTGGGTGGACTTCTTTTATCACAATTACTGAGACAAGGACCCAAGAATGAAACAGGCCAGGGAAGCTGCAACTCTAGCAGGCGTGGCCTATTGCTAACCAGCAACAAGAGCAGGTGTTGCTTACTAAAGGGCCGCAGTCCCATTGGTCTCAGCTGGCAGAGCCAGAATGTGTGTAACTCCAAGAAGATCTGCTCTCCAAGAGTAGAAAACCAACATCTAAACACCTCAAAAAGCACAGGTGGGTGTGGCTAAAAAGACAGAAGAGGAAGATGTGGTAGACCTAGCGGAGGGGAGCACTGTGCAGAGTGTAGGAAGTTTATTGACAGTGATTGACATGTAAGCTTTATTAGCTATCCACAACACTTATTTGTAGATTTGTAGGCACACTAGCTTCCACAAATGAGGGAAACCCTGCAATCTTCCTTTCTCTGGGTCTGGCTTACTTCACTTAATATAACTTTTTCCCCCGAGTCTTTCCATTTCTTTACAAATGGTACAATAGCATACTTTCTGATGGATGAATAGAATTCCATTGTGTTGTATAGACGACATTTTCTGATTTCATTCAGCCACTGAAGGGCATCCGGGCTGATTCTGTACCTTAGTTATGGTAACAGGTGAGACCCGGGAAGGATATTCTTAGGAGCGGATCACAAAGGCATAGTGCCTATGTGCATCTGAGCATATAAAATAGTATTTATCAAAATGTGCTACAGGAAATGAAATGAGAGGCTTTTTCCTTTGTGGCTTTTACTCTTTTCTTTTTGTCTTATTTGTTCATGTATCTGTCTTTTGGAGGGTAAAGGGGCACAGAAATGGGAGGACAAAGTGTGAATAAAAGCAGCAGTGATATTCTCTAGATACTGTTGAAAATGAACTAACTTGTGGGTAGAGACAGGAGGGAAAAACTGTGAATGAGGGGAAAGGTGACATTATTCAAAAAGCAATGTACTCTTTATCTGACTTATGTAACTGCAACCCTCTGTATATTACCTTTATAATAACAATAAAAATGCATGAAAAAACAAATAGAAAATAAAAAACAAAAACGAAAAAGATTTACTAGCTGAGTGGAAGTTGAGTAAAAAAACCAGCATCAATAGTGAGGGGGGAACAATATTTTAAACTTAGTTCTTCTCCCCTTTCTATTGCAGTTGGCTGCATAGTGACATTGAAAGCTAGGTACATGCATATGGATGTTCTTTGTCAGCTCTTGGTTTGGGTCCTCAGCATCACAGCTCTAGCATAGATTAGTTAGCCAGGCTTCCTGTGGGCAAAGTGATCAG
This sequence comes from Dipodomys ordii, assembly GCF_000151885.1. Lineage (NCBI taxonomy): Eukaryota > Metazoa > Chordata > Mammalia > Rodentia > Heteromyidae > Dipodomys > Dipodomys ordii. Next base: position 2,429,809 of record NW_012267398.1, on the reverse strand, counting down.
TACTGGTTCATTTGGAATGTAAGGAAATGTTCCTTGCTTGGAGCTGGGAAGTCCCTGTAGCTTGTGTAAATTATGAAGAAAACTTCTTTTCAGAGTGGAACCAAACCAGGATGGTCTCTTGCCTCTATGCTATTTGTGCATGATTTGGTTGCTGTAACATAAACACCAGATGCTATTTTCCTCTTAAAGTAATTGTGGCAGTTTTCATGCCACCATTTTTTTTAACCCTACTGCAATGTTGAGGATGAAGTAGAGGGTAAAGGTGCTTCCCATTGAGACTAATTTCATGTGTGCATTTTCCAGGGAAAGGTCTGAGCTCAAAGAGGTCATTTGGAAGCAAGGAAATATTGACAACCTTTCTTCAGTTTCTTGGCAGCTTTGTAAAAGCAGCCTGTTTGGAAAGCTGGCTCCTTTAAGACCTGCTATACATTCTGGGCTCAGCTTTTTGGGCCTGGACTGGGGGATGCATTATGCTAATGTGCTTATTTCCTCCTCTCCCTTCCCTGTCAAAGATTTTCCCCTGAAGCTGATTCCATTATAATGGGTAAAATACCATCTGTCTGTCTAAAAGGTTTTTGTTCCTGTCCTTTTGGACAGCTCTGTATCTGATTTCTTTCAGGCAGTTCTGTTGAATAAATGAAGGGTAGCCACTGCCCATCTTCGGTCTAAAGTCATTTTTTTTTCTATAGCATTGTTGTAAAACTGTTGGTAAGTTTGTCACTATTAACTCTGGGTTTTTTCTTTTACTTCTGATGGTACCAAAGTTTGGACTGAGGCTTTATACTTGCTCAACTGGTGCTGTACCAGTTGAGCCATGCCTCCACCCCTGCTTTTTGCTGGTTGTTTTGGAAATGGAATCTCATGGACTTTCTGCTGAATCATGACCCTCCAGCTTTTTGAGTAGCTAGAATTTATAGATCTGCACCAACATGACTGGCTTAGTGTTGGGCATATGTTAATGTTATTCAGCTCTTTCATTTATGCAGCATGAGACCTACACAATGTATTCTGCTTTCACCCTCTCTATCTGCAGCACAAACTATGGTTTTTTTTTACCCTTCTTATAGCACTTTAGAGGCATGTCCCTGGGTTTTGTACCAGTTTCCTTTTCTGCCTTTGGTGTTCTTTAGTCATGCTTTACGGCTCTCTGAAACCTAGGTATGATTCTGTTGGTTGTAGGCAAAACTCACAATGACTTCAGATATTGCTTAATTGCTTTTCAGCTGTTAACATTTTTGGTAGAGACCTTATGGAAATGAAATGCAATATATGTGATATATATACTATAATATATGGTATATATGACATATGTAATATGTCTTCTGGGTGGATCTTTAAGATTTTCTTTTGCCCACCATTTTTTTTAAATTAACACTCCATTTCTTCCTAATAATTTTAATCATTCCTATATCCTTAACACTTCTTCCCTTTCCTCATAGTATCCAACTTATATATAAATTGACTTTTGAAAGACATTAAAATTAAAACACTTGTACCTTAGCTTTGGTTTTGCCTTTTTTCCTTTTGAAAGTACTAGAATTTGAACTCAGGTTTTTGTGCTTTCTAGGCAAGCACTCTACCACCTGAGTCATACCATCCACCTTTATTGCTTTTAGATATTTTTCCAGTATGGTTTCAGTTTTGCTGCTGTTGACCTTGGACTATGATTCTCCTGTCTGCCTCAGACATAGATATGATTACAGGCATGCCTACCATGGGCAACTGGCATGGAAAGGTATGGGGTTCAGGAATGGAGGATGTGTGTGGGGTTGAACACAGACAGGGTACCAGGAATAATTGAAAAAAGAAAGAAAAAAATTTGTAGGAGAACCACACTTGGTTCAATACGTCCACAGGAGACAATGCATACCTATTGATAGCAAATTGTTTACTCTAAATGACCTTTCCACCCCTTTGCTGCTGGAATTCATTTGTGTCTCACTTGGGACCTTGTTCTCACTTAACTTCCCTCACACCTGCCACAATGCCCCTCCCCTCCCCAAAATGTGGTTCTCCTACAAGTTTTTCTTCCTTCCTTTCCTTTTTTTAATTTTATTCCTACTAGCCTATTTGTGTTCAACCCCACACACATCCGATTTCATTCTCATCAACTTTAGTGAATGCAGAGCTGTCTGTGTGCTCCCAGCAAGCCTTTCTCTGTGCATACCTTAGCTACAAGAGTCCAAATGCTTCCATCCCAAGAAAATGGTCAAACATTAGATTCATGAGGCTTGTCAGAGCCTGCCAGAGTTAGCAAGGCAGAGGCTGTAGACACATTTGACTTTAAGTTACTAAAACTACATAGCTGCGCATTTCCTGCGCCTGTCAGTTCTGAATGTTTCTGAAAACAAACAAAAGAATTTTATCCTGAAATTTGGCAAGGGAATACAGACACTAGGGCTCACCTGACAATTCCCCTTTCCCATGCACCAACATTTCAAAGAATAATTTACCTCCCCTTTAGGTTCTTTGAGTTTTCCTCTATGACCTTTTTTTTTATCAGACAATGAAGCCAATGACTCCAAAGAGATCAGTATTATGAATTATTAATTGTTGATTATATTGAAACTCTAGATCACTGAAACACAGCTTTCCCTTTACTCTCAGCTTACCACCTCTTGGTAAAAACTTTTTATTTTTGACAGCATGTGGAATGAGGAAAGTGGCCAGAGGTTCATTGAGGGTTTTGAAGGAGTGGAAAGCTTTTTGTTTTGTTAGTTATTACTACCATCTCAGGAAGAGACCACCCTTCCCCTTGCTTTCTGTATGATACTCAGGTTTTCAACTGCTGAAAATTCAGCATAGATTGAAGGGAGATAGTGAAGAGGGACAAAGGATGTGTGTTTTCTCATATGTGGAAGTTTACTCTATAAACAAACACAGTCATGTGCATAAGCACACAAATGCATTCGCTAAAATATGAAATTGGCAGGAGAAGATTCTAAAGGGGTAAGTCCTTTGCACACCTAAGTTACAGCCTAACTAAATAAACACCAGGAAGAAAAAACTTAGGGTATGGGGATACAGCTAAGGGAAGGGGAATAGATGATTGAAGAGAGGAAGGGTGGATGAACATAGTCATAATAGTTAATTATAGATTTGTGAAATTGGAGCTAGGAAAATTGAGAGGATGGGTGGGGTTGGGAGAGATGGGGGAGAATAATGGAAGGGGTAGTATTGTATTCATAACATGTAGAATTGAAAACACTTTGTAAACCACATAAAGATAAAAAAGATGTGTGCACACATGAGTGTGATAGATAAATGTTGCTTTGGTTGGACTCATACATCAACTAAAAGAAAAGGAAAAGAATGACATCTTTGCCTTCGTGTATGTGTGTGTGTGTGTGCGCGCGTGCGCGCACGCGCTGCTACTGGGCCTTGAATTCAGGTCTTCATGCTCCCTCTTGACTTTTTGTGCAAGGCTGGATGTCTACCATTTCAACCACAGCTCCAGTTCCAGGTTTTGCTGGTTAATGGGAGATAAGACTTTCATATTTGTCTGCCCAAGCTGGCTTTGAACCATGATCCTCAGATCTCAGCCTCCTGAGTAGCTAGGATGACAGACACCTGCCCCTGACTCTGTTCTGGATGCGTATCTGCTCTTGGTTACTCTCTCTCTCTCTCTCTCTCTCTCTCTCTGTAGTCACTCACCTTGGCTTGTTGAAAGAACAGGGCTGATCCATAACACCATCATGAGGACTAAAACACCCCCTAAGGAAAAATGGATCTCCTTTCCAGGTTCGACCACCTGTCATTCACCAGTGGCTCCTTTGCCCCTCTTAAGTGAAGACAATGATGATGACTCTTCTGAAATCTCTTGTAAAACAAGGACTGAAAGAATGCCCAACCATACCATCTTTTGATGTATGCATGCCTCTCTTCTCCTGCCTGCAGTTCTTCATCGATAAAATCTAAAGTTCATGTCTGTACCTCAAAGATGGAGTAAAGGCTGTGTGTCCATGGTATAAAATCTCCTTTCTTGGTCTTCCATTGTATCTCTTCATTTGGAATGTAGTGGCAAGTGGCTGGACATGACTTTGGGGATGCTGGAGTCTAAACATCTATGGTTTCAAGAGCATTCAGTGAGTATTTGGTTCCTAGCAGTGCAAGGCTGATTGAGGAGCAGTGTACAGCAGGTGTGGGGAAGGTTGTTCTGTATTGTTGAAGCTGAACCAGGTACATCCTTAGGATAAAGCCAACATGCTCAAGTGGCTCTGTTCCTTCTGACTAGACTTCAGATTTGAGAAGAAGCCAAAAGTAAGAAGTATAGAATGCAGTAAAGCGTAGGTGTGTATGTATCTCTCGGAGATCCTTTAGCCCTCTCATTTAAAGGGAAATGTGTAACAATCCCTGCTCAACAGTTGGGGGTGAAGTGGGCCGTCCTGAGGTTCAGGGTGGTTAGCTGAATTTTATCTGACTTGTAGGACATGATGTATGGCATTGTATTAATTACAGATCTGTTGTACCAGGGAATATTTCATCGGTGGCTTACTTTCAGGTGTGTGGTGGATTTCAAAACATCCTATGCTTTTCCATGACTTTGGAAGACTATCAAATCTACAGTGACACAGGTCATCTATGAGCTGAAAGTTTTAATTACAATGTTGTCTTTTTTCTTGGAGACATTGTGATCTTGTCTTCTGTTTTACATTTTCTTCGCAGTTTCTCATTGCTCGGGTTTGTTTGCCCATCAAGAAAAGATAGCAGGGATCAAGGAAACAGCTAAGTCACCAGACTCACAAGGAAGGATGAAGAGTTTCTAAAATTGGACCCTGATTTTTTCTCCGAATCATGTATTCCTCCTGGCATGTGTGTGGGTTAGTAATGCTAGCTGCTCAACAAGTAACTTCTAAATGTATAAATTGAATACACTGGAAGTTTACTTCTTGTTCCCAAGTAGCTGATCTTGACTTGTTGTGATCTATGAGGCAATGAGCAGGGACATAGTAATACTGGATTTTCTGCTAGTGTGATCGCAATGGGCAGAACCCATTTGGATTCTAGCTTTCCCAGCTCTACAGCAGGCAACGTCTGCTAGTATGACCTCTGCAGCAAGCAATGCCAGCTAGTGTTATAGCTCTAAACTGGGCGCTAGTTCTTGCCTCCTGACCTGGAAGAATGAAATTTTTAGACAACAGGAGGGTGTGCAAGTACGTAAGTTAGATAAGTGAGATGAAAAGAAATAGAACTCTTATTGTATGAGAGGGGCCCCAATAGAGGGTTGTAAATGAAATGGCCAAGTGTAGAGGATGTCATCAGTCTAATTCTGGGGCATTGTTTAGCTTTTAGATGCTTAGAAGGTGACTGGTTCATTGGTCTGGCTTGAGTCATTCTGGTTGGCTGTGCTCTCTCTGCCATTGGGATTTGGAATTTAGTTCTTATTCAGGTCTACCTCACGTCTTTTCTTGCCTCTTTGGGTCAAAGGGCAATCATTGGGGATGTAAGCTGCTTTTCCTTGTGGTTGGAATATTTGGAATGTTTTTACATAGCAATCAGTACTTAATCAATATTAAGTACATCTACTTAAATCTTTTTATTACTCATGTTACTGTAACCCCTCTGTACAGTGTCTTTACAATAAAATAACATTAAAAATCTTTTTTTTTGTAGAGACCTGTTGCTCTGTCTGCATGTCTGAGTCACAGCCTGTTCACAAGCCTCTTCCTGGCACTGGGTTGTCTGTGCTGGGGGCTGGATTGAGAAGAGCTACTGTCGATGTGCAGTCTTACCTGGCAAATAAAACAACAAAAATAACCAAAGAACACAAAACAAGTAAAAAAGCAAAAATAAACATAAAAATAAAAAGCCACATGTTCACAACGGAGCATTAATCTGAGATCTTGAGGTTCTTAGTATAAGTTTGAATTCTTTTTTTTTTTTTTTTGAGTCTGGTCGTGGGGCCTGAACTCTGGGCCTGGGCGCTGTCCTTCAGCTCAAGGCTAGCACTCTACCACTTGAGCCACATTGCCACTTCTGGCTTTTTTCTTTTTGCTTATGTGGTGATGAGGAATCGAACCCAGGGCCTCAGGCATGCAAGGCAAGCGCTCTACCACTGAGCCACCTTCCCAGCCCCTTGAATTAATTCTTGCAGTATTAGTAATTCTAATTTATTCTCTGATATCGACTCCACAGATAGAATACAAAGTATCCCCTCACTTGGCTGAAAATATATGCTGATCACTTATGTCGAAAATTTCTCATACATCAGGATTCTAAACAGATTCTCAGATTGCCACAACAATTTCTTCCTGGTGATAGTGTTGGTATTATAATTTATCCTTTTGCCTGAGGATCAGAAATCATTTAAAGTTCCATAATTGAGCCCCGTTTTAGAATTTTTATAGCTTTTATGGACTTATTGCCATTTGATTTCACAGACAAAGAATTGTGCATGGATTGAATTATACCATCTCTACACCTATCAAAGATTTTTTTGTAGATATTTCAGAGAATCTTGATTGCAGAAATAATTCCAGATTCGAATTATGCATAAATAACCTTTCTACTGAAAATTCTTGCTTTTAATGTGTGTGTTCCTGAATAATTTTAGATAATATGTAAGCAAGATAGAAAAAAATAATATTCTATGTTTTTCCTGGGGTGAGCATGTGAGCTGCCTTTCATTCAGTAGCAGTAATCTCAAGAATTAACTTTATCTTTTCAGGGAGAATATCTAAACGTTAACTGTGTCAGAACCCAAACCAACACTTTACTTTGACAATAGAGATGGATTATGTTTTGCACTGAGTTATGCAATACAGGCAATAGGCCATTTGGTTCAATTACCCAGGGTCCATTTGGGACTTCTATTTTGTCATCTCTAGGATTCAACATCATTCAGAATTGTTTTTTTTTAACCAATGTCTGTCAATCACCTATATTTGTTAAGAGTGGTTAATTTACTTTTCAAAATCTTCTAGGTTGCTGTCATCTCACCCACACTTAGAAACTTTGAATCTTTTATCCTTCCTAATATAAGAAATAACTAGGTGTGGAAGCTCTCAGTAGTTTTTGTTGGGTGACTTTTTTATATGTTTTTTTTTAATTGTAAAAATACTGTACAGAAGGGTTACAGTTACATGAGTAAGGTAATGAGTACATTTCCTGTCGAGCATTATTACCTCCTCCTTTGTTTTTCCCCTACCATCCCTTCCACCCCCACCTCCCCCCTTCCTCCATGCCCTTTCCCCCTGCTGAAGTTGTAAAGTTCTTTTCAACATAGTGTCTTGTACATGTCATTGTTAAAATGGGTCAACCTGTATCCTTATTTAAGCATTTTGTTATTTCCCTTCCCCTCCCCAAATTAAAAAATTTATATACAAGATGCAAGGCACCAACATTAAATACAGTGAAAACATGGGTTATACTGTGGGGGAGGAACATACCAAAGAAACAAAAAAATATAGTAAATATACAGTAAAAATACATAGTAAAAATACATTATAAATACGTTGGCAACAATTGCAAGAAAGAAAAAACCCACTTGTGTCCCTATCTTGGAGTTCATTTCACTTCACATCATTTTATGTGGTCATATGTACATAGTTTTTTTTATCTTTTCTGCTTGTCCTAGATATATACTAGTTATTGCAAATAAGGGAAACCAAAGGGCCTTTGTTTCTTTGGGCCTGCCTTCCTTACTTCACAATATAATTTTTTCCAAGTCTTTCCATTTCCTAACAAATGGGGTCATAGAATTCCATTATATATATCTCTATAGATCTCTCTCTATATATATCTATCACATTTTCTCGGTCCATTCATCTACTGAGGGGCATCTGGGTTGGTTCCATATGTTAGCTATGGTGAATAATGCTGCGATAAACATAGTTGTGCTGGTAGCTTTAGTATGGCCTTGTTTGTGATCATTTTGGAAAATGCCCAAAAGTGGGATTGCTGGGTCATAGGGGAGCTCTATGTGGAGTCTTTTGAGGAACCTCCATACTGTTTTCCAAAGAAGTTGAACAAGTTTACACTCCTACCAACAATGCAGCAGGTTCTGTTGGGTGATTTATTGAGTACAGATTAATGATGCTCTTCATAATCACCTACATCCTGGTGACAATGGCTTTCAGGGAGCAGTTGAACAACTATTCATCCTCTGTAATACTAGTCTGATAAGCATCTCATTTTTATAAAATATTTGCTTTGCATTCTAGAATGTTCAGTTTGGAGCCCATTCTTGAAGACAATGAGCTAAGAATAATATCTAAGAACAAACTTTTATGTGGTACTAGGGATTGTGTCTAAGGCCTTGTGCATGCTTGGTGAGCACTCTACTGTATAAGCCACACCACCAACTCTTTTGCTTTTGTGTTTTGTTTCTGAGATAGGGTGACACTAACTTTACTTGGTTTGTCTTGAACTCATGCTCATCCTGTCTCTGACTCCAGAGTAGCTGTAGCTGGAATTACAGGCATGCCCCACTGCTCCCAGCCTGATATTTTTGCATTTTCCCCTTTTTTTCTACATTTGTCTTTATTAACTCAAATTTGACCTATTTTTGAATATTTTTATTATCATCAAGTTTAAACGAGTTGCCATTCACCAAAGCAGTTTATGAAGCCAGTTTGTGATCAGCATCCCCCTATCAACATTCTCATCCACCCCTCCCAAGCCACCCCCTCCCTCACTTATCTTACTTTTAGGTTATGAATTTAATCTTCTTTTTGCCTTTTAACAAAGCAGTTTGTGTCTACAATTCATCTTCATCTGTGTTATCCCTTCAAAATCTTCACCCCCCCTTCCAATCACCCCTGATCCGTTCAGCAGGTGCCTTTGGGTTCCAAGCCCAGAACTCCTCTTAAGTGTGGCGATGGTTAGAGGAATGAAAAAGAGGTCATTCTTGCTCTTATGTCTTCAGATTTTGCCTTAGCAGTCTTTCATTGTGAGAGGTCTCCCAATATTTTGGATGAACTTCGACTTTGACCCCATCTTTACCCGGTATTATGATGGCACTAGTGTGTCCTATTCCTCTCAACTCTCAGTGTTCTATTTGAGTCTGTAGGACAGCCACTTCTGGGTAAATGTGCTCTGACCTTTGTGTCTTCTGTCCCTTTTCTGTCTAGCTTCCTTTGCAGATTGGGTACCAGAACTCTTCAAGTGCCTCCTGCTGCAGTTTCTTCCTCTGTTTCTTCCTCTTCAGGGCTGTCTTAAGTATCTTGTTCATGGCATGCCTGGACCAAACTTCTCTCTCAATACAGATGTGTTTTCTCCCCTTGTTTCTTTTTTTAAAATTTTTTTGTTTATTTTTTATTATGAAAATACTGTACAGAGGGGTTACAATTACATGGGCAAGATAATGAGTACATTTCTTATCAAGCATTGTAGCCTCCTCGTTTGTTTCCCCTTCCCATCCCTTCCCATCCTCCCCCCCCACCCCCCACCGAAACCTCCCTGCCCCCCAAAAGTTGTAAAGTTCGTTTTCAACATAATGACTTGTACTTCTCATTGTTGCAACAGGTCCACCTGTATCCTTATTTAAATGACTTGTTTTTCCCCTTCCCCTCCACAAATTATACCAATGTCAAATACAGTGAAAGCAGGGATTATACTGTGGGGGAGGGACATACAAAGCAACAAAGAAATAATCTTATAAATGTATTAGAAACAATTGCATGAAAGAAAAAAAACATTTGAATACTTATCTTGGGGTTCATTCCCCTAACTTCAACTTATCAGACCTTTTCTGCTTGACTCAGACATAGACTAGTTATTGAAAATAAGGGAAACCATGAGACCTATGTTTCTTTGGGCCTGGCTTACTTCACTTAATATAATTTTTTCCCAAGCCTTTCCATTTCCTAACAAATGGGGCAATGTCATTCTTTCTGATGGAGGCATAGAATTACATTGTGTATATATACCACTTTTTCTTGATCCATTCATCTACAGAGGGGCATCTGGGTTGGTTCCATATCTTAGCTATAGTAAATAATGCTGCAATAAACATAGTTGTGCTGGTAGCTTTAGTGTGGTCTTGTTTGTGATCATTTGGGTAAATGCCCAAAAGTGGGATTGCTGTTCTCCCCTTGTTTCTATGTCTATCTCCTTCGGTCATGTTCATTTAAGAGTGATGTCTCAGAGACCCCCTGTTGTACAGAGATTTCTATAAGAGAGCTACCTCTTTAATTTTTGTTGGTGGCTCACGCTTTGGGTCTTTAACGCAGTCCTTGATTCCGGCCTTGCGAGTCCCTGCCAGCTCCGTGCACATCCTCAGGTTGTGTTTTACCCATGCCCTTAACTAAATGTGTCCAACGAGCACAAGCTGATGCGGGATTTCAGAACACTCACTCCGCCATTGTCAAAAGACTTCCTATTAGTTTTATCCCCACTGGTCAATTAGTTTTATCCCCACTTCAAATAGTTAATCTGATGACATTTTCTCGCACAGTTACTGAAGCCATAGAGGAAAATTGCAGTTAATAGTTTAGTTACTCTCAGAAAAGAACACATGATTATCTTTCACAGCACTTCTTCTTTTTTTTTAAATGGAAGTGGGATGCAATTTCTGGGTTTTATAAATGAATTGGCTTTTGCTGAATCTATATTATACTCTCTGGGAATTACTATGACAGCACAAGAAAAGGTAGTTAATAGACTCTGTTTCCAATATACAGTCAATAAGATAATTAATTACCTGCGAGAGTGAATTGAGAAGAGTCACATTAGCATTTTAGTATGGGGAACGAAGAATTACCCCAGGGAAGGGAAAGAAATTTCAACTAACATCAACAACGAAGGAAGAAGATTGTTATACAGAATGAGATAGAAGCCAATCTATGAAGATAGATTTGAAACCATCTTTTAGTTATTTTTTTGGTCCATCCACCTGGTGCTTCAGGGAGAACTCGTGGAAACATTTTGTTGAATTATTTGTTAATGTAACATCAGAGATGGCAACTAGACTTGAATTCGGTATTCAGATTTGAGTGTGATACTGAGGATGACTGGGAGAGAAAAATAGGTTTAGAAGTAGGTATGTCTTAGATATGTGAGAAATTACCATGAAATAGACCTAAGAAAAAGATTCAGGATAACACGTCACGGTTCTTTGGAAGGCAAGCTTATGTTGGAAATACCAAGGATATTTTAGTAAGTCAGGATGGTAGGGTCATTTTTCAGGTAAGAGATTTATTGCAATAAGTTGGTTGTTCTAACAGCTAGGGTATCAAGAAAGGAGTCTCCACCATTCTTCCTGACACACTAGCAGCAGAGGACAAGTTGGGAAGTCTGCAGAGAACACCCAGCTGCGAAGAGGAAGTGTAGATTAATGTAGAGGAAACAGCTGCCTCTGTGTACTTCTTGCTTTCTGTGGCCAATCACTGCGGGGGGCTGGCAGAATCAGTGATGGCGAAGACAAGCTGGATGGAGAGCAGAAGAGAGTTGACTCAGGAGGTTTTCGATCGTATCTTTCCTCAAGCACTTCGGAAAGAAATAGCTCTGTTTCTGATCTTGTGCAAATGCTTCTTCTGACCAACTCGTATTCAGAAATATTCAGAGAAGAGAAGCCTGGGGAGTATAGTTTTCAGCTTAACCAAGTCAACACAGCAAGAGAGAGCAAATTATTTTCAGCTGCAAAAATTGCTCTCAGCTCTGTCCAGAGCATAGAGTGCAATGGAAAGAGTCTGTATTTTATTCCATGGCAAATCAACTCCATGATATCAAGGGCATACATTCTTTCTCTTTCCTTTCCTTATTTCCTTCCTTCCTTCCTTCCTTTCTTCCTTCCTTCCTTCCTTCCCTCCCTCCCTTCCTCCCTTCCTCCCTTCCTTCCTCCCTCCCTCTCTACCTTCCTTCCTCCCTCCCTTCATTCCCTCCCTCCGTCCCTTCCTTCCTTCCTTCCTTCCTTCCTTCCTCCCTTTCTCTCTCTCCCTTTTTTCCTCCTTCCCTCTTTCCCTCCCTCCCTCTTTCCCTCCCTCCCTTCTTTCCTTCCTTCCTTCCTTTTCTGTCTTTATTCTTGTGCTTGTTGGTAACTTGAACTCAAGCTTGGAACACTATCCCTAGCTTTTACATTCGAGGCTGATGCTCTACCATTTGAGTCACACCTCCACTGCTGGCTTTTTAGTGGGTAATTGGAGATAAGAATCTCACAAACTTTCCTGCCTAGTCTGGCTTGGAACCTTGATCCTGAGATCTAGGATTAAAGATGTGAACCACTGAAGCCCCATATGAGCACATGTTCTCATTTCATATTGGTCATTTCTTGCAAACAACTTTTACAGTGCCTAGCTTGGAGCAGTTGCGTGAATGCATGTCAAGTGGAAATTACTGACAACCTCAGAAGCCCCGGGTGCAAGTCTATTTCTGTGTCAGGGATCTGTCTCTTCGATTTCACACTTGCCCTTCTGTATTCTCTCTTTTGTATGTGGCTGGAAGTCTGAAAATCACAGGACCCCTGACTCAGCCACTGGAAGAACTTTGTAGGATCATTAGGTAGAAGCTAGAAAGAAGACATCATCTTTCTGTTTCTGCCTTTCGCCATGATGGATGGTGGCAAATACTAAGGAAACTAGGAAGGAAAGAAACATAGGAAAATCGGATAGACACAGGTTTCTGTTAGGAATCACATGGGGCTTCCTATAGTCTTGCTCATGGCCACCATATCTCTTCTCCCTGGTTACGGTTAGCATTACCTTCTTGTGGGGTCCTGCAATCTAGGGATGTTAGTGGATCTCTGCCATTGTGGACGTTTCTTACCTTTTCTTTTCTTTTTTCTCTTCTAGATTTTTCTAATCTTTCAGAAACCAACTCTTTGAATAAATTCATTTTTGATGTTTCTCTGGCCAGGTACATGTAAGCTGTTATTGAAGGAAAACATCAGCCTACAGATCCCTGCCAGTTTGACTCCACCCCCCTCCCCGACCAGGAGAGGAAGCCAGCCACTCTGTGGCTAGTGCCTATGGGAAGGGCTTGCTTGTTTCAAACAAACCAATTACCATGTGACAAATTGCCAAAAGGGAGGAGATAAAAGATGGGGAGGGAGATGTAGCTGGTGCATGGCCACCTGGTGGCCAGCTGCTTTCCACATCCCCATGCTGGCTCAGTCTCCTGAGTGGCCTTTACTTGCTTTTTGCTAAATAAATGCTACAATTGTGCTCAATGTTCCAGATTTTATTTCTATACTACCTGAGAACAAGATTTCACCATCACAATCATGCGTCACTATTATCTTGATACAACTTTCAGTTATCTTTGGAGTCATTTTACCTTCAGTACCTTTAATGTCTGATATAATAGGTATTTACGAAGTTGCCCTGAGCGCTATCAAGCTATGAACTATTTGGCATGCACAAGTTATTATTAGGCAGCTAATGACTTTTCTTGAGGAGAACAGTGAAATGGCTGCATGCATAGGCTCAGCCTGGGCTTGTGTTCAATTCACTGCTGACCAACTGAAGAGAGGTTGGGTGAGCCCCATGCTTCTGGGAATCCAAGCTTCCTCACACGTAGACAGAATGATGTTGGCATTTGTTTCAGAAGATGAGGGGATTCAGGGAGATGTGTTGTATATAGTCTCTATTATCCTGTAACTATCCATTATTCTGACCCATCCTTTAACCGTCGTACTAAACTTGGAAACATTTAATACCTGTATTGAAATCTGATCTGTTGATGTTGCACACGTCCCTTCTGAAGCAGAGCTGGTTAGCTGGCCAGCAGAGGTTCCTATTCTCAGGCCTGGTTATCGACCGTTTTGCAGGCAGAGCCTACTCTTTGCCTGTGTCATCTCAGTGGAAAGTAAGTGTACGTGTTCTGTCTTCATTTTAGTAGAGTTAAAGAATAAGTTTTCATTGTGTATCTATTTTTTGCTTAGCCACTAGGGAATGGTGAATCATTGGGTGGAAAATGCCTAGATCTACAGTTTTTCATATGGAGGAAACTTTTGGCAGACCAATAATACTGATTTAAATTTACAGTGGAGAAGTAAATTTTTATTGGGTTAACCTACTACAATTATGCATGACTATGGATCCAAGGCCAAGTACACTATTTACTCTTTATCCTTCTCTTCCATCTTGCTGTTTGACAAGTTCATTTTTATGTTTTCGCAGATCTTAACACATGGAGTCTCGCACATGGCTGGTACTTAATTAATGTTCATTAAAATTAAACATGCTTCTTGGCCTAAGCTGGAAGAGGAGCCTAAACATTTTCAAAGGATCATATAGAAGAATGTAATAATATTAGGGACTAGTATAGACTGAGTAGAAGAAATGTTTTATTACAAGTAGAAAACATTCATTGGAAAGTAGTATGGAGGTTCTTCAAAAGACTCCATATAGAGTTCCCCTATGACCCAGCAATCCCACTTTTGGGCATTTACCCAAATGCTTACAAACAAGACCACACTAAAGCTACCAGCACGAGTATGTTTATTGCAGCATTATTTACCATAGCTAAGATATGGAACCAACCCAGATGCCCCTCAGTAGATGAATGGATCAAGAAAATGTGGTATATATACACAATGTAATTCTATGCCTCCATCAGAAAGAATGACATTGCCCCATTTGTTAGGAAATGGAAAGACTTGGAAAAAATTATATTAAGTGAAGTAAGCCAAGCCCAAAGAAACATAGGTCCCATGGTTTCCCTTATTTGCAATATCTAGTATATATATGAGTCAAGCAGAAAAGGTCAGATAAGGTGATGTTAGGAAAATGAACCCTAAGATATGTATTTAAATGTTTTTTTTCTTTCATGCATTTGTTTCTAAAGCATTTATAAGATTATTTCTTTGTTGCTTTGTATGTCCCTCCCCCACAGTATAACCCCTGCTTTCACTGTATTTGATGTCAGTATAATTTGTGGAGGGAAAGGGGAAAAACAAGTCGTTTAAATAAGGATACAGGTGGACCTGTTGCAACAATGAGAAGTACAAGTTGTCATGTTGAAAATGAACTTTACAACTTTGGTGGGGGGATAGGGAGGATTGGGCGGGGGAGGGGCAGGGGGAGGCTGGGAATGGATGGGAAGGGTAAACAAAGGAGGAGGCTACAATGCTTGATAAGAAATGTACTCACTATCTTGCCCATGTAATTCTAACTCCTCTGTACAGTATTTTCACAATTAAAAAAAAATGAGCAAAAGGTGCTGGGAAAGTGGCTCAGTGGTAGAGCGCTTGCCTTGCATGCCTGAGGCCCTGGGTTTGATTCCTCAGTACCACATAAGCAAAAAGAAAAATGCTAAAAGTGGCGCTGTGGCTCAAGTGGTAGAGCGCTAGCCTTGAGCTGAAGAGCTGAGGGACAGTGCCCAGGCCCAGAGTTCAGGCCCCACGACTGGACCCCCCCCAAAAAAAAGAGCAAAAATGGGAGATTTGTTCCCTATTTCTAGAGGCATTTAAAAATAAAACATTGAGAAAGCTGGCATTTTTGTTGGTGGCAGAGTGCGTCTAAAAGTTGATGTTGCTTTCTCTTCTTATTAGCTTTCATACTGACCCTTTTCTTTCTTGCCTATCTTAAACTTTTTATTCCCTTTAAAATAGAACACCAGAGAACTCTCTTCAGCTAACTCAAGTACACTTGACAGTCATCTTCCTGAGGGTTCATGCCTACATTTGATAGTTACACTGTGCTGATGAATATTTCAGACCTGAGAGGAACTGATGGTTCCTGCCCCTGGCCTACATGGAAATATTTTTTCACCCATGGATCTCCTGGTAGCTTTTAACATAATTCTGAAGAGACATCTTTCCTATGAATATGCCAAGATTGCACTCCCAATGCAAAAGTCTTCATCTGACCCAATTATACCTCAGATCTTAAAACAGACCATCAACAATAGCAGAAATTAGATTGGTGCTGGTGGCTCACATCTATAATCTTAACTATTCAGGAGGCTGAAATCTGAGAGTTGCTCATAGTTTTGGATACTCAAATCCCAGAAACTCGTATCTTCAATTAACCAGTAAAATGCCTGGGCAGTGAGATTGTGGCTTAAATGGTAAAGCACCAGGTTTAAATAACAAAGCTAAGAGTGGTCACAAGGTCCTGAGTTCAAGTATAAATTAGGAGCATGTGCAGAAACCCATATACAAGAAAAACGAGCCATTGTATGATCTAGGGTGCTTTCCTTAGATAAAATTCACCAGCTTTTAATTCTCATGCTCTTCATATTAGGTTCAGTGATTATATCAAATGAAATACATTTACTTTTTGTTCTGTACAAATCCTAAACAGCTGTATATCCAACTGATAGCATGGACAATATTGTAGAAAACACCCCCAATTTCTGTAACTTCACTGCTCTCATCTCCAAGACATCCAAAAATGTAAAATTCTGTGTAATTACTGTTTTGCCTGCCCAGCCAAGTCCCTGCTTGGAAATGATGATTGCTCATATATTCTGCTAAAACTATGATTTTCCTTTGTGTATCTTTGCTTGTCTAATGGTTTAGCCAAGGTGAAGAAAAGTTCAAGGTATCACCAACAGGTGCACAGATAAATGCCTCAGTCGGAAAGACAGAGGATAGATTTTGTGTGGTGAGGAGAAAAGAAAGCTCCGTACAATTGTTCTGAGCCAGGAAGACTGTAGGCCAATTAATGTGTCTAATAACATCATGATAATTAACCTTCTTAAGGCATAATAGCTTGTATATTTCATCTTTGTCTATCTCTAAGGCTTCACATACCTAGAAAATAGGACTGGAGCTGCACATACGTCTTTTAAGTAAAGTACTTGGCTTCAGAAATTTTTAGTCTAAATCCTCATGCTTATTACTGTGTACATTCTTTTATTTCTGAATGTTTTGTTTTTCCTTTCATTTGACCAGCCTACACAGGGTGGTGATAGAAATCATATAAAATGCTGGGAATAGCAGGATGAATGAGAGGTCCTTGGCACCATGCTGGGGTGCAAGCTGAAGTTTAATCCACAAGATAAAATTTGTGAAAAAGTGAATGCTGAAGGAGAAGATGAGAAGAAACAGTCAGTGATGGTTTCTTTTAGGAAAGATGGGTTTGGAAAACTGGTAGTGTCTACAAAGCAGATAGGAGTTAAACTAGATGAAAGGTGTTTTATCAAGAGCTGATCTAAGTAAAAGTATGACCTATAGAGCAAAAGGGTGAAAGGCATGAGTGTGTCTTATGTCACAATAAAGTGACTATTATCCTAAAGATCAAAGATCAATCCATTTAAAATGTGTGTGGAATGACATGGGATTTCAAAGTTATTTTAATAATTTTTAATCCAGAAAAAAATGCAGAAAGTTTTAGTTACCACTAATGGCTATCGTGGAAATCTTTGTGTTTCTGATAAAATGTACCAAAATGTTAGTCATTATTACTTACCAACAGTTCATATTTATTATGTCATTAAAAATACTCTAGGTGGATCAGGCAGAAATTTCTAGACTGTATAGGTTCAATCGTTAGAGATAATGCAAGTAATACATATTATCTATTATACTTTTCTATTTCTTGGTTTCCATCCCTGAGCAGTATAATGAAGTTTGATTATTATTATTTTTCAAGGTCTGTTGAAGTTTTTACAGAGATTTCAAGATACGTTGCTACTTCTCTGCAGTCAAAAGCAACTATTCAGTGTTTATGCTTTGAAAATGTTCACTGAAGGTTATGAACTAGAAGCTTTTTAATGGAGGTTACAAATTTGCATAAAACAGTGTAAAACAAACTTTTGATGGGAAGAAATGGACTACACATGAAAGACTCATGCAGGACTGGCCCTGTGGCTTTATCTGCAGACCTCATTGAACAGGAGTATTTGCCAAGCCATGAATAATCATGTAGACCCTTCATCTCGGCAGTGCCATAGGGAAAAGCAAAGTAAAGCAAGAAAACCTTTTGAAGTATGGGCCATCTGATAGAAGCCACAAATTGCTTGATGACATGTAGCTCCAATACAAATACGTGTTCAACAATGTTCCAACACTTTACTGAAAGACAATTTTCAACACAAAATAGATACTTGCTGACTTTATGAAGAGCCAAGTTTTTGAAGGTTGATAAGCCCAGTGGTTTTTTGGTGTTAATGGATTTAATACATAGTGACAAAATTTTTTCCTACCTTATATCATATGTAAGCAGTGGAGTTTTATTCTGGGTTGATGCCCCCCTTAACATACAAGAAACTTTTCTGAAATGTACTCTAATTCTCCTGTTCAAGCTAGGAAAATATTTTTATTTTATTATTATGATAATAATTATTGAAGTATTTGGAAATATCTTTTAATGCAATCCAAATTAAGCAATTCAAATCTGGGAGACTATTATGATTTAGAATTTCTATTCTGATTACCCATACTGCTTTATTACTTTCTTGGAACAAGTAATCAGAAGTCTGCTAGAATCATGACATAATTCCTAAACAGAGACAGAGTTGTGTACAATCAGGCAATCTAAAATCATACAAGATGATTCACTGGAATTTAGAGCAGAAACCTGAAAATGTTACCTCTAGAATGTATAGGAATTGATAAGAAAGTGGAATCAGATTTTATCAAGTTCAAAGTGCTCATTTAACTGTTTTCATTCATTTATTCATGTACCATCTATTTTGGAGGTATCTACTATGTGATTCTGGATTCAATGGAGAGTATCAAAAACAGATCTGAGAGACACATGGGCCAAGGAGACAGTATAAAAGTTTGCCTGTACCCATACAGCCAACTGATCTCCAAAAAATTAGTAAGTTCATGCCTTAAAGAAACAAGTCTTTTCCATAAACTGTGCTGAGAAAACTGGATAACCACAGGCAGAAGAATTAAACTATATCCCTCTCTCTTGGCATACACAAAAATTTACTCAAAATTGACTGTAGACCTACATATAAGACCTCCAAGAGCAAAAACTCACTAGAAGAAAGTATAGGAAAATATTTCAGGACATTGGAACTGGCTAGGGAGTGTTTGAACAAGAAAGACCTCACAAACACAAGAAACAAAATTTAAAAAATAGACAAATAGAATTTCACCACACTAAACAGCTTTTGTTCAAGAAAAGAATCAAAAAATAATGTGTGTGTGTGGGAGGTTGGTGGATAGGTACTAGGATGTAGTTAGGAGTGCACAAAGTTCCAGTGTGCCTCTGAACAGAAGAGTAAGTACAGATCATCATAATGTACCATACTAGGAGGAAGAATATTTTTAGTATAGGAAATAATAGCTGAGAAGGTGGATATAGTGACATCTTGATTTGAACACTGTGTACCTGATACTTGTATTAAAATAAATATCTGTAATTTTTAATGTATCAGTGAGAAAAACCCAATAATTAAAAAAAGAACGAGATTCCTAGCTACTCAGGAGGTTGAGATCTGAGGATCATAGTTTGAAGTCAGCCTGGGCAGAAATTCTTATTTTCAGTTAACCTTCCCCCCCCAAAAAAAAACCCCCACAAACAATCCTGTGGCTGAAGTGGTTGAGCACCAGCTTTGAGCAAAAATGCTAAGGGATCACACCTGAATCTTGAGTTCAAGCTCCAGTATCAGAGAAAAATAAAAGATTAATGTTAAAAATGCAAACAATTTTTGTTCTTGCTTGTTATGAATTGTGCAAATTTAGATAGGAAGATATGATGCTGAAGAAGTATGATATAAAATTATTTTCTTTTTTTGGGGGGTCTGGTCGTGGGGCCTGAACTCTGGGCCTGGGCGCTGTCCCTCAGCTCTTCAGCTCAAGGCTAGCACTCTACCACTTGAGCCACAGCGCCACTTCCGGCTTTTTTTCTTTTTGCTTATGTGGTGCTGAGGAATTGAACCCAGGGCCTCATGCATGCAAGGCAAGCGCTCTACCACTGAGCCACCTTCCCAGCCCGATATAAAATTATTTTCAAGCAAAGCAATTCTACAAATGTGAAATATATGTGGAAAAGGATGATATAAAATCAAATAGAATTTATGCATTTTGAGCTGTAAAATATAAAGGACAGAATCAATACCAGACAAAAATTCTGTCCATAAGCTACTACAAGAACAGAGGGTTGAAAGACACAGCTTAATTAGCTGTATTTTCTTTTTACTTTCTTTCTTGTCATTCTTTAGGAAGTTAAGTCACCATTTGGACTGTCAGAAGCTGACACACTTTTAGTTAAAGATAAATAACTAGAAAATGTGTGTTTTTCTCAGAATGTATGCAAATATGTGTGTGTAAGTCAAGGACTCTAGAGAAAATCTTTGTAAAATTTTGTCTAGGGAAGGCTGAGAACTTAAGTTATTTTGACTTTATGTAGACAAATAAAAACCATTGCAAACTAACAAGATAAGAAAATAGTTTGATTTTTAACAGATTGACCATAAAGAATGCAGCTTAAAAAAAATCTTACCCAGACAGAGGGCAGAGCAGAAACAGTTTTTCTAATTTATATGAAAATCAAAGGTATCTTCCTGGCCTCGTGGGTTAGAATTCAAATCACTTCTGCAAAACGCTAGGCCATTCCTTTAAATTACGATCAGAAGGAGTCTAAAGGCAATCTGGTAATAAATGTTTGTGGATCTGCATAAAGTTCTGTAAGTTAAAAACCTTCAAAACTGGAGCTTGGATGTGTGGATGATTCAGTGTGATAGGGGAAATGACGGTGAGAAACAGAGAGGCGTGTTCCTTCTTTTCCTGGTTTTCTGAGTCCTCTACTTGAATGTCGGTGCCAAGCAGTTCTTGCTGTCAGTGCGTCTTAACCTCATGTTGCTTGCGCAGTGTAACCTGGAATTTGGGCTTATTTGTTGGCTAGCTGCACTGGGCTCAAGTGAATGAATCAGGAAGGATTTCTTCCTTTTAGTTCTGTCTGGAAATATTCGAAAGGACGTTTTACCCCGGGAAGTTTTTGTTTAGCAAAGTCCTGTGGAGAATGCTTAAATCCTCCCTTTAGATGAGAATTTTGCTAATGAAATAAACAGAAGCATAACTTTTCCATGGCAGCATGGTCCCACGTCCTCTTTCCTAAGGGAACCAACCAACAAATATAAAATAAAGCAAAGACTGGAACATGTATTTATGGATTTTTTTCCAGGCTGGGATTGGGGCTTGAACTCAGGGGGTAGGTATTGTCCCTGAGATCTTTTGCTCAAGGCTGGCACAGCTCCACTTCTGGCTTTTTTGGGGGATGGTTAATTGAAAATAAGAGTCTCAAGGACTTTTCTGCCCTGATTGGCTCCAAACGGAAGTCCTCAGATCTCAGCCTCATAAACAGTGAGAATTATAGTCATGAGCTACCAGAGGCAGCCAGCTCAATGACAAGCTTTTAAGACAACCGGTATCATCACCATTATAAATGATGTCGCCTAAGTCCCTTGTGTAGTTTTTGTTTTATATTTCTGGAAATGTTTGTCAGTTCTCAGTGTGGGAAGTTTCCTAAAATAAGATTATTTTGGTATAATTCCAGCTAGTGTGAATATTTAATTGAAGTAGAATATTTAAATCTATGATATCAAAGCTGACTTTTATGTTTGTCATCAAAATGTTTAATCTGTTTTTTTTTTTACACTTGAAAGACTAGACATAGAGTCAGACATGAACCTTGCTATTTTGGCAGTGTGAGGCCAGTTAGAGGTTTCACTAACAATATGTTGATTATAAGAAAGTTTAAGAACACATGGAATTTCTCCCTAAATTGAGGATTCATATTATGTGTTAAATGTTACCCTTTCAAATGATGAGAAAATGCCCCAATATAGGTCTTATTTCCTTATCATCTTGGTGTTTTTGGTATCCATAGAATAAAAAATTATTTGGAAATATGATGTGCACATGCACTTAGTGAGAAGAGACTGTGCTTTCCACTTTGATACTTAATTCTTACTTTCTTTATGGGAAGGAGCAGATTTATTCTCTTTATGAAGGGATGATTTTTCTGGGACAACACAACTTCCTGAGATCTCTTATCCCAAGAAGCCTCTAGCTCAGCGACTGTTCTACCCTTATCAGAAAAAGATCCTGCAGTATTTGAAGAGAAAATTCACAAACAGACCTGTCCCTTTATTTCCACTAAGTTGGGTTACTTTTACCTGCCCTAAAACTAGTGATCAAAAATACTTTTTTTAATTGAAATGACTCAGTATACATCTTTCTGTGGCATTCAAGTGAAAACTTTCTAAACTTTCTACTTCAGTTTAATTTCTATTTCTATGTCCTCTAATAGTGAGTCTTAGATATCTCTTGGGAACAAAACTCCAGAGCCTTACAGTTACCCTTTCTATGCTTTACCAGAAATTATGTCCTTGGAAATTGCCAGTAATTATTTTTATAGGGAATAATATATCCTCATGCAGAGTAGTTAATGAAAAAGTGAATGAAACGGTAGTTCAGAGAATAATGCACATTCCTCAACATTTTACTTAATTAGGGTGACTCTTGGTGTTCCTTACTCATTTTTTAATTCTGATGAAAAAATTTAGACTTTTCTCATACTTAATTTTGGAAACAAAACAGGAAACACTTTAAAAATAACATTCATATTAAACTATTTTTCCTTGGTTGCTTCCCAATGTGTGCCTGCCTGCCTGCCTGCCTGCCTGCCTGCCTGCCTTCCTTCCTTTCTTCCTTCCTTCCTTCCTTCCTTCCTTCCTTCCTTCCTTCCTTCCTTCCT
>NW_012267398.1:2397548-2406402 GCF_000151885.1 Dipodomys ordii | reverse complement strand
CTTGTACTTCTCATAGTTGCAACGGGGCCACCTGTATTCTTAAACGACTTGTTTTCTCCATCTGTATGTATATTTATTATATATTTATAATATGATTTCTATTTTTCATCTGCTTATATAATCTTTGTTATATGACTAACATAAAGTGTTAATCTTTATATATGATATAGATAATTAACACATATATGAAGATAAACATCTATGAAAATTATCATTTGCAATCATAAGAAAAATCTCATGAGGGGGATTATGTACTGAAGAGTAATAAAAGTTCTAAAAAGATTAGTCACAGTCAGTAATTATGATTTTTACACTGGTGGAATTAAGAGGAAGAGAAGACAATGCTAGAGTTATGAGAGCATAAATAGAAACTTTCCATGATGTAGAAGAAACCATGACAAGAACAGGGTGCTTATGTTCTGTGGAAGTCAATGGGCAGCTTTGGTATATCTGCAGTATTTTAATTTTATTATGAGGCATATGTTTAATTGCAGGGTCCATCATCCAAGGCTAGAGAAGGGTATTTTTTCTGCGCATATAGTTCCTTTGGATTTTTTTTAAATAGGAGCATTTGGTTCTATGGCTTTCACTAAAATGGTTTATAGCTCTGAAGATTAGAATGGCTATATTTAGATAAACCAGTGTTTTCCCCCAAGCATGACGCTGTAATTGCTTTGCGGGAACCAAAGGAGGCCAGATGGGAAGAGGAAGCTGGCAGATGAAGAGCCACCTGGCAGTCTATGAGTGCAGCCTAAGGCCCCATCTGAGCAGAGTGTTTGAAATGGAAGGCTCCTAACCCCAACTGCCACAGGCGAGGAACCTCTCTGCCCAGAAAAGACACTCCTGAGTCACACATACCCCCTTGTGAGCAGTCGGTCGGCCTTAGACAGAAAATTAAACATAGGATTTCTATTTGTAGGGTTGTAAAAAAGCATTGTCCACAATGTTTAGGTATCAAAATGACAAACCAATGATCCCTCTCTCACTTCTCAATTTTTCAGTTTTTAAACATTAATTATTTATGATTCATTCATTCATGATCCTATAGATGCATATATAACAAATGTATCTATCTATCTATCTATCTATCTATCTATCTATCTATCTATCTTTCTATCTATCTAGTACCACATCCTTTATGATAGGTTATGATACATTGATAAGACAAATAATTTTCAAATCAAGATAATTAGCTGTTCTAACTTAAACATTGCTCATTTCTCTGTGTTCTAAACCTGCAGTGTGCTCTTGCTACTTTGAAATATATCATAAATTGGTGTAGATTTTTGTTACCCTACAGTGTTTTAAAACACAAATTCCTCTTATCTCATTATTTGGTATTTGGTATTTAGTAGCCAGTATTTAACATTTCTTCATACTCCCTGCTTTCCTAGGCTCTGCTGACTACAACTTATGATTTTTTTTTGTGTGTATGTATGTGGTTTTCTTTCTTTTTTGGGGGGGGGTCTGGTCGTGTGGCCTGAACTCTGGCCTGGGCGCTATCCCTCAGCTCTTCAGCTCAAGGCTAGAGCTCTACCACTTGAGCCACAGAACCACTTCTGACTTTTTTCTTTTTGCTTATGTGGTGCTGAGGAATCGAACCCAGGGCCTCATGCATGCAAGGCAAGTGCTCTACCACTGAGCCACCTTCCCATTACCATGTGGTTTTCTTTCTTTTGCCAGTCTTGGGTCTTGAACCCTAGACTGGACACTGTCCCTGACCTCTATTTTGCTCAAGGCTAGAGCTCTACTACTTGAGCCACAACTCTACTTCCAGCTTTTTCTGTGATTAATTAGAGATAAGAGTCTCATAGACTTGTCCTGCTTTGGCTGGCTACCAACCACAATCTCCAGATCTCAGCCTCCTGAGTAGCTAGGATTCTAAGGTATGGGAGCCTCCTGAGTAGCTAGGATTATAGATGTGATCCCGTGGTGCCCAGCTTGTTTTTATTTTATTTTTTTGCTTCCACAGCTTTTTTTTTCACTAAAAATGACATCTTTTAGTTTCAACCATGATACTGCAAATTTGGAAAGAATTTTATTTTGTGTTATAGATAATGTACTATTCCTTACCTATAATATACTATCCCTTCCTTATTGATTAATCTATTGATGGACTCCTTGATTGTGTCCAGATCTTGCTGATGTGATAGTGCTGCCAGAAACAAGAGCCCATAGGTTCTCCTTAATATACCAATTTAATTCCTGTTGATATGTACTCAGTATTGGTGTTCCAGGATCATAAGTTAGTGCTATGTTAGTTTTATAAGGAGCTTTCAAACTGGTTTCCATACTGGCTATACTAACTTCCATTCTTCCCAATGGTGTGTAAGAGTTCCCTTCATCCAAATTCTCACCATCAATAACTACTTTGTTGTGTTCTTGATAATATTCATTCCAGCTATGCTATTTCACTGTGGTTGTGATCTGCATTTCCCTAATGATCAGGGATAGTTGACACTTCTTATAATTGTTGGTCATTTTTTTTTCAAATCTTCTTTTGAGAAATACCTATTCAGAGCATTTATTATTTTTTTCTTTAATTGTAAATTTGGAATTAATTTTGGCTGTGGAGCTGTTTTAGTTCCTTATGAATTCTGGATATTGATTCCTTGCCTAGGAGTAGTGCTTGGGCTTGTTATCTTTTCATTGCCACGAGAAAATACTGGAGATAAATGCTTTAAGGGGAGAACAATGTGATTTATTTTGGCTCCTTGAGATTATAGTCCATGGTTGGCTGGCTCCATTGTTGCTGGGCCTGTGGTGAGAAGAGTATCATGGAAGAGGGACGAGGTAGAAAAGAGCTGCTCACCTCATGGTGGCCAGGAAGTACAGGCCATAACAGGAAGGAGCTGGAACCTAGACATTCCTTTCAAAGACAGACCTCCAGGAAACGACTTCCTCCCACCTCGGCACCACCACAAATGGCTATTCAGTTTTGAGTCCATCAGTAGATAAAACCATTGATTAGTGCTCTCCTATCTAATCATCTCTGGAAATTCCTTTACAAACACATCTAGAAGTGAACTAATGGTTTGGCTATCTCTCAATCCAATTAAGTTGTCAATGAAGGTTAACCATCGAAGTTTACAAATATTTTCTCTCATTCTACATATTTGCTTCTTTTGCTGTAACGAGCTTCCATTTTGATATTATCTCATTTGAATATTTTGCTTTTGTTTCTTGTGCTTTTGGGATTTTACCCAAAATACTTAGCCTATTCTGACATCTTGAAGTGTTTCCCCTATACTTTATTAGTAGTTTAATAGTTTTAGGTCTTCCATATAGGTGTTTGATACATTTAGACTTGATTTGCTTTCCTCCCTCCTGCCTTCCCTTCTTCCCTCCCTCCATGTTTTGGATTAAATTCATGGTCTTGCATATGCTAGGTTCTATCTCTTGAACCAAGGAGCCAGCACTGTTGTGACAGCCCTTTCTGACTTTCATAGGCAATTGAGATCAGGTTTTGTAACATTACCTGTGATGACTTTGAATTTGCAATCCTCCTACCTCTGCCTCCTTAGTAGCTGGCATTACAGAGGTGCACCAGCTTGCAGTAGCTTTTGCTTTTCTTTCTTCTCCTCCTTTTCCCTCTCTTCTTCCTTTTTTTTGTTCCCCTCCCCCCCGCGTGATTCTATTTTACTTAAATTAATTGCTCAAAGGGGTTTAACTGTAATATTTGTAGGCATGCATGCACAGTACTTCAATCAAATTTATCCTATTTTTATTACTCTTTCTTAGACCCTACCCCTTCTAACAGATACTGAGTTTTATTATGCTATTTTAAAACATACATATACATATATGATGTATATCACATGTATATCACATATGTGTACTATCACAAGATATATACATATATGTGTATATGTGTGTATGTACACACACACACACATTCACATATACACACACACACATATGCAGGGTGCAGCACCTCAGCTCAGCATCTGAAGTCCTGACTTTTTCCCCAGGCTCATCTTTTGCTATGGTTTCTCTTACACTTCATGCTCCAATGATTCTAAAATACTTACACATTCAAGCATAGTAATCTATTATATATTGCAATGCTTAAGGTATTTTCTCTCTCTGGATCCTATGGTATTTCCCCATTTTCTTTTTAAGGCCAAATAGTATCTCATTGTGTGTAAGCACTACACTTTATTTACCCATTTATCTCTGGAATTTATCTTATATTACAACGACTGTGAGTGTCCTAATGACATAAAATAAGAAATGGGCCAAATACATGCTCATAAATGTATCTGCTCATAAACTGAAAACATTTTATCCAGCCAGGTGCTGATGGCTCCTGTCTTTAATCCTAGCTACTTAAGAGCTAGCCAAATCAGAAAAATTCAAGAGACTCTTATCTCCAATTAATCACTAGAGACAGAAGTGGAGCTGTGTGTGAGTCAAGTGGTAGAGCACCAACTTGGAATGAAATCAGTAATGGAGAGTGCCCAGGCTTTGAGTTCAAGCCCTAATATTTACACACAAAAAAGGAAACGAAAAGAACACTAAACATGGTATGTGACAAAAATGACAAAGTGGATCCCTACAAGCTAGTAATTAACATGGGATTCCAAACTTAATGGAAAAGATGTTGCTTAATAAGAATTTGTGCAAGGTCTTCCAGGAAGGGGGTGGGCACACTGGCTGGTGTTGAGAGGGCAGACAAGAAGAACCTGAGGTGGTATGGGCTTTTCAGAGGGTGCTGTCCTATGCAGATTCAGGAAGGTGGAGAGAAATGTGGGCTGCACAAGGAATGAGCTGTTGTGTGGAAGTACATGCAAGGTGGCCTCCTATAATGTTGGTTTAGGGTGGGCTTTCTGGAGAAAATCATGGAACCCAAAAGTGACAGCAGCGAAGATTGGGGTCATGGCACAGGAAAACAAAGGAAGGACACTTGTCTCCCTTATCACACTGTAGCATAAATATTTATCTTCCAGATGGCATAGGTTGCATGGGAGAAATTAACATAAAGTTAAGTATAATGCCTAGTGTCTCAGGTTAGACAAATATCAAGTCTAGCATTTACACTCCCTTGGGGAACAAGAAGTGGCCTGTCTCATCAATACTTTGCTAGCTTCATTCAAAATAGTTTCCAAAGCATAGTGTTGCTTCATGAATATTTATGACAAATCACAAACTATCATCTAAATGATAAGAATACTAATTGACTTTTTCCCTCTTCTGATAGTACAGCAGAGGAAGGGGGTTAGTTGCTGTCATATTATTTGCTGTGTGGAAATGGAATGAGAAAGATTCACCGTGTAGCATTCAGGATACACACACACACACACACACACATATAATATATATAAATTTGTACTATTTTCCCCTAGTATCTTATCTTTTACACATCTGGAAACCATCAATTGGCATTAACTTTAATATGATAGTCACATTCCAACTGTTTAACTGAGTGAGTGTATTATACATTGTTCTATTAATATAACAAGTGATTGACATGATATTTCTCAATGCGTTTTGTGTGAAGGAAGTAGGGAAAGGCTGGAAGAATGAAGGCATCATCAGACCAGAGTGACCTGGGAGCCTCCATTGAACAGATCGAGATTTCTGGCATCGACTCTTGTCCATTTGGCTGGGGTTGCTCCTTCCTCAGTTACAATAATAGTAGCCAGATTACAGCAGAAAACTACCCTTTGTGCATTTTTTATATTCCTGTTGAATTATACTTGTAGTTGCTAATTGCCAAGTTCATAGTAATACAATTTGCAATTTAAAACTAAGCATGTGTATTTGACATGTGTATTTGTCTGAAAGGGATTTAAAAAATCCTCTATTAGCTGTTTTCTTTGTGATTTCATGTTGAAGTTCAAGTTCTCCCTACAGTCTGCCTTCAAAGTCCGCTGAGCAATGGTGGTGGTGGTGTTGGAGCAGGAGATGCCAGCCTGGCTTTGCATACCTCTGCTGTTAAGAAGAGAGCCAGGAAAAGGTTCTGGACAAGTAGTGTCTCATAGAGCGGTTCCCTTAGCATTCATGGACTCTGTTTCATCAGTACACCGAAGTACGCACACTTCATTTCATTGGGGCTTGTTAGTGATGGAATCTTTTAATCCTTTAAATTTTTATATTTACTTTTCCAAGAGTGGAAATTCTTTTCTTTTTTTTTTTCAAAAATTACCTCTAAGTAGTTGTACAAAGGAGTTACCATTTAATGTGTCTTCTCAAGAGTACAATGCATCTTAATCAATATCACCCCCAACCTGTTAAAATTTTTTTTATTAAGCATAACTCCTCCAGACAATAAGTGAATGAGAGGATTGTATTGCTATTTAGCTTTACTCCAAATGCCAGCTCTGTTCTCCTCCTTCTTGCATTTATTTTTAAAGGTTAAATCTATTTTTATTAAAGCTATGTAAATAAATAAAACAGGCTCTTTTTAAGCTTTCAAGTGATAGCATTTCTTATAATTAGGTTAATAACAAATCATGCCTTTGTAATTGGTTTTACATTTTATTTGATTAATATATGGCACCATTTACAAAACTAAGCCGCTTCAAACATTTAAATTACATTTTTATGAGTAGACTTAAATTTTAATACATTGAAATGATCTTCACAACACAAACTATGTGAGTTCTCAAATAGCATGCATATATATTATTATTATCTTTAGTTGTGTAGGAGGTGTCATTTAACAAAGCAATATGTGATCTTGATCTGTGTCACTCCATTAACAATCTCATCCCTTTCCCAACCACTTCTTCTCTTCCATTTCTCATTTGTGGTATACACAATGAATTCTTGATTACATTCTCCCTCCTTCCACCCTTTACTGTATACCCCTCTCTCTTTGCCCCTACCTCCTGAAAGGCCCATTTTTTTTGTGGCTTATTTCGTTGGGCTTTGAATGTGTCAGTTCGGGGCCTTGAATTCAGGGCTTCACACTCCTGGCTGTCTATTTTGCTCAAGGCTGGCACTCTACCTCTAGAGCAGCTCTTCCCTTTTTGTTGGTTAATTGGAGATACGAGTCTCTTGGATTTGTCTGCCTGGTCTGGCTTTGAATTTTATTTCTCAGATTTCAACTTCTTGAGTAGTTAGGATTAGAGGCATGAACTACCTAAGCCAGGCCTTTTTCTATACATTTAATAGGGAGAAAAAAAACTGCCTTTCCAATTTATCTAGAAGCTTTTGACGGTGTTATAAATGAACTTCTCATGTATTCCAGAAAGCAAACTCCATCCTCATGAATGGTGACAGCAGCAACTACCTTACTAGATGCCCTTGGATATTAAGTGAGAACATGTGTTTGGGGAAAAAACAGGGTTCAGAATAGAATGACAGATAGAAATTTCTCCAGTTTCTGTCTAAATCTGTTCTGAAAGCAGATTTGGGAATTCCCTGGTATCAACTGTGACTTCCTTTTCATGGGTATGGTGGCTCTGGGGTGCTGGACTCTCTTGTTTCTGAGGATCTTTGTGGTTCCCACATTCCTGAGCAGTGCCTGGTAGCTGTGAGCCCACAAGAGAAGAAACGGATGCTCATGTACCACCTGTCTAATCAAAACCACTCAAGTCAAGTGCAAGTCCTGAGTTCAAGTTTATTACATTTATTTAAAATTTCCAGGATCTTTATAATTCGATTTGATACCTACTTATTTGTCAATAGAAAAAGAAACTATTTGTCTCATGTTGTGCCTTTAATGTCAGAATTCATGAAGTAGGCCCGTAGAAGAGTGACCATGTTAGTCAGTTGTCACTTGCTTTGACAAATGCACGAG
Organism: Dipodomys ordii; assembly: GCF_000151885.1. Lineage (NCBI taxonomy): Eukaryota > Metazoa > Chordata > Mammalia > Rodentia > Heteromyidae > Dipodomys > Dipodomys ordii. Next base: position 2,398,655 of record NW_012267398.1, on the reverse strand, counting down.
AGAAAGAATTTAAAAGGAGAAAGAATTTACTTTAATGCAGGGTTTCCTAGGTTTTAAACCACAGAAAGCTGGCTCCATCATTTCTGGGTGGTGGTCAGGAAGTCAGAGCTGACAGTCCACCATGGAGCTGCATCCCCACTCACACACAGTAGTTCTATGTGTGCTTGTGAGTTTGTATCCGGAAGACATCAGGATTTGAATCTGTAGACTGTCTAAAAATTTCGCCTTTCCAAATTATATTAAGTGAAGTAAGCCAGGCCCAAAGAAACATAGGTCCCATGGTTTCCCTTATTTGCAATATCTAGTATATGTATGAGTCAAGCGGAAAAGGTCAGATAATGTGATGTCAGATAAATGAACCCTTAGATATGTATTTTAATGTTTTTTCTTTCATGCATGTGTTTCTAATGCATTTATAAGATTATCTTGTTGCTTTGTATGTCCCTCCCCCACAGTATAACCCCTGCTTTCACTATATTTGATGTCAGTATAACTTGAGGAGGAGATGGGGAAAAACCAGTTGTTTAAAGATACAGGTGGATCTGATGCAACAATGAGAAGTACAAGTTGTCATGTCCAAAACGAGCTTTACAACGTCGGTGCGGGGGGGGGGGGAGGGGGGGAGAAGGGTTGGGGGTTGGGGGGGGGGGGGGAGGCTGGGAAGGGATGTGAAGGGTAAACAAAGGAGGAGGCTGCAATGCTTGGTAAGAAATGTACGCATTATCCTGCCCATGTAATTGTAACCCCTCTGTACAGTATGTTCACAAATAAAATTTAAAAAAAAAGAAAAAAAAAGAAAAAAAAAGAATTTCGCCTTTCCCAAAGCAGGTGGGTTTGTTTTCTATGTGAGTTGGGGTACTCATCTTCTCTTGTCTTTAAAATTTGGTTCTCCTGTAGGTTGCTGGTGGCTCACACCTGTAATCCTAGCTACTTAGGAGGCTGATTTCGGAGGATCATGGTTTGAAGCTAGCTTTGGTAGGAAAATTCATGAGGCTCTTATCTTAAGTGCCCAAAAGCCAGAAGTAAAGCTGTGGCTCCAGTGGCAGCCTTAAAGCAGAAGCAGAAAGCAGCAGCAGCAAAAGAAGAAGCAGAAGTAGAAGCAGAAAG
>NW_012267398.1:2351053-2397224 GCF_000151885.1 Dipodomys ordii | reverse complement strand
AGAAGAAGAAGAAGAAGAAGAAGAAGAAGAAGAAGAAGAAGAAGAAGAAGAAGAAGAAGAAGAAGAAGAAGAAGAAGAAGAACGACGAAGAGGATGACAACAACAACAACAACAACAACAACAAAAGCTCAGGGACAGTGCCCAGGTTCTGAGTTCAAGACCTAGGATCAGCACAGAACAAACACTAAATTTGGTGTTGTTCATTCTTCAGTCTTTGAACTTGGTTGTAGACTTATTTCATCACATTGGCTATTTATCTGGCTCCCTTTCCAGGTCTTTAGATATGAATGGGCTTATAGCACTATTTATCTTCATTCTCTGTCTCATACATTAGAGTTTGTGGGATTTCTTGGCCTCCATTACCACCTAAGACTAGTCTTGCAAGAAATCTCTGTCTCTGTATCTCTCTTCCTTAGTGGTTCTGTCTCTTTGGAAACAGAGGGGAAGAAAACTAGCCTAGGCTCAGTCAGTACTATTTTAAAAAGACATACCTTTTCAATCACAGAACACAATTTTCACTTCTTAGAGCAAGGATTTTTTTTGCATTTTTCTATTAAATTTCATTTTTCTATTAAACTTCTCAGTACATCTGAAGAAAAGGGCAGATCTGCATGGTGAACTATAGCAGTGTCATTGAAGGGCTTCACATCTGCTGACTAGCTGCTTCCTTTTCAATGATGAACCTGTGCAGTATGGAAACATCAAAGAATAGCATAAAGATAATTAAAGAGAAGAATATATGGCCCATCCATCCGGGGGGGAAAAATGAAAGAACAAACATTGCTCGGACTCAGTACTAAAGCTCTTCCTCTTAATCATCTCTAAGAATATGTATAGCATTTACCCCAAACATAGCATACACTTGTCTTCACTCAGGAAAACCAAGAAAAGTTAAGCTGAAAATCGTGTATGATGAACAAAGAAGTCTGTATAGAAGTCTGGGTGAAATGAGAGCTTAGAAATTGTAGTAAACAACTGCAGGAAGTTTTGATTCTCCTTTGGAGGAATTTAAAATAGAGATGAAAACTTGACTTGATGCTTTCTTTGGAAAGAAGAATGGATGGATTATCCTCTTGTATTTCTGCCTGTATTTGTGACTTTCAAAGTCAACTGGGCATTATCACTCTAAGCAGTACTTCACAATCAATACTGAATACTCCAGGTTAGTCATTTTATTTTAGTCAGTAAAAGATGTGCTTAGTAGGCTGGTGCCAGTGGCTCACACCTGTAATCCTAACTACTCAGGAGGCTGAGACATAGAGGATCAAGGTTTGAGGGCAGCCCAAGCTGGCTGGAAGCATGGCTCAAATGATAGAGTACTAGCCAAGAAAACAAGCTTAGTACAAGGCACTAAAACATTTTAGTTTGTTTTTATGTTTTGGATTTTAGTTCACTTTGGAATAATTTTAGGTTCACAAGAAAGTTACAAAGAGAATATAGCCAGTGTGCATATGTCCCATATACAGTGACTCCGATTACAAAACTTAAATCAGCATGGAACATTAATATGCTCTTTTTAAACTACTGAACCAATAAGATTGCTTGATACCATTGATGACATATCATTATTATTATTATTACGATAACAGCTACATTTTATTCACAAACTCTCATTTATTCTCTTATTTTCCTTTTTAAAAATAAATTCTACGCAGGGTCATATTATAGTTATTGTGACAGTTTTTCAGACTTTTTAAAAAAAATGACATCAATTTTGAGAAATGCTGGTCAAGAGTTTAATAGAAAATTAATAATGACTTAAAATATGACCCATTAGGGAAAAGGGAAAAGAATATATTATTTGTCTCTAGGTTAAGAATCATTTAGTCCATTAGTACCTCACTAGAAAATTGGTTAGCCTCTCCCCTCCCACCCCTCCTCTCTCCCTTCCCCTCTCCTCTTTTTTATCTACTTTATGCTGCTACCAGCTGATTTGCTTGGCTGGTGCTCTACCACTTGAGCCATGCCACTAGCCCTACTTTTTAGTAGTTAATTACAGATGGAGTCTTGTGAACATTATTTTTTTTTCTTGATTGATTTTGAATTGTAGTCCTCCAGATCTCAGCCTCCAAAGTAGTCAAGATTATAGGCATGAGTCACTGGAACCTGGCTGGAATTTGCGTGTGTGCATGTGTGTGTGTGTGTGTGTGTGTGTGTGTGTGTGTGTGTGTGTGTTGGCCCTGGGCTTGAACTCAGGGCCCAGGTCCTGTCCCTGAGCTTTTGTGCTCAAGGCTAGCCTGTACTTTTAAACTAACACCTATAATTTGTGGAAAGCCATTTAAACAGGAGGTGATTGAACTGCAGAGAGCTTGCCCAGCAGGAGTGATGTGGAGTTCAGCCCTCAACAGATTCCTTCCAGGACGGCTTTCCATCCTCACATGCAGTTTCTCCCATTGAGCATGTTCTGCTCCAAGAGTGATGCTTCTTCTTTGGCACATCCTTGCTCAGTTCCCAGGGCACACAGATATTCTGGACAAGCAGCAGGACCGGGTGGGGATGGGGTGGAGCGCTGCTCCTTGTCCCTTTATTTTGTCTTTGTATTGGTACTGCAGCTTAGGAGGGATATAAGGCTGAGAGCAGAGGAGATGGAGCTTTTGTGCTTCTAATGGAGCTACTCATAAATGAGTTCCTGGATGCTGTTTCCTCTTAAGTTGCCGGGCTTACAGGAGTGAGCCATTGGTGCCTGGCTCTCAGCTTGTATTTGTTTATTTTGAAGGCTTTAGAAATGTGTTATAAAATTTGCTTTATTAAAGTGATGACTTACATGTAAATGTGAAATCCTAAGAAACATTTACTTTTTGATTTTTTAAATCTGTCTTTTTTTTGGGTTGACTATATTTGGAGGAATGAAGAATATTGGGTAGTTGTGATTTGAATCATCTAAGGCAATCTGAAAACTTGCATATGTAAAATTAAATGCTTTCAAAGTATTTCATCTTTTAAACTTTTATATTATAAAAAGAGCAAACTAGATGGAAGCTCCTATTTTTAGTCAAAATTTCAGAAATGAAATTATTCTAGTAATCTTGTGATATTAAGTGAATCTGCTTTTCAAAATGTATAAATTTAATAATTTAAATATTAACAAGCCAGGTGCTGGTGGCTCATGCCTGTGATCCTATCACCTCAGGAGGCTGAGATCTGAGGATTGAGGTTCAAAGCCAGCCCAGGCAAGAAAGTCTGGGAGATTCTTATCTCCAGTTCACCATCAAAAAACTGGAATTGGTTTTGTGGTGCAAAGTAGTAGAACTCTAGCAAGGACAGAGCCAGTGTTCAAGCCCCACCACTGACTACACAACCAAACAAAAGAAGAAGAAGAAAAGAAAATCAAGCAAAATATACACAATAACAAAGAGCATTTCTTTTCAGGCAGGAAAGCCTACTCCACTTTCAAATGTAGAAAGACCACAGAGTTATTTTTCGAGTACAGATGGCAGTTAGTATTGTATTACAATGACCAAGAAGAGGTGAGAAAAAAGTAGTAAGATGGAAAAAAACAGACAGCAAATCCTATTATTCAGGCCTAATTTGATTGCCTCCATAGAAATCCACAATAACCCATAGAAAATAGAGACAATACAATTAAGAAACAAATGTCACGGCAGTTCTGAGGGCTTCCGGAGGCTCAGGAGTTGGCAGGAGGGTGGGAGGGACTGGAGTGTGGAGTGAAGCAGGAGAGAAGGGATAGACAGATGATTCAGTTTTGAGTTCTGAGAAGGAAACAACTTCCTTAGCCACAAGGTGTCTATAATAAGCAAATTTTGGAATGGCAGAGTAATTTTACCATAAGTAAGACAATTAGGGGAGGGCTTCGTTGACTGTGGAGGAGCTGACCTTCAAGAGTTTCTCAGCAGACATACTTGAGAGATGTGTTAGCATCTAAATAGAAGTATCAACAAGCATGATATAGACACAAATCTTAGATAACAGTCTTGATTGGAAACAGATGATACTTCAGATCTGTGGGGTGAGTTGGTTTGTAGGAGCAGCTATAGTGTTTAGTCCTCAAGGATGCATTTCAACTCTAATTTAATCAGAAACATCATTTTTTTGTGTGTATTAAAACATTTTTTTCATTATTTAAAGACTATATAGACTTACTTATTTTTTTTTAGAGACTGTTTAGAAACATTTTTAGAGATGATCAAGCCAGTTGTGACTATGGTGTTGGGTTATTAGTATTTTGTTACCTCATCCAAACGGTGCAGTTCATTAGATTGAAAATTCCCTTCCTATTCTTCTTTCCACATGGAATTAAAAAGCCAGAAGAGATCTCAAGCCCACACAATCCAGGCCCTTGTCTCTTGTGGGTTGTATTTCTGACAAGTTGATTTTTTTTTTTGGCTTGAGCAGCTACAGAGAGAGAGTATACTCACATTTTAATGAGTAAGACCATGCATTTTTTATAGGCTTAATTATTTTACAGTTTTTTCTTATGCTTAAGTGAAATATTCTTTCTTGTTTCTTGCAAAAAAGGATTCTTATGTGACTTTGTGGTTCATTTGGAATAGAAATCTTTTAAATGTTTCCTGAGCATTACTGGGAATTTTCTGACACACTGGTGTTCGTGTTCTGGGTGGCAGATTTCTGAGTTCTGTCCAACACTATGCTCTGTTCTGTCATCATTTCTCCAGAATATGATTGGGGTAGGATTTGAGGAGTGCAAATTCAGATCCATCATGGCCTGTCCTGTTAAAGCATCCCATTACTCAATATAGCCCAAGATTTCTTTGACATTAAAAAAAAATGTAACTACGCTACCATAAGATCTGGAATACAATATGGAGTTGAAATCTACTCAAAATCATTTTATGGACCAGCTGCTAACCATGCCTGTCTTACTTTAGAAATAGTACATTTGATTTGTAAAATTTATATGATTATTATTACTATTATTATCCCATAGTTATACAAAGGAGATTGAATACAAGTCGGATTGTGAGCCCAATGCATCTTGAGCAGTATAACCCCTTCCATCATTCCCCACTGCCAACTCTCCCAACCCCACCCATCCCTTCAAGTTACCTGGCTGCATTTTCACATGTCATTGAATATTATGGCTGCATTTATCCTCCCTTCCTTACTCCATTCACTTGTTCCCATCTCCTCGGCCTTCCACCAACTTGACAACACCTATTTTGGTTTTCTGGCATTCATTTGTTAAAATGTTTATTAATTGCTCAGAGGAGTTGTTCCGTGAGTACATGTGAGTTTTCAGATGTAGTGGATCTTAGTGTTATCCAGTGAAATTTGATTTTATTAATTTGGCCAATGCTTTCAACATTTATTCAGTATTATTATTATGGCTCATCAATTATTATTTTATTATTAAAATTAATATTAAATACCACTAATACCTTATGTATCTATCATCATATTATATATTTATTATGCTATATTATTATATTTATTATATTATTAGTATTAGTATTAGTAGTAGTAGTATTTAGAATTCAGTTGGTATTACTTGGAATTCTCTAAACAAAGCTGACATTTTCTGCCACCCTCTTGCTTTGTACTTTCAGCACCGGGGTGGTAGTTCTGCTGGGCTGTCTAAGGTTTGAGTTCCTGTTCAGCTATATTAGTTCTGTTTTCTTGACAAGCTCCATCACTTCTCTGCTTTTTTCTCTTGCCCTGCAAAGCAGAGATGATCAGCAGTGCTTTGCCAGCTTTGTGGCAAAGGTATCATGATTCCCAGAGAGCAGTGAGCACAGTTCTCACAGATGGGGCTGTTTCCATGAGTGATGGACATCTGATTTGCACTTCCTTTCCTGAGTTCAGAAGCCAGTCAAGAAATGAAGCAGGACTTGATTTCTGTCAGCAGGGAATCTGCTTCACAGGCACTTCAATTGAAGACCATTAGCTTCACCTTGCTGGTGCTAATACCTGTAATTCTAGCTGATCAGGAGACTAAGATCTGAAAATTGAGGCTCAAAAGCACTCAAATTTGTGACATTCTTCTCCCTAACCAGCAGAAAATTGAAAGTAAAGGTGTGGCTCAAGTGGTAGAGTGCCAGCTCTGAGCAAAAAGCCAAGGAGCGAAGGACCTGAGTTCAAACCACAGTGCTAGCACAATTTAGAAAAAAAATCATTAAATTTAATCCTTGTTCATGCTACTAGCTGGCAAGATGCCCTTGATGGGTTACTTAAACCAACTTAACTTCAGTTTTCTTATCTATAAAGTTCAGTATCTTCACCTAAAGTATTTAGAAGAATAAAATGAAGAGATATGCACAACACTGTAATGTCTAGCTTCATGAATGATAATTCTCTCCTTTTGTTGATTATTAATTGAATGGCATAGGATTGAGGGCTTAGCAAGATCAAGATCCTTAGTTTAGCCCAGCTATTGCAAGCAATTATTTAAAGTAATGGGTTTCATGATATTTTCATATTTGTATACTACATACTCTGATCACATCCAACCCTCATTATATTCACACAACTCCTTTTCTTCCCCCCAAATAGCCCTTGTTGAATTTTTGCTGAGCCCATGTTCATATGGCTGTGGGGTTTCCTTTTACCCCTGGGCTGGAAGCCTTCCTAAGGTGCTCTCCTGCTTTTCTAACCATTTTAATATTTGTGCTGGTAACCGGGGCTTGACCTCAGGGCCTTGCAGACTTGCTTAGCTTTTTTCGCTCAAGGCTGGCACTCTACCACACACCTCCACTTCCGGCTTTTTGCTGGTTAGTTGGAGTTAAGAATCTTATGGTTGTCTGCATGGGCTGGCTTTGAACTGTGGTCCTCAGATGAGAGCCTCCTGAGTAGCTAGGATGACAGGCAAGAGCCACCAGCTACCATTGTTCTTATCACTCTATATTAGAGTCATTTGTTTGTTTTATAAATGGAAAGTTTAGAGTTTAGAATTTGTGAACTTCTCCTGGTCTCTGTCTGCTGTTTGTGCTTGTTCTTTCTTGGTTTTTCTATACTACCCATCACACACCTGATGTTTTCTTTGAGACTCAAGAAGATGGAAGAAAGTACTGGTAATCTCTGTGCTGCCATCCTATAATTCCTCCTTTTCCCCTCTTTAATCTAGTTTTTAAAAATTTCTACAAAGGACATCAAGTTTAAATAAAAGGTGTGCAAAAACACTTGGTCTATGATACATGCATTTTTGCTTTGTACCCATGGAATTCAGTAGGTCACAGCCTTCTCCTTGTTGACACTTGTTGGGGTTTTGATGTCTGTTCTGCTCCCCCGCCAGCCCCTGCATGTCAAGCAGGGGGGGGGGGCCATGGAAGCCAATCTGCTGTCAGCCAGCTTGCTTATAGCCAGCCTGGCATCAGGGTTTCAGAGAAGATACTCCCGGTTGGAAAAGGCTATGTGGCATACCGCTTGGCACCAGATACCATCGGGGTTTGAAAGGCAATAGACAGCCTGTCACTGATGGTTCATGCCTGTAATCCCAGCTAGGCAGAAGAGTGAGATCTGAGGATCACAATGTGAAGTCAGCCTGGGCAGGAAAGTCCATGAGACTCTTATCTCCAATCAACCAGCATAAAACTAAAAACAAACAAAAAATACCTTGGAAGTGATGCTGTGGCTTAAGTGGTAGAGTGCTAGCCTTGAACAAATAAAGCTCAGGGGCCAGCACCCCGGACCTTAGTTCAAGCCCTAGTACTGGCTCAGGAAAAAAGGCAACAGTCAACTCTAGCTCCTGTAAATCCTAGTTATCCAGGAGGCTGAAATCGGAGAATCATGGTTCCAAACCCACTGAGGAGGAAAATCCATGAGACTTTTGTCTCCTATTAGCCAGCAAAATAAAACTGGATGTGGAAGCATGGCTCAAGTTGTACAGTTTGAGCCTTGAGTGAAAAAGTTAAAGGAGAGTGATCAGGCCCTGAATTTGAGCTCCAGTGTCGACACACATACTTGTGTACAGGCATATACTCTCACACACACATATCCACCCCTCTCCCCTACACATAGGGCAGGCACAGAACAGGTAAACGTTCCCCTCAAAGTAAACTGACTGTTAAATTGTACCACACAGTATCTGTCTTCAGGCAAAAGCAAGTTGATGGGTTTCAGACAAACAAAAACCATCAAGACAGAAATCCAATAACAGCTTATTTTTTCCTCTGTTTGATTTGAAGAGATGCTGTGGACAAAAGTTGCATTCTCAACAATCTATATGAATAAAACAATACGGCTGATGTGAGCAGCTTCTTCCAGTGGGAATTGGCCTGGCTGCTGTTTCTGTTGCTTGTCTGCCTGGTCTTCTGAGTATAATATTTCCACAGTTATTTGAAGGGAATTATTTGATGAATGGCATAGGAGCTTCATTGGTATGTGAGAATTTAAACAAAGAGTTATTAGCTAATTTGCTGATATATAATATTTTGAAGGTTAAGAGAACTGGATCATGTAATGAAGTGGGTTTGGTTTCTTGTTAATATTGTATTACTTAAAAATATACTACCATATTTCCAAGCACTAGTGGATCACACCTGTAATCCTTGCTCCTCAGGAGGCTGAGATATGAGGATCTTGATTCAAAACCAGCTTGGGTAGGAAAGACCATGAGATTCTTATCTCCAATTAACCACTGAGAAAGCTGAAGCAGCGCTGTTTGCTCAAATGCCAACCTTGAGCAAAACTTCTAAGCTTCAGAGCCCAGGCCCTGATGCCAAACCCTTGTCCTAAAAGTACTATGAATATAACAACCATGCGTGATTGATAATTAAGATAATTACTAAAATCTGGGATCTTCAGTATTTTCTGGGACAAGATTTTTACTTAAAATAGCAAGTTTATTGAAAGCAAAACTAGAGTCTTGGCTCTCTGTCAAGTGGGGCTCAAGCCCCACTGGAGATTTTGATGAGACACTTGGTGTTTATTTTGATAAAGACAGAGAAGTCTTACATTAAATTCTTAGAAGAGATTAATAGATTTTTGTGTAACTGGAATATAAAGAATGAAAATTACATGCAAACACAATTATATATGGTTGGTGGGAAGGTGAATTAGTGTAAGGCATTATGGAAAACATTATGGAGGTTCCTTAAAAAATTAAAAATAGTATTACTATACATTTCTGGGTATGTATCTCAAGGAAATGAAGTTAGTCTGTAAAAGAGGCATCTATATATTTGTGTTTACTGCCGTGTTATTTAAAACAGTGATGGTATGGGAAGAAAAGATAAGTTGTTTTCCAGTTAGGTTAATGTGATATGCAGACCTATGTATGTGCAGACTGGACTATTATTCAGCTATACAAATGAAGAAAATTCTGCCATTGATGAGTTGAAGAATGAATCTGAAGGGTGAAATGACTTACACATAGAAACAAAAGTGCTATATGTTTTTTATTTATATGTGGATTCTAAAAAACAGAAGAATAGTTCCCAGGGCTGACATTGGGACCTGCAGGTCAAAGGGTATAATTTTTACTTATAAGGTACATGAGTTCTGGGTCTCTAAAATATGGTGTAGTAGTGATCATTAAGTACTATTGTATTATTTACTCAAAACTGAGTAAGAGAGCAAAGTGTTTTTACAGCATGCATATTATGCAAGAAAAGCAATTATGGGTAGTGATGGACATATTATTTAATTTTTGGTAATCAGTATGTAACAAACTATCACTTTATTTGCCATGGGTAACCATTATTTTTCAGGTAATATTAAAAAATAAATAGACAAACAGCACACATAACTGCACACATACATAATAGTATGTGCTATTAGTAAAGCTAATATCTAAAAATAATATATGCTTAGTGAGGACACATTGAAAAAGAAGACTAAAAAAATCTCATTAATAATCCCATCACTCAGAAATAATCTTTGTTTTAAAAATATTTATATACTTGTTTATCTATTTATTTATTTTTTGGTACTGGAATTGGGGCTTGAACTCAAGGCCTTGTGCTCTCACTTGGCTTTTTTGCTTAAGCCTGGAGCTCCACCATCTGAACCACATCTCCACTCTGGCTCTTTTGTGGCTAATTGGAGATAAAACTCTCTCAAATTTGTCTGCCTGGGATGGTTTTGAATCTCAGTCCTCACATCTTGGCCTCCTGAGTAGCTAAGATTACAGGTGTGAGCCACCAGTTTCTGAGAACTTTGTTTTTGTTTTTAAAATAATAATTTTCCAGTTCCTTTGTATACTTATAGCTATATAATTTGCCAAGACCACAATTGGTACAATTGTGCTGCAACATTGTCCCTCATCATAATTTACTAACAACTTTTTATATCCAAGATGATTTTTGCTGTTTCTGTTTACAAATCCATTTTAACTTGGGAAAACACACTATCTTTAATTTTCTAACTCAATAAAACTGGGCAAAACATAGCTGCACATCTTCATTAAGTATTTTTTGAGCTAGACACATAGGAAACCATCTCTGAAATGAAGTTGGAAAATAATTTCCACAGCTCAGAGCCTCTCTGTGTGTCTCTTATCAGTCAGGTCTTTGAGTGCTCAGCTTTCAAGGAAACCATTGGTAAGAAGTTTGTTGTCCTAGATGAGTTTATTTTTTTCTTTTAAAACATCAGTCCACATAGAAGACTCCACATTCTCTTTGTATGTGAGTCCTGGGCTTGGCGTTCAGTTGGTGAAATCCACCCCCATTTCCTCAGCTCTTTCTCACTGCTATGCTCTGTGCAGTTGTATGTGGAGCTGTGCACAGCTTGTGTTCAGTTTGTGTCACAAATTGTTGGGATGGCTGTCTCTAGAGGATACTGTGATCATGGGAAAAAATGCATGTATGTCTCTAGAGAGAGGAAGGACAATATTTTTGGACAGACACAAAAGACTTTTTGATTGGTAAGGCAATACATGTTAGCTTGGGGGGATTTTGGTGCATGGGTCAAATGTTCCATTCTAAGAGGTAGATAACAGAATATCAGAATGGAGTAGAGATTAGGGACATTACAGAGAGATATGCATCCTGTCTTTGGGCAGGAGCACTGTGAAATGTCCAGGCCTCAGAATCTTGTGTATTTACTCAAACACAAAAGCAAACACACACCCCAGCCGTGCTCCTCTGGCATCAGGATTTCTTTGCACAAACCATTCAATCACGAACTTTTTGCACCCAGTGGTAGCTTCCATGAGAGTGGGTTGAGAGTTTCACACTGTTGAATGCACACACAGGGGTCCATAACTCAAGTGTATGCATGCTATGTAGTGTTGATTAAATCATCTGACTTCATCTTCTACCTCTGATGAACATTGGGTTGTTTCTACTCCATGGTCCTATGGATACAAATACTACCATCATCCTTGTGCATGGCTTTTGGTGGCTCTATCCATTTGATGGCTAGTGTGTGGTGTATGCACCTAGGAATGAACTACAGCATTGTAGAGTGGTTAGGCTCATAGCCTTAGTAAATACTGCCAAGCAGTTTGCAATGGTGACCCAAATCTACACTCGTGCTGATAGCATATGCAAGCTTCTATGGTGTGTTCTCTCCTGGGACTGGGAATCTCTTTCATTTCAGCTACTTCATATGAGTTTGGGCCTCTGTTTTCTTTTCTTTGATCAGTAAGGATGCTAACCATGGTTTTTGTATCATCTTATTGAGAGGCATAGAAGAATGAAGGGGAGAGGGGGAGAATGCAGGCAAGAATTAATTGTGTGTACCACAGATCTGAGAGCTATAAGGGAAGGGGTGGGTTGAAGCGGGGTAAAGATGTTGAAGTGGTAACACAGATCAAGATGCACTGTATACATAAAATACTTTGGTAAATGGAAAAAAATGTATCCTAAAATTAAGGTAAGTAAGGGAAGGGGTGGGTTGGGAGGGAATGGATGACAATGGTGAAAGGAGTGACATTGATCAAGACACACTATATCCATAAACTGCTTTGGTGAATGGCAACTCCTTTGTACAACTACTTAAAGATGGTAAAGATATTCAAACAATACAAAGTCAGGCTATTCTTACTGCTTTGTCAATATTCTTTCTATATGTTAGATAGCATTCCTTTGGCAAATGCATGCCCTGAGAATGTCTGTGGCTCACTTTTGTAATAATTATCTCTCTCTTTCTCTCTCTATTTCTTTCTTTTGACCATCCTGGGGTTTGAACTCAGAGTCCCATGCTTGCTAGAAAAGGACCCTATCACTCGAGCCACACCTACAGTCCTTTTTGCTTTATTTTTATTTTTCAAATTTGTAACTTGAAAATTATAGGATCACAATCCTCTTGTTTATTCCTTCTGCATAAAATAGAATAGAAGGCATATGTCACCACTCATAGTTTTATTGCTTGAGATGCAGTCTTGTTAACATTTTGCCTGTGTCATCCTCAAAATCTTATCCTCTAGATTTCTCTCTCCTGTATACCTGGGATTACAGGCATGGTAATACCCAGCTGATCACTCTTAATTGTTCTGTGGTTCTTGAATGAACATGAGGTAGCCCAACATTATATATATATGGCTACGCCATATATATATATATATATATATATATATATATATATATATATATATATATATACATGTGCTGGGGTTGCACATGTATAATCCTAGTTAACTGGGAAGCTGAGGTTGGGAAGATCATCGTCTGAGGCCAGTAGCCCCTCCTTCTCAATCAGTAACTGGGCACATTGGTTAGCATCTGTCATTTCAGCTAGGTGAAAGGTTAAGATTGGGAAATTCACAGTTCCAGGCTAGCTCAGGCAGAAAAGTTTGTGAGGCTCTTGTGGAAGAAGCTGTGTGTGGTGGGGTGTCCGTCATTCCAACCAAGATGACTAGCATAAAATAGATTCAGCTGGGCACTGATGGCTCATGTCTATAATCCTAACTACTCAGGAGGCCGAGATATAAGGATCCCAGTTGGTCAAGAAGTCTGTGAGACTCTTATCTCCAATTAACCACCAGAAAGCTGGAAATGGAGCTGTGCTTCAAAGTGCTAGGGTGCTAGCCTGGAGTAGAAAAGCTCAGGGACAGTGCTCAGACCCTGAGGTCAAGCTTCACGATTGACAATAAATAAATAAATAGACAGATCACTCTCCAGGCATATGCTTGGATAGGAAGCTGGACTCTATTGCAGAAGTAACTGGAATAAAAAGTGCTGGAGGGATGGCTTAGTGGTGGAGAGTGCCTGCTAGGGAGCAAGAGGCCCTGAGTTCAAAGCACTACCAAAAACAATACTAGCATATTTTAAACTTAAAGTGACTACTACTGCTTGGAAATGGCCACCGTTTCATGTAATAAAAATCCTGTCAGCAGCGTTAGTATGTGTAGGTAGAAATGTTAAGTAGCTGAATCTTAGTTTATTACTTACAATCACACAATTGAAGTAGACATTTAGATATCCTCAATGTATCTCTCCTAGACATACAAATATGTGCTAAGAAAGAGTACTTTGCCTATAGTTATGGATGAAAACAAGCAAACCTTGTCTTCAAACTCCTCCTCATGATTTCTTTAGTCTCCTGTACAGCTTTCCTGCTTTCCTCCGACTCTGTCTACTCGGATGTCTTTTGGACTTTCAATCAAGACAAGCTCCTTCCTGCCTCAAAGACTCTACATTTGAAGCTATTTCTACCAGAACAATAGTTGGCTGGCTCTGTGGCTCTTTAGAAAATGATCTGGTCTTGGTTCAGTGATGACCTTCTTAGCGAGGAGTTCTTTGCTGCTGACGTTTTCTACAGCCCTGTATCTGTAATATTCTGTTTCTTTCTTTCATGGATCATGTCATGATCAAAAGTAATCATGCTTATTAACTGGTTTCATGGTAAGTGATGTGCTCGCCACTCCTAGAGTGGAAATCCAGGGTCCCTTCTGCCTTGTTCATTGCTGGGCTTTGGTTCTTATAATAGTGTTGGACATTCTGTGAGCTCTGGTAGTTTTAGTTGGCTGAAGTGAACGAATCTATTAGGTATACAACAAGGTCAATAGATAGAAGCCATTGCTTCCAGAAAATTGTCAAGTGCTAATTAGAAACTGGTTTGTTTGAATGGCTACGAGAGCTCTGCATTATTTATGTTTGAAGCAGACACCAAAGATGCTGTATGGAAGAGACCATGAGAAAAATAGTTCTCTTTATATGCCTGTTGAATCAAATCTCCCACATGGTTGTCCATACAAACAATGGTAGCAACTTTAGTGGTAGCTATTGCTCAGATTTCTATCAGCAGTGAGTGAATCAATAAATTCTTCTGTGTGCAGTCAATATTTAATATGACTAAGAAATAAATAGCAAGAGGTTTTCAACATAGTGCTCCATAATATAAGCTGAAAATAATCATGTTAAGGTCATGTTAAGTTCATCGTGGAGGGGAGGAACACACATAGTACTATTCTGTCTACATCGAAAGTTTAGAAAATACAAACAGACAGCAAGCTCACTGGTGCCTGGAAATGGTGGGGACAGGCAGGAAGCCACAAGAGTGATCCTATAATCCTAGCTATTCAGGAGGCTGAGATCCAGAGGACCAGGGCTCGAGGCCAGTTTAGGCAAAACTCTAAGAGAATTAAAATCATTAAAATACCCAGCAAAAAACTGGGCTGGGGATATCGCTCAAGTGGCAGAACATCAATCATCAGCCAGAAACCTGAGTGAATGTGAATTCAAACCCTAGTATTGGTATTCAAACCCCAAAGAACAATGTGAGGAAGGTCGTTTTGTGGATGAAAGTATAGTCTTCAACTCCACTGTGGCGATGAATTCAGAGATACATCACTATGTTAAAGCTAATGGAATATTTGTAATATTCTCAGTTTATTGTACAGTAATTATATTTCAATACAGCTGCTAAAGCAAAATTAAAAATTAAATTCACTTAAGATGAAAATACCTGAGATAAAGGAGAATGCAGCAATGGTGTTTTAAAACACTTAATCATTAGTATGTAGGCGATTCCTCATTTTCTAATAAGCTCACTGTTGGGCACAAAAATGGAATAAGGAGAACATTTGACTAGAGTCCCTGAAAGTTTAACTATATTTGTTAAAAGAAGTGCATACCCACTTAGGGCAGCTCTGGGTAGAGGATCTGGGGAGTTCATAGTCAGGGGAGTTAAGTTCATTACGAAAAATTGAATTGGGTCATAGGCAAGGTCTTGGGATTATTGAGTGCACAGAATAGGTGCCCATTAAATTATGTATTCCCTTCCTTGTAGGAAGTTCTTTAATTAATTGTTGTTTTTCACTAAGCTGAGTACCTGATGGATGGATATCCCTTATGATCAGAAGGAGATCTGTACTCTTTCCTTCTGGAAGTCATGACCTGTGGAAAGCACAGAGTGCTCAGTGACATGTAACTCACAGCTCTCAGGCCATCAGTAAGTTTTGTTTTATTGTTCAGTTTAATGAATGAAGACACTGTCTGCCCATCTATTTCATAACAGTAACAGCAACAGCAGTAGCAGCACCCACCCCTACACAACCTTGTTTCCTTTGCTTGAATGTAATTATGGGGCAGATTCACCCTTGTGGCAAAAACTAGGGGGTCCCTGGTGGGAGAGAAAACCAAGAAGAGAAGTTGTTTCTGTAATTTTAGCTGCTACTCAGGATGATTCACACCTCTTAGCTCTAACATTAGCATCTGGCAGATGCATTAAGTCATTTGGATGTTGTTATTCATAATAAGAGAGCCACAAGGGCAGCAGAGAGCTGGTTTTTGCATAGTTTGTGACTTTGAATAAGCTAACCTTCAAGGTCGGGACACTTAATTCTATAGGATGAATAACAGTATTAGATAAAAAATATGTATATTGCTTTAAGACATTGAAATGTCTCTCTCACTGACAATGTGTGTAGTGCTTTGCTTACTTGCCTCCTCTCTTAGGTACAACTGGAAGAATGCCATGGTCTAAATAGAAGGAATTTGGTTAGGATCAGGGAAAGTTGAATAAGAATGCAATGACCTCATATGAATAATTTAAGGTGGTATGCCTTTGACCAGAAGTGTAAATATGCTGTGATGTAAATTGGTCATGTATAATAGCTGAACACTAAGTATTTAAAAACAAAACATCTCAGGAAAGCAGCACTTTTCCCCACAATTCCCATCCTTCTTTCCTTAATTGGTCAGATAAAGTCTTGGTGTAATTAAGGAAAAAATCAAAATCATCACATTGATATCTTAGTTTATAAATTAAAAATAAGAATAAATGTAATCTTTTTTAGCAGGTATTTTATTTTAGTTTATTTTTAAATTTTTAAAATTTTATTGTAAAGGTGATGTACAGAGGGATTACAGTTACATAAGTCAGGTGATGAGTACATTTCCTTTTGAATAGTGGCACCCCCTTCCCTCAGTCTCTTTCAGTTTTTCCCCTCCCCCAAGTCATATAGTTCATTTCCAACATAGTGTCTAGTGAGTAGCATTGCTGAATTGGTTCACCTTTTGTCCCACTGTTTCTGTGTTTCCTTTTCCCCTCCTCAAATCAAATAAACATATATAAGATATAAACCACTGCAACAGAAGGGATTAAAAAGGAAAAAAGAAAGTTAAAAACAACTGTAAAGATTATGATAAAAAAAAACTCTTGCTTCCATTTCTTGGAGTTCATTTGATAAAAATCATTTTACATGATCTTATGCACATAGCTATTGAGCCCTTGTGTTCCTCTCCTAAGAATATCTTCCTTTGGTTTTGCTGTGTCAATGTTTAGACTGCTGTTTAATTAATCATATCCAAGTATAATTGTTTGTCTTTTACTATCCATTGGGTTTACTTGTAGATTTACAGGCACATTCTAATTATTACAAATGAGGAAACTATGCAGCCTATGTTTCTTTGGGTCTGGCTTACTTCATTTTCGATTTCCTTATGAATGGGTCAATGTCATTCTTTCTGATGGAAGCATAGAATCCCATTGAGTATATATACCACATTTTCTTGATATACCTTTTATTAAATTACAATAAGAAAACCTTTTGGATAGAACTTCAGGAAAATGGACAAAAAACTGTGTGCCTACTATTAAAAATTTCTCCTCTAAAGTTAAATTATGAAGCAAAATAAGAACTTCATATATATATATATATTTCTCAGGTTTTAGCATAGTGTGTTGAGAAATTATTTGTTGGACACTAATGATAGGATTACAGGAGTTCCTTCCTTTTTTTCCTTCTTCTCTCCCTCCCTCCCTCCCTCCCTCCCTCCCTTTCTCCCTCCCTCCCTCCTTTCTTTCCTTCCTTCCTTTCTTTCTTCCTTCCTTCCTTCCCTCCTTTCTTCCTTCCTTCCTTTCTTTCTTTCTTCCTTCCTTCCCTCCTTTCTTCCTTCCTTCCTTTCTTCCTTCCTTCCTTCCTTCCTTTATTCCTTCTTCAAGGAGAAGTTACTTTAGCCTGTTCCCTTACCCAATAAGAGACTTAGTCTGATTATACTGAAACAAAAGCTTTTCTAAAGTAAGTGCTAAGATGTTATTTTCTAGAGCAAGAAAATATCAGTGTCTTGGAAACCCCTGTAATGTATCTTCCCACATAAGTTTATTTAGATTATAAGACTGAAAGGAAAATGACCCACAGAGCATTAGTGTCTGAAGAGCAGAATCTTAAGTTTTCTCTCCCAAAGTGTGCTTGCTGATACTTCTCTTGCACCTTGTTGCCTGTTAGCTTCCCTTGCCTTTCCTCATTTTGGAGCAATGTAAATGGGCTCTCCAACTTGTCCTGACATGTGCCTTTGCCCAAGTTCATTATGTTAGTGGCTGTGTCACTCCTGTATCTGCCCTAATCTGTTGTATGCAATCTCTTCTCCCTGAGTCTCCTCTCTCCCCTCTTCCCTCCCCAAATGTCCTCTGTCCTCCTTCAGGTCAAGGGCAGAATTCTTTGTAAAACTTCTTTAGAAAACTTGTTCCAGTAGTTTTCACTTTTTCTATTTCTCTGAACCTTATACTTTATTGATTTTATGACACAATATAGTGATATTATGTCATGATATAGTGATATTATAATATTGATATAATTACAATGCAGTCCAAATATTCTTCAGTTAGTAGAATCCTTGTGTATGAGAACTTTAAAGCTTCAGGATAGAATGTTTATTTCAACCATGGAGAAAACTGCAGAATAAAGGATTCTAGGAAACCATTACAGTTGATTGTGTGTATGTGTGTTATTATACATATATGTATATACATGTATACTTTTGTATAATATGTGTAGATATGGTTTTCAACAATGAACAATGAATGTGTATATTTAGAGGTAAAAAGAGATTCCCCAAAGTGTTATTTCACATAATAGGCAGCAAATGTTTAAAAAAAGACAAAACACAAGCCACGCATCAGTAGCTCATGCCTATAATGCTAACTATTTAGGAGGCTGAGATGTGAAGATCAAGGCTCAAAGCCAGCTTAGGCAAAAAAGTTCATAAGACACTAAAAAAGAAAGAAATATAGAAAGGAAGAAAGGAAGGAAGAAGGAAAGAAAGATAGAAAGGAAAAAAGGGAAAAATTTAAAAAGCTGGAAGTGGTGCTGTAGCTCAACTGGTATAGCACCAGTCCTTTTTCTTTCTTTCTTTTTTTAAATTGTGAAATACAGAGGAGTTACAATTACATGGGAAAGGTAATGAGTACATTTCTTATCAAGCATTGTTGCCTCCTCCTTTGTTTCCCCTTCCCATCCCTTCCCTCCCCCCCACCCCACGCCAAAGTTGTAAAGTTCCTTTTTCTATATAACATCTTGTATATTTCATTGTTGCTATAGGTCCACCTGTGTCCCTATTTAAACAATTTGTTTTTTCCCTTTCCCTCCACAAATTATACCAACATCAAATACAGTGAAAACAGGGGTTATACTGTGGGGGAGGAGCATACAAAGCAACAAAAAATATCTTATAAATATATTAGAAACAATAGCAAGCAAGAAAAAAACATTTGAGTCCTTATCTGGGGTTCATTTTGCCTAACAGCAACTTAGCACCAGTCTTAAGTGGACAAAGCTAAGAGATAGCCCAGGTCCTGATTTCAAGCCCCAGTACTGGCATATGCACACACACACACACACACACACACACACACACACACACATTCTTTCTTTCTCTTTCACACATACAAATGTAATGCAAAAGAAATGAAATACTTTTGATGAACTTTCAAGAAGGAAGGTTGAAGTGTTACTATGTGTCAGCATATTATAATAGGGTAATTTAATATGACAGAATAATTTCCTGTGGAATCTCTATATCCTGTATACACAACAGCTTAGTCATTTTTGGGATAACATTTTGTTACTATAACTACCCAAAGGTGGATTATTTTAGTTCCATATTGGAATTATTTTAATTCCATATTGGGCAGAGATGTCTTAATTACAGCATGTTAATGAATCTTGGGGTATGTAAGGCGGCTGTGCAGAATAGTAGGAGGTGGAATGTAACTATGCTTTGTATTGAAGTGCGAAGTTGGAGCTATTGGAATGGAATCTAGAAAAAAGCTACTTAGACAAAATGGAATCTAGAAAAGATAGGAACTCTGGAAACATTGCTTTAGTGGGCAAATACCTATTGAATTTCTATCATGGGTCAGACACCATTCTAGGTCCTAGAGACTCATTGACACACAAAATAGATAAAAGCCCCATCTCTATCCCTGTGGAATATTCTAGTAGGTAGGATTTAGGATCCTGGTGAGATTTTGAGGGGATGGAGGAGGGCTTCTGGAAGACATTTAAGAAGTCTATTGACTTCTTAAATAGTCTATTGACTATTCGATGATGTCTCATGCTGCCCTGAACTTTGTAGCAAAGGTACAATGGTTATAAATGCCATGGAGAAGGGATTTGTTGTTATGATTATAGATGAAACGAAGAGGAGAGAAAGCCAAACACTGGCACAGACTCTGACCTCTCCTTGTGCTCACTTGGCCTCCCATTTCCCACCTCGCCCCACCGGCTCTGACTACAGGCATGACATTGCTCGCTCCAGGCATGCGCAGAGCCCTCCAGCAAGCAAAGCTGTGCATCTTATGCATCTTGTGCATGGGAAAGCAGAGAAAAGACAATCTATTACCCTTTCCTATTCTACTGATTGGAAAATCGCCCTGATTAGTGTGTGCTGTAGCTCTTTCCCACGTTTTAACAAAACAGTTCTTTCTATGCAAATTGATGATCTCTGTCCCATTTATCTCCTCTGCTGGAAACTTTGCAGTGCATTCTATTGTCTGTGGGAGACGGAGGAAAACTTGAGGTCCATATAATCTAGCACTCTCCTACTATTTGCTCTTACTGGAATTCAGTCTCTCAAATGGATCTCCAGGATCTTCACACAATTTAATCTCTCTCTTGCTCACCCCTGCCCCTGGTTGGCTAACTATGAAATTTGTCTCATTCCCAGAGAAGTTTCCTTTGGTTAGGTCTTCTAGTCCATTTGAGATGCTACATAAAATGCATTAGGTAGGGACTGGGAAGGTGGCTCAGTGGTAGAGCACTTGCCTTGCATGCCTGAGGCCCTGGGTTCGATTCCTCAGCACCACATAAGCAAAAAGAAAAAAGCCGGAAGTGGCGCTATGGCTCAAGTGGTAGAGCGCTAGCCTTGAGCTGAAGAGCTGAGGGACAGCGTCCAGGCCCAGAGTTCAGGCCCCACAACCGGACCCCCCAAAAATGCATTAGGTAATGGATAAGCAGCAGCAGTTTATTGCTTACAATTCTAGAACCTGGGAAAGCCAAGATGAAGATCAACATGCAGCCAGCAGATCCTCTGTCTAGTGTGGGTTTTCTCTCTGCTTCCAAGTGTCTCAGTGTTGGACTTTCACCCAGAGGAAGGAGTCACGGTCTCTTTTATGTGGCCTCCTTGATGGAGCCTCTTTTGTGAGGACACCGATCCCACTCATGAGGGTGGAGCCCCATGACATCATTATTTCCCCCAGGCCTCACCTCTTCATGCCGTCACCACACTCACTGGTCCTTAGTTTCTGGCATGTGAATCTGGCTGTGTTCAGGCCACAATAGCCTCCATATCAGATGCTCTTAGATGGGCCCTGTAGTGCCTGCATGTAGCTCACTGAACAGTGCTCATGTCTGCATCCGATGTAAGTTTCAAAAGTTCCTCAACTTATTGATCTCTGTACCTCCAGCTAAGTCTAGTGCAGGAGAGACTCTTAAAGGTGCAGCCAGGTTGTGGGCCTGTCACCCTAGCTACTCAGGAGGCTGAGATCTGAAGATCACAGTTCAAAACCAGCCTGGGCAGGAAAGTCTGTGAGAATCTTATTTCCAATTACCCACCAAAAAGCTAGAAGTAAATGGTAGAGTGCCAACCTTGAGTGGGAAAATGTAAGGGACAGAGCCCAGGCCCTGAGTTCAAGCCCATGATGGTGTACACGTGTGCGCATGCAAGCACACACACCAAGACACACATGAGGCACAGAGACACAGACACAAATACCCACAGACCAGAGCTCCCAGGGACAAATTCAGGTCGTCTTCTGCAGCTACCTCCTTTCCTGATGACTACAGAGCTTTTTGTCTAGGTGAACTTTTCTCTCTTGGGATGGGTATAAATAGCTGTTAGGGTATAAATTTGTTTCCTGTTTTCTTTTTTAAAATATGTATTTCTTACCTTTAAGTAGTTGTACAAACTTGTTGTCATTCCACAAAGCACATTATAAATACAATGCATCTTGATTGAAGCCACCCCTTTCATGATTCTCCTCATCCCTCCCCAACCTACCCCTTGCCACATTTTTTTAATTCTGTAGGATGTGCTTTTTTTAATTAAGTTTTTTATTGTGAAAATACTGTACAAAGGGGTTACAGTCACATGAGCAAGGTAATGAGTACATACTTATCCAGCATTGCTGCCTCCTTCTGTACTTGAATTATGTGCATTCTTCCTCCTTCCTCTGTTCATTTGCTTACCTGCCCCTACCCTTGGTCCCACCCTTGCTTTCCAGTACTTGTTGCAGTCATAGATTTTTTTTGTGCTAGTTCTGGGGCTTGAACTCTGGGCCTGGATGCTGCCTGCTGCGCTCATTTTATTCAAGGTTAGCACTCTACCACTTGAGCCATAGTGCCACTTCTGGCTTTTTCTGACTAATTAATTAATTGATTAATTGGAGATGGGTCTCAAGGACTTTCCTGCCTGGGCTGACCACAACCCTCAGATCTCAGCCTCTTGAGCTGCTAGACTTACAGGCCTGATCCACTGGTACCGGACTGTTATAGATCTTTATCTGACTTATTTGGACTTGGGATAGGACCTTCGACACAATCAATTTACCCATTCATAGCTCCTCACAGGATGCTAAAGAAGATACAAAGATAGCAAATCAGCACACAACGTCAGTAAGGAAATGCAAATTAAACAAGAACAAGGAGCTATCACTAACTACCTATTAGAATGGTCCAACTCCAGAATACCTAGGGCACCAAATGTCCAGAATGAGGAGCAAGAGAAACACATATTTTGGTAGGAAAGTAAAATGGCAGAGGTGCTTTGGAAGGCAATTTGTCGGTTGCTTCCGAAACTACACATGCTTATGCCCTATAGGATCCAACAACCATGAACTGAGATATTTTCCCAAAGAAGTTGTGCACTTCTGTCCACAGAAACAACTGTGTGCAGGTGTCTGTGGAAACTTTATGATTGCTTGCTTAAGCAACCAGCACACATTTCAATAGGCAAATGGACAAAGAAAGAGTGATGTATCAGACAATGGATATTAATTGGTGCCAAAAGGAATTAGTCCAACAAGGGATGGAAAGACATGGAAAAAACTTAAATACATGAAGTAGAGGAAGCCAACTGTTAAAGATTACACACTGTATGGTTTAAATGACATGATGATCCGGAAAATGGCAGAACTCTGGGCACAGTGAGTAAGCCAAAGGGTGTTCAGGTGATTTCAAGGATGAGCAGGAAGAACACAGAGGATGTTCAAGGTGGTGTAACTGCTCTGTAGGATCCTATAGTTTTAGAACCACATCACTGTACATTTGTCCAAACCCACACCCTACACAAGTAAATACAGATGGGAACTAGGGATTTGTGATGATCGGGTGATGACGAGTGGTTCACTTTGTGGACAGATGGGAAGGCTAAGGCTGTATGGGGTGCAGGGTTTGTGGGAAATCACTTCTGCTGCTACCCTATACATGCTCTGAAATCACAAGTTAAGAAGCTACCTCAGGACTAAGACCTTTACAAGAGTAACCAGCAGTGCCAGGACATTAAAGGACATATTTTTAGTATTTTCAGTAGAGGAAAAAAAGCTAATTTAATTTTGCTGGTGTGTGTGTGTGTGTGTGTGTGTGTGTGTGTGTGACTGGTAGAGAAAGGCCTCCTTCATGCTAAGTATATGTTATATCACTGAACAATACCATCAACCCTTGTGAGGACTCATAATTTTGGTGTTGGGTACTTTGGGAATGAATAAAAACATGGATAAAATGTGGATAAAATATGAATAAGAATCACATTCTAGAAAGGCTCTAAGCTGTATAACTTCTACAATTTCCCTTACTTGCCGAATTATTTCTCCCAAATCATATTACACAGCTCCATACATACTGTTTGGTTCATTATTGACAGAACTTACTTCAAGGTTGTTGAACACTTGTGCCTACCTTCACACTCCATACCCAACCTCTTCATAACCACTTCTGCTACTCCTCCTGCACCTAGATTTTCCCTTGCCTGTGATGCTCTTCTGTGATGCTTAGAGATCGAACACTTGTTCTTTCATTGTTATTTTCTATTTTTTTATTAGTTCACATTCCCACAGATGTCTCTATGCTCTATGTCATTTTTATCTAGACTTGGCCTTGGCTATGATCTGTTTTTCTATCAAAGGTTTCACAATCCTTTGGGGTCCTAGAAGTGGAGTGGGTAAAAGTCAGCTGTAGGAAATCTCTGTGAGCTGTGCAGTGAAGGACTCTGGTCCTTGAACTTTGTGAAGTCTTCATGTCAATTGGTTTTTCGTATTCCCTCCCATCCCCAACACGCATGCACATAAGCACACACATGTGCACGCGCAAGGCAGCCATGCTGTGCTCCTTCTGAGGGCAATATGTGCTGACAGGAAAGCCACATTGACATAAAATAATCATAAAAATCAGTTTTTCCTACTGCTTTCCATGTTTGAACAAAGCCCTGGTTGGGTGGGTCTTGTTTTTTTTTTTTTTTACTAAACATTCACATCCATTGTTAATATAACTCCAATTTCATATTCAGACCATGTTCTATAAGCCAATTATGCTCATAAAAATTGAACTTGACTAGCATTACTTTATTTTACACAAAGATTCTTTTTCTGGCACAATTAACATATAGGAGAGAGAGGAAAAAAACTAAGAAAGTGAAACACTCCTATTTCTTTTTCAGAAATGGATCCTGAGGTCTAATTTGAATAACGACTTTAAGGAATTGCATGTGATCCAAAAGCTTTGCCTCTCTTTGCTGGCCACCTCTGTTGTCATGGCAACGATTCTGATTTCACAGATGATGCCGCAGTACATTTGTTGAACAGGAAGATCCAGTCATTGCTTATGAAAATATTCCTGAAGAACAGGTGTCATGAACATAAGTCCCATTGTCAAAATTGTTCATATAAGAATAAGATGAAATACGGCTATTACTTAAGACCAAGAAAATATTAGAATAATCGTAATAAGAATAGCATCAGTATAGCAAGCATTTGAATTGGGCTAATTCAGTTTAAATGTAGAAACATGGAAAATCTAAATATAAGGTCATCAAAATTTAGCCTGAGAATTGGTGCTAGAAATAATCGGTGCAAATCCTCAAGTTTATGCAATGCAAGAATTAATGTGTAAGAAAAGAAAAACTCTCCACAGAAAGCCTCTGTTATAATTTCTTGTGGGAAATCAATGAAAACTAGAAATTTGTGTTGCAATCAGGAGAAAAGCAGAACTAATCTAAGTGGACAGCATATGGCTTCAAATTAGCTTCATATTAATGAAATAAATATTTTTTCTCATAATGAGCTTCAGGAAGTTTCTGATTGGGGTATGGTTCTGTGGTATTGCCCCATTATATCTAGGGAGATAATCCTAATTGAGCAAAGCAATGAAGTTTTTAATTCAATTTTTCCATGCATATGTAAGATAGCTAATTATTTCTCACTGAAAATGAAAGTAAATTTGAGTCAGATGATGCTATGTTAGAAATTATCAGGAGTGACACTGAGCTAAAGAGCAATTACTAACAGTGCTCCACATCCCTTTATCCATCTTTTCAAACCTCCAATAAAAGTCTCCTTTTAGAATTACTTGAAGAAACTGGGTTGGGGAAGGGTCTTCACATTTCAAGAGAACTCGGCATTTAGGAGAAATGTTAATGATGAGTTTATGAACCAGGCATAGTAAGTCTGCCTACAGATTTAATAAAGTCCCCTAAGTCCCATGTCATCCCTCCTCTCGCAGTGGGGTTATTGTAAGGCTGTATTTTCAATGACTTCCCCAAGGCTTAAGCTTTTCCTTCTCTAACATTTATAAGACATTTTTCAATATACCAGGCACTGTTAGATTTGTCAGTTTCAGTAAATGATACTTTCCTGTGGATTGCTGCTGGGAATTCTACCAGCTATGCCTTGGCATTATTTCTAGGAACAACTTTTCCTTCTCAATATGTATATTTCATCTTTATTAATAAGGATGAAGTCAGAGATGATATAGGAATGGTAGGATCATATTGTTCCACATTAGATAATAAAGTTTAATTTTTACATGTAGAAACCAATAAGTATAGGCTTTTAGAAATTATTATAGGCTAATAGAAACAATTTTTAAAGATTTTAAATAATCATCTTTAAGTAGTTGTATAAAGGGCTTTCAAGTCAACACGTCAATTTCCAAATACAATGCATCTTGATCAGTATCAACCTTTCACCAAAACAGAAACAATTTAAAAGGGATTTGTGATATAGATTCAGTATAATTCAATTTATTATGCTAAAATTTCATTTCAAGAAGGGAATGGATGTGAAAAGCAGAGGAAATGTTGGACAATAGCATAACTATCAACTAAAGAAATACATATTTATTTAATATTGTGGTCAGACTGGGATATAGACCAGTTGTATAGTGCTTGCTTAGTGTGCTCAAGACCTTGGGTTCCATCACTTCACACATACATATATGTATATATATATATATATATATATATGTGTGTGTGTGTGTAAATATTCACATGTATGCATACATATATGTATATATGTTTGTATTTATATATGTATATAATTTAATTTATTATGTTAAAATTTTATTTCAAAGAATATACATCTTCATATATATATGTACAAATATACATGCATATCTATATAAATACATAGCAATTTTGGCACCAGTTGAGTAAATTGATGAAGCAAAAAAATATATGATCAGTTTATCATCCGCTCTCCACTGGCCATCATACACCTGACCTGTGACTCTACATTGGCTATGGGCATATCAATAATGATTCTGCACAGCTCAGCACAGGATGACAAGATTTGAAGCTGGCAACAAGAAACCATTGTGTGTGCGTGCATGAGGACTGCTTATGCACGAAAGGCCATATGCCAGTTCTTGGAAGCCATTGCTATTCTGGATCTTGGGCTGGTGTGTTCATGGCTGGGTCCAGCATGTACACTAAACACCATGCTCTGTGGTGCGGCAAACTCTCTTCCTTTCTCAACAATCTCAACAAAAACAAAGGCCTGCACTTAGAAGATTGGCTCATCTCATTGCATAAATACTTCAGTCACGGCTATAATTCTGAAACATGTCACAATTGGCTCTACCATTTGAATCAGCTTGTGGACACTGCACAAATTCTATTCTGCTTAACAGTGGTCACAGATCCCATGACCACTCTGGTAGCCTGTGCTAGTGTGCTGATAAAAAATTGTCTCCACTCTGTCTGTGAGGAGGTGAGAGATGAGTTTACTGTGTGATAATCAGTCTCAATTGAAAAAGCAAATTTGATCTTCATCTCTAGATGAGAGGTCTGGGGAAGGAGATAATAACATTTCTTGTATTGGAATGGGAAGGTGTTTTTCAAATGCCTGGGCACAAATAAGATGGACCGATGACCAAGGAAAGGTTAGTGGGTTATTTTGTTAGAATAAATCTGATCATGAGCACTCATGGAAATTCAGAAGGCAGAAATGTGATTGCATATAAGAGATTTTTCTCTGGGTAATTTTGATTCTGAAGAGGAAATAAGTTATCTATGCAGACTTTCTCTGTATAGACAAATACCAACACTATCTATCTATCTATGTATCTATGAATCTATGCATCTATCTATCAGCCTATTTCCACTTCTGTCATTGATAGTAGTTGGAATAACTAAAGAAATACCTTTCCCAGATAGATAGGTTTATAGTTCTTACATTCATTAGCATCATTGGATAATTTCTGAATGTATTTTATCATTTTTTGTTAAAGTATTATAATTGATGCTATTTTAGGGAGCAAATTAATGCTAAATTGCAGCTATCTGATACAAAAGGATGCTCACTTTGGAAAGAGATGGAATTGAAATAATTGAATCTTTCATTCTAATTGAATCACATTCCTCTTGTCACTTTTTTAGCAGTAATGATAGATTATAAAATTAATTTACATTTTAAGAGTTGATTAAATCTCCTTAAGTGTCTAGATAGAAAAACTTAAAAAACGTAGTTTTGCAAAAATCCTCAAATTGGTGTTAAAACACAGTTTTCCCTCCAAGATTGGCATAGTAGAAAGGTAGGACTATGAATTTGAGTTACCGTGACAATTCATTTAGTCTGTCCCAATGTTAATATGATACAGAGACGCAGAAGTGACTTGACTCATTTCTGCCATTCTGCATAAGCATACATATTATGGGCTAGGAACTGGGCAGTGGGCATCATTGACCACACTGGAGACTTTGCTTTTTCCCCCAGGAAGTCTCAAGCCACACAAAATAGACTTGCACATTGATTTGTGTCACATACATTATAATCCCACAGTTGCTGTTGAAGATCTGTACCATATGTCAGTGCTTCCTTACTCTGCTAGTTTTAGCTATGACAAGCTATTTTTAAGGAACAGATTGGTGATTGATTAATAGCACCTCTTTGGCGAATCCTGAAGAAGAAAACACTATCCAGGTATTCATCACAGGGACATAGACAGAAAATATCAAAACTGAATTTACATCCGGCAACTGGTCTCAGAGTTGAACATGCATTGCATGCTTTTGGTGTTAGCTTTTCTACCTCTGTAATGAAGTGAAGAACCTTCAGCTTTAAGGAAAGATGAGGATTGAAATGTACAGCATAGACAGCCAGAACATAAGTAAAAGTTCAGGGTGAACTCAGGTGATCTCCTCTAGGAAAAAAGTCTCCACACCTTGGTGACTGTCTTGGTATGAGTTGAGAACATGAAACATTTGCAGCGTATGGGGAGGCGGGACATGGATTTGGTGAGGACCTTACTAGCCAGGGTAAACATGTTTCCATCCGAGCAAGAGTGTACCACAGGAAAGGAAGAGAATGCCTCTAGAGAAAGATGTGGCAGGGATTGAAGAACACAAGGAAGAAAGCACAGATGCTGGGGTATTGTTACTTTGACTTTTGAGAGTCTGGATGTCTATTACTCCTACAGGTACAGTCTTAGTAAAGTGAAAAAAGAGACCCAAGAAAGAAACCTAAAGTTGATCATTGAACCCTGGTTCTTTTTCTTTTTTTCCCTGTAGCCTCATTCTTTGGTTTCTCATTCTCCTTTTGCTATTGCATGTGAAAGCCATTCTACACAAGGATTGAAATGTAATATCATGGCCCTGAACCTCACATTGCAAAAGGATTTTAAAACAGGATGGATCAAGTTGCCTAATATACCATAGATTTAAACTGAGGTGAGTGATTTCTCATATCATCATCATAATGTGCTCAGGTCTCCATCATGCAAGGCAGAAGGAGCTCAGAGCAAGCTGACGAGCTCTTAGATGGAGAGAGTTCCCAGGCCATTGTGCCATCTGAGGAAGGGAATTCACATTTGCAGAGTGGTCAGTGGAATCTGGGCATGAGGATAGGTACCCATATTTCTGGAAAGGACCCTCGGAAGAAGGTCCCAGCTGGAGGGAAGAGAAAGTGGTGTACAGGGAAGTGAAGTGCATCCTCATAATGGATGTACATCACCAGGGCAGATCCAAAGGGTCCTTACTGCCAATGTCAGCGAAGATGACTAAGGATGCTACCTTCTGAACAACCAAGCACTCTGCAGGTGGGACTCAATAGAGTAATAATGCTCTTTTTTGCCTTTGTTTTAGTGCAGGTGCTGGGGCTTGCACTATGACCTCGGTGGTTTCCTGGAGCTCTTTTGCTCAAGACTAGACTCTACCACTTCCAGTTTTCTAGCAGTTTATTGGAGCTAAGACTTTCCTGCTTGGATGCCTTAACATCGTGATCCTCAGATCTCAGCCTCCTGAATATCCAGGATTTCAGGCATGAACCACAGGTGCGTGGCCCTACAAAGCTCTTTTTAAACGCACCACTTCTTAGGTTCCCCTAATCATTCCGGAAGGTAGGCATTGCTATTTCTAGTTTCTGAATGAAGAAACTGAAGCTGGCTAGGATTATGTGACTCATAAGATCACAGGATCTGCTCATTAAACTCTCAGGCTTAATTTGTTTCCTAACCTTTATTTTTTTCCCTTCCTCTGTTCTTTTCATCTCATTTTTGGGTAAAGATTTCACTGCTGTGCCTTTCCTTTTAAAGCCACTGCTATGATCCATCTGAGATATTTGTTTCAAGAACTCTTACGGAATTAAATCCAAATTCTCTACCTTTTCCTAAGCTATAAAGATGAATGGGCAATCTTTCATCTTTACAAAAATCTTAATATAGTATGAAGGAAAAACAATGAGATACTCATTAATTTCCTTTCCTTTTGTTCTTTTTCTTTTGGTGTCTGTCCTGAGGCTTGAACTCAGGGACTGGGTGCTGTCCCTTACCTTTTGTGCTCAAGGCTAGTGTTCTACCACTTTGAGCCATAGCTCCACTTTTAGCTTTTGGGTAGTTAATTGGACATAAGAGTCTCCTTGGCTTTACTGTCTCAGCTGAATTTAAACTGTGATCTTCAGAGCTCAGCCTTCTGAGTAGCTAGGATTACACTAGTATCTTTTTCAGTGATTGATTTTAGAATAACAAACACCCACACAAATACAAGGTTAAGATTTAAGAAGCAGAAGCCAGCTACTGATTGTCCCAGTTCTCTGAGAATTGTGTTAGCATTGACTTTTGGCCATGAACCCTGTTTGCCATCCGCTTTGTGGTCAGACCATGTGGGGGTCTTCCTCCCCTGTGTTTTCAGTGTGTGTCCTTTCGGGGGGTGGAGGGGGCTCTCTGCTCATCATTGCCCTGCTGTGAGCCCTGGTAGTTGGCTTTCTGGGATTTCTGGTTGTTAGTGGAGTCAGAGCTGTGCATCGAAGCATTCATCCTTGGCTGAATTTCAGTCAGAATTTTGTGACTGGAACTCTAAAAAGAAAGAGTGGCTGATGATACCCACACGTAAACAACAGTTAAAATTTGTCAGCACCGCCAGGTACTGGGTGCTCAGTCTGAGACCTGAGGATTGTAATTTGAAATCAGCCTAGGTGGAAGAGTGCACCAGGGTTCATTTCCAATGAACCAGGTCGGGGGAAAAACTGGAATGAGTATGTGGCCCAAGTGGAAAGGCCTCAGCAGTGAGCACAACAAAGTCGAGTGAGATTACAGAGCACTGAGTTCAAGCCCCAGTATAGGCATGCATACACACACACACACACACACACACACACACACATAAGATTAAAGAAAAAAATAGCAGTACTGTGGGAATGAAGGTAAGTATTTTGACCATTCTTAATCCTTCTCTAAACCAATGTCTGCCATTAAGGTATGACTTCAGGGTAAATGATTGTGGAGGAACTGAAGCAAAAATCTGAGACTTTCTGGAGAGACAGAAGAGGATCAAACATATGCAGAGATTGGAAGGGACTGGCACAGGAGAGCAGAAAGAGTCAGCTACCTGCAGAAATTGTTAAAGATAGAGCTTTGAAGTGTTAGCTGTCACAGGATAGTTTTGGTATGCACTACTTGGGCTTGTGTTTCATATAGGTACTAACTATTTAAGGCCTTTTTCAACACAAGATATTTCAACCTGAACTATGAACATTAGAGCACGTAGAAGCCCAATTTCTCCCCATATGTGACAAACATGCCAGGCTTTCCCCATTGTGGTCTGTCTGCTTCATCTCTGAAGGCTTTACTGTTGGTGTGAACTGTCTCTTCCACGTTGATGAATGGATAGAAATATTTACTAGTTTCTAAATAGAAGCCTCTGCTGTGGGTGGAATGTGGTCTCTCAGAGTGTCGGGGCTCTCTGACTTTCAGCGTGCTAGTAATAAGGGTTGGAACTTTTAAGAGGTGGTGAGGGCAGGGGGGAGGGGCTAGAACTTTGGCATGGGGGTTCACTGATTTTGCCTTTCCTTCCTCTGCTATGCTCCACTTTCTTGTGGAGACTGCAGACACGAAGCTGATGGATGCCTTGATCTTGGACTTCCTCGTCGCCAGAACTATGCAAAAATAAGATTTCCATTTTTGAAACAATCAACTTCCCAGGCTCAGGTATTTTGTTCTAGTAGCACAAATGAACTGGCAGCTGCCACTAACTGCTGCACTTCCTCTATAACTCTCGTTTCCACTTCTGCAATTTTTGCTCTTCCTTCCTTTTTTTCCTTCTGGTCCCTCCAAACCCTGAATCAGTAGGTTAAGAAACCAATGTGAAGGTCACTTCCAGCTCTATTCTCTGCCATGGGGAAATAATTCAAATTTTTTCATAGATTCCATGAGTTGTCATAAGTAGATTCAGGAAGAGACTATCATCTGATTCTCACCATTCCTGTTTGACTAGAAGTCTACAGGATTCTGCACGCATGCAGAGCCATTGCCTGAGGATTGCTCAGTTCTTGTTTACCCTGTAACTGTCTGTCCGCCGGTATCTTTGGAGAGGCTGAGAGGAAGGTTGGTAATATGCATGGATGATGTTACCACCAAGGCCTTCATCTGGTTGTCCACCCACCCTTATTGGGATCAAGGCCACGATTGTTTATTGTGGTGTCTCAAATATGGCCTCAACCTCCTGATCTACTATTTTTTTTCTTGTGATGATAATATAGGATGTTAACTACCTGTTTAGCCTGTTCCCAATACCTCAGGAGTGCTAGGCAAATGCTGTACTCAATAGTTCCCCGGGTTAATTCATTGGTATTGTCCTTTGGCCCTGTTCTCTCCCACACCAACCTCTGACCCTCGTTTCTGTGGTTGTAAGGGTCTTTTTCAGCCTGTACACATTCAGGATTTCTTTCCATCTGTTGAGGTGAAAAATTCCATTTCAAAAGCTCCCTGTTTCAGTGTTTTATTTGGGCTGCTCAGACGCTCAAATGCTTTATCCATACTCGGGCTTTCCACATGTTAGTATTGCGGCGATTCCTTGAATCTTTAACTATGTAAGCCTGGAACTGGGACATAACAAAGGAGGTAACAATGCTCAATGAGAAATGTACTCATTACCCTACTCATGTAACTGTGACCCCTCTGTACAGCATCTTTATAAGAAAATAAAATTTTAAAAATTAACTTGTTACTTAATTTTTAAAGTCCTAATCATTGAAAAGCAAGTAGCCTGCTAAGTCATCTCTGGCTCTGGCTCTGGCTCTGTCTGTCTGTCTGTCTGTCTGTCTCTCTCTCCCTATTTGTGTATGCATGTGTTGTGCCTCTATTATTCTATTTTTAAAAAGAGAAATCATTTGCTTATGTGCCAAATACTAGTTTTACATAGTCATTTTATTCCATATTATGAAGTTGCTGTTTTAATTAATATTTGCCACTGCATCTCATGCCAAGGATTTCCTCTGATGCTAGATAGACACACTTTTATTGGCTTTAAAATCAACGAGAATAGAAAATTGATAAGATAGGCAATAGACCTCATTTTTCTGAGAACTTTTTGCCTCAAATTCATCTTTAGGAACAATTTTATTTTTGTAAGATGCAGAATCCACTTCAAGCCATGTAAAATGCATGAAAGTCCAGGATGAGGGAAGCTATACAATGTATGTTTTTTGGCTCTAGCTTACTTCACTTAATATAACTTTTTCCAAATCTTTCCATTTCCTTACAAATGTTACAATATCATTCTTTCTGATGGATGAGTATAATTTCATTATATATATATAAGTCAATATATATATAAGTCAATATATATATATAAGTCAATATATATATATATATATATATATATATATATATATATCACATTTTCTCGATCCATCCATCCATGAGGGATATATAGGTTGATTCCATATCTTGGCTATGGTAAACAATGCTGCAGTGAACATGGTTGTGCTGAGAAACATGGGTTACAGAGTTTCTTTCATTTGTAGTAGCCTATAAATCTACAAGTAAACACACTGAATAGTAAAAAAAATACACTGGGACATGATAAATTATTCAGGTCTTAGACAGTCATACATTGAGACCAAAAGAGGATATTCAAAGGAGTGGATCACAAAGGCTCAATAAATCTGTGCATCAGATCATATGAAATAATACCAAATGAACTCCAAGAAATGGAAAACAACAACAGCAAAAATGGTATTGTTGTTGCTTTTGTTGTCTTTTCCTTTTGTCTTCTTTGTTAGTTTATTTGTCTTTGAGAAGGTTAGGAGCCACAGAAAAGGCCCCAAAGGGTGAACAAATACAGCAATGGTACTCATTAGACACTATGTGGAAAATGAACTATACAATTGGTGGGTGGGGATGGGAGTAAAGAGTGAGAGAGAGCGAGGGAAGTGGTGACATGGTTCAGAAAGAAGTGTACTCATTATCTGACTTATGTATCTGTAACCTCTCTGAACATCACCTCTACAATAACAATAACATATATGAAAAAACGTTCAGGATGAAGTGAGCAGTCTATCTAGGGTCAGGCCATTCTCCCGCCGTGATCCTTCATACTTTCTCATATCATCCTTTGTCTGTCCATGCTTCCGATGCAGACTTCCTACACTGCCTTTGCTGGACTCTTTGCAACCTTGTTTCCATGTGGAGTTATTCAATGGAGTTCTGGCAAATGTGAAGAGAGACATTTTATATTTTTTCCACATGTTTCTTTGCTAGTTTGTGGATCAGGAAGTGGCTGGATTCAATTCAGTGTCCTGTGACCTGGCCTTGGCCTTCACTGGGATCTATACCATCAATACTTGCCTTGACCCTAAGACTCCAAGGGGCGTTTTGTCCCTGGCTACTTAATCATTAGATAAGTACATGAATTGACAAAAAAGGGTCAAAAAACCAACAAATGCTGGTGAGGATGGGGGGAAGGGGAGAGATGCATACACTGTTGCTAGGAATGTAAATTAATGCTACTACTATGGAAATCAGTATGGCTGTTCCTTCCTTCCAAAACAAAAGACAGAACAACAATATGATCTACTAGACCACTCTTGGGCATATTTCCAAAGGAATATTTAAAGGAATACAAATTAACATACAAATAAACATACAGAT
The DNA here is from genome assembly GCF_000151885.1 of Dipodomys ordii. Taxonomy (NCBI): domain Eukaryota; kingdom Metazoa; phylum Chordata; class Mammalia; order Rodentia; family Heteromyidae; genus Dipodomys; species Dipodomys ordii. Next base: position 2,362,792 of record NW_012267398.1, on the reverse strand, counting down.
AAGATGTCTGTATATCTTGTATAAGTCTATTCACAGTAATAGAATTCTGGAATCAGCCCAGGAATCCAACAACTAACAAATGGATAAAGACAATGTTGCATACTGTATATACACAGTGGAGCATTATTCAGCCATCAAGAAGAATGATTAATGTCATTTGCCAGGAAGTAGATGGAACTAAAAGTCATCACATGAAGTAAAATAAGACAGACTGGAAAAGTCAAATATCACATCTTTTCTCTCTTATATAGAATCCAGCCCTTGAAAATGAATAATGGGAATGTAAAATAGGTTATATTTGAAGGGGGCTATAGAGAGAGGGGAAGGAATAAAGGAAAGGGGTCTAGGTAGGCAAATGTACATGAAGGAGTCTCTACATACACATGAGAATAGAGCAACACCACCTGAGATGAGTAGAGGAACAGAACAGATGAGAGAAGGTGGCTTTGATCAGGGCACCTTGCATGCTTACATGGAAAAAGCACAATGAAATCCCTTTGTACAACTAATACGTACTAATAAAAATGGGATAAGCATCATATTTCTACAATGGCTAAACCTTTTGGAATGTATTGAGGCTATTTCCAGAGGGGAGTATGAGGCTTCTAGAACCATCTTTCACCTCCATAGAGACCAGGAAGTTTCTTAGTTATGAAGATGATGCCCAGCTGTCAGCTCCAGAATCACGTCACACCTCTATGAGCCAGAGGCTGCCGAGTCATGAGCAGGGCAATGTCTGCAATCTCACAACAACCGGCACCATGGTTATCTTCCAGTGAGAGACCTTCAGTCACCTCCTCCTTCCCCGGCAGCCCCATTATAGAACCTCATCACTGAAGTCTTGCCCGTGCTTTGAATGGTGGGAGGCAGAAGTTCCGTCATCAGTAGATGCAAGGCAGGGTGAACTCAGTAGTCTCTGTTATTTCTAGAGGAAAGAGCAGGTGCATGTTTAGACTTGTGGAGAAATGTACAGAAAATGTGAGATTCGTGTGAAGGACAGATGCTCAGTTATTACTTCACACACATCTATCCTTTAGCTATTGTAGCTTTCAGTGGACTTCACTTCACCCATGTTTAACTCTGAGTTTTTAATTTCTTCTTCCCACATTCCAGTTTATTTGGCTTTGTGGTTCCCTCTCACTACTTTCTGACTCTGTTTCTGTCTGTCTGTCTGTCTCTGTCTCTGTCTCTCTGTATCTCCAGTTCTAGGGGCTCGGGACTTGAGCACTGTCATTTAGATTTTTCACTCAAGGCAGGCTCTTTTTTTTGTGGGGGGAGAGGTAGTAATTAATTGGAGATAAGAATCTTCCTGTTCTGACCGGCTTTGAACTATGGTCCTCCGATCTCAGCCTCCTGAGTAGCTAGGATTACAGGTGTGAGCCACCCTGCCCCCCAGCACCCAGCCTCAATAGTTTTCTTTGGCTTTAGAAAAAGACCTCAGAGCACCAGCTCCCAGACACCATTTAAAAACTTCTCTGTATGCCACAGTGCAAAGCACTAGGATGGTTGAAGCTTGGTCTCAGCTCTCATTGAAGAGCTAGACTTGCTCATTTCCCATCATGAAAAGCTTGGATTCCTTTGAAGAAATGAGCATAGACCTACACCCAAGGCAAGGCACATTTAGAACAGTGTTCCTCACAACTCTTCCTCTCCCACTCACATATTTCTTCAAGGCTGGGTGTTGTTCATCTGTTTTAACAGAAAGAACACATCACAACCTGGTGCAGGCTGATGCTGAGGTGAGAATTCAGCTGCCTTCCAATAAGCTAGCGATTTAATTTCGAGCAAACATAGGACAATGTTCTCTTCCCACATTTGTTTCAGTCTGGGGAAACACAGAAAATTGTAACATTGATGTTATTTTAAATAAACATTAATTGATAAATTATGTTGATCTGGGAAAATATTATATTAAGTGAAGCAAGTCAGTCCCAGAGCGATAAAAGATGCATGTTTTCTCTCATGTGTGGAAGTTAGATTTAATTTATAAAAATACATGTAAACATAAAGAAGGTCATAGGTACACAAACATGTGAACTGAAATATGGAATAGGCAGAAGATGTAAGTCTTATAGACAACTAACTCACAGTCTGACAACGTGAATGGCAAAAGGCTGGAACTTCAGATGTCAAGGAAAGAAGGTGAGGTCAAGGGGAGAGGGGTGAGGAGGAGACGAAGAGAGACGCAGTTATAACATTCACTGTACACCTTGTGAAAACTAGCAAAATTGAGAGGATAGAAGGAGTTGGGAGAAATGGAGCGAATGATGGAAGGGGTGACATTGGTCAGGACTTAATGTATCCAGGAATTGACATGCTGAGTTGAAACCATTTTGTATAACTACTTAAAGATAATAAAAATATAACTTAATAAAAAAGAAAATTAAAGAAATAGAACAAAACTGAACTAGAGATCACATAGAAACATTTTGTGCACATGCCAGTTCTGGGACCTCATGCTCTTGCTTGACTTGCATCTTTCCACTTGAACCATGCCTCCAGTCCAACATTTTGCTAGCTCATTGGAAATAACAGTGAGCCAGGTTCCCAGTTGAACGATACATATTTATAGAACATTAAATAATAATTAAATTAATAAAAATTTAATAATAAATATGAAAAATACATACTTTAAACATTTTCAGTAATTTTTTTTGTTGTGTGCATATGCCAGTCCTGAACTTCAACTCAGGGCCTGGGTGCTGCCTCTGAGCTTTGGTGTTCAAGGCTAACGCTCTACCACTTGAGCCACAGCTCCACTTCCAGCTCTTTGGTGCTCTTGGTTTTTGAACTGGTGCATAGATGGAGTAAAGGCTGAACTTTGGTAACAAAAGAAGACCAAAATGTAATGGCTTAGACATCTCTCCCCATGTGGTAAATGAGAATATATAGATGAACAATATGGCTTCAACCTGTGATCCTCAGATCTCAGCCTCCTGAGTCACTAGGATTACAGGTGTGAGCCACCATGGCTGTGCTTGGTTATGTTTTATAATTCAGTAAATGATAGATAGTCTTCAAGACTTAAGAGTTCAAGGGGACCTTAAGGATAAGCACTAAGAATACCTTACACAATGCTGTTTCTTTAGGCTGATAGAACCAAACTAGAACATGACTGTTGATATGGAACAGACCTTGATAGGTCTATTATACTTTTGGAGGTTCATCAATGATTAAAAACCCAATTTCATTTTCATCAGTGACTCATGTAGTCTAATTTTTGTCTAATTTATTAGTTTTCCAAATCCTTGGAAGATAAAAATAACTCATCAGGAAATTTCAGAAATCTCAAATTCCCCAATTAATCAAATCAAATTAAGTTTACCACTAAAAGTAGGGAAAAAAAGCACCAGACTCTCATTTTAACTGTTTAATTTGGACAATTTCTTTATGTGTTATGTAACCTTCATAATATTACTTGGGTGTCTACAAATTAGGTCACAAATCTCATTTAAAATCAAATCTAAAATCCACTGCATATGTACAGCTTTAACTAAATCAAAATGTCTCCTGTCCTATTGAGGAAAGTATCCTTAGTTACTATTCCAGTTACTAATTAATATTGGTACAGTTAAGTTTAGTAGTTTTTTTAAAAAAGCTTGACTATTTATCAATAAAAAGGGAGAGCAATGTGATAAAATTTATGGTATATTTATGTATTCTTTCATTATAAGTCTTTCTATCTACCAGGTGTACTGTCCTTAATGTTTTTGGTGGATTAAACAGCATGCCACTAATTTATATCCCGAGACAGTAATTGTTTAGAGCTCAATGATGGTGAAGAGGAGAATCCTCACATTCTAACACACTAAGCAAATTGGACCAAATAATATTACTGTAGGTTAGGCTGCTGATTATGGTTACACATGTGGTTGCCCAGCAACAGTTAATATATACCAGCCGTCCTTTACTCCACATGCCCAAGTGGCCAAACCGTCACCAATGCAATGGGAATTTGAAGCATATTGGAATCTACGAGGATGGGAGGTGACCTCTGTGAGAGTCTTCATATAGAAGAGTTCATCTATATATTCTCATTTACCACATGGGGAAAAGATGTCCAGGCCATTGCACTTTGGTCTTTTTTTTTTTTAACCAAAGTTCAGCCTTTATCTACGCAAGTCCAGTGAAAAGATACAAGATTTATACAGACCATCACTGGGCTAAAGAATGTACCCATTAGTAAAGTTATACTAAAAACTCAGATCAATTGCCTTTCATTATATTAATTTGATATTTTACAATAATTTTATAAGCAATAGAGCTTCCTAGTTAAAAATAATTTAACATCCAGAGCTACAAGAAATCAGTATTTATGTGATTGCATTATAAACTGCTGGTAGCCAGAGCAAAATAGTTTGTTCATTATAACTTTCCTCATGAAAACACAGAAGGCAAGTGAGTGACAATTATCTTATTAGCATTATATGTGCTTTAGTTTTGTTACCAAACATTGAACTTCAGTACTTTTAATTATTATCAACTCTGAATTACTACTATTACTACTACTACTACTACTACTACTACTACTACTACTACTACTACTGTTAGTGCTGGAACTTAAACTCAGGGTTTGGCTACTCTTTCTTTACATTTTTACTCAAAGCTGGTGGTCACCCAATTGAGCCAACAATGTTGCTGTTTAATTGGAGAGAAGAGTCTCCTGGACTTTCGTGTTCAAGCTGGTTTTGAACCATGATCCTTAGACCTCTGCCTCTTGAGATAGCTAGGATTACAAGCCTGACTCACCAATGCCCAGTGTTCAAGTTTTTCTTAATATTTCCCAATATGCAAAGCAGCTATGAAGTTGCTGAATTTTCTATTTGAAAATTCCAGACTAGCAGATTGTAGAGTTGTAAAAACACATTCAAAAATTTCTGAATACATTTATTCTGCATAATGTCACAATAATGTTGCAGCAAAACTTACATAAATATAAGCAAAACACCATGTCTATCACAAGGAAATGCAAGGTACAACACATTTTATCTTGTTTAACCAAAACGGTCTTTTGATCTTTGAGTGACTATGTTACTTTTTAAATTATCTTCAAGTAGTTGTACAGAGGGTTATTTCAATATATAAGTTTATGAATATCATAATTACTTTTATATACTGATGGGTAAGATATAAAATATGAGGTTGGGAGCTAATGGTGTAGCACAGTGGTAGCACATTTGCATGTGGGGAACTCTGAGTTTCATCCCAAGCACTCTCCATACTCTCTCTCCCTCTCTCTTCCTTCTCTCTCTCTCTCACACAGATAAAATAAAATATGAATCTCAGAAAATAAAACTAGGAGAGAAATCCCGCAGAACATGTGGCATAGTCAATGAAGATATCCAAGTATTGACAGTCTATAATGCTTACAAACTATCCTCTCTGTCTTTTATTTTCAAATATCCTCTATTTAAAATGGCATTACTTTTGTGTGTGTGTGTGTGTGTGTGTCTGTGTGTGTGTGCTCGCACTGGGACTTGACCTCAGGCTCAAGGGTTTCCATTCTCATTTTGTTTTCCACTCAAAGCTGGTGTTCTACTACTTGAGCTATAACTCTGCTTCTAGTTTGATTTGCTTGTTTTTGCTTTCTTTATTTTTGGTAGTAATTGGAGGTAAGAGTCTCACAGACTTTTACTGCCTGAGTTGGCTTCGAATTTCTGTCCTCCTATCTCACTCTTCTAAGTAGCTAGGATTACAGGCATGACCACCACCAGCACCGAGGCCTTACACATTTGACGTCAAATAAAAGTTGATGGATGAATACTGGGTTATAGTTAGATAATCCGAGAAGTTCTGATAAGACATCTCACTGTAGCCTGACTATACAAAGCCATGATGATGGAGACATTTCAAAAAGCTAGAGATAGGAAATTGAATATTTTCATAAATAAATGATAAATATTTGATGAGATGGATATGGTTAACCTAATCTTTGTATGATATAATTGTGTGGAAACAGGTATACCTCACTGTTATGTATAGTTTTCATGTATCTGTTAAAATTTCTTTTTAAAATGAAATTATATATACCTTCTAAAAACACTATGAAGCCAAGTGAGGTGATGATGGCTCATGCCTATAATCCTAGCCACTTAGGAGGCTGAGCTCTTAGGATTATGGTTCAAAGCCAGCCTGGACAGAAAAAAATTGTGAGACTCTTATCTCCATTGAACCACCAAAAAGCTGGAAGTGGAGTTGTGGCTCAAGTGGTAGAGTATCAACCTTGAAGTGGAAAGGCTGAGGGACAGTGCCCAGTCACTGAGTTCATTCCCCACTACCAACATAATGTACATACATATATACATACATACATACAGGCAGACACACACACACACACACATGCACACACACATGCACATGCACACACAAACACATGCACACACACACGCACTTCGAAGTACCCTTGCCTAGGTAGCAGTCTGTAACTCTACTTCCTGTTTTCTAACATACTTCACAAGCATCACAGCTTATGGCAAGCCTTCCTGCTCCCTGTCCCCCTTGACCTCAGAGAGTAGCAGCTGGGAAACTCCAATGCTCTCTTCCCAGTATTTAGTACAATGGAGTATTAGTACAATTGTCAGTAAGAACTTAATCGAATTAAATTGAATTGATCAGAATTAGGCCCACAAGAAATTCTTTTTAAAGGATGAACACTGCATTATCTTGGAGGGAGCTCATTATTTAATAAAAGCAAGTTAAGACTCAGGTTCAAAACAGCAATTGTAGGTGTGTTCTAATAGAAGATAGAGCTGTCGTCTTTCTATGAGGTTTTGTGGACTACCCATTGCTCTCATGTCTGCTTCTTGTACCCCGCATAAGTGGCTGCTAGTTGGAAAACTGTTTTATTTTATTCCTATGGCTCATAAATTTGATATTTAAAATGATATAATTTAGGAAAGTTATTTTTTTCCTTCCATCTCCATTTATCTCCTGTAATACTAAGGAAATGTGTAGCATCGGTGTATTGTTACTGTCACTTGAGCTTTTCTTGTTTTGCCTTGGTTGGCCTCTGTCTGGCCAGGGAAGGTGCTCAGTGCAGACTTTCTCTGCCTTCCAGTGTCTTCATGTTTAGTGAAATGGGACTGAACTGCCTTTTCAACTTAGATGTGCAGACCTACTACTTCCTCCTACCACTGAACTCAGCCTACCTCTCAGCCTTGCTTTGTGTGGTGTATGTGATTCAACTTGCTTTTCATGTGCATGCCAGTTCTGGGGCTTGAACTTGGCTGGCTTTGAACCATGATTCTCAGATCTCAGCCTCCTGAGTAGCTAGGATTACAGGCATGAGCCACCAGTGCCCAGCCTCTCTTCATTTTTTCATTCAAGGATAGCACTCTACCACTTGAGCCACAGTTCCACTTCTGGCCCTTTTTATTCTGGTTGATTGGAAATAAACATCTGACAGACTTTTCTTCTCAACTGGCTTCCAACCATAATCCTCAAATCTCAGCCTCCTGAGTAGCTAGGATTAGAGCGGTGAGCCACTGGCACCTGGCTTCAACTTCTCAGTCTTTGTTCAGATCATCTCACCCTCTTCTGGGTCAGTAATCACCCTCCCTGCCTACCTGCCTCTTGCTCTTTGACCTCACCATGAGTATCTGTTCTTTTAAAATTACTCCTTCTCAGATTAGTTTCTTGTAACAACACAAATGGCCTTAAGCAACACAACTGAGGAAGTTCAAGTCCCTGATGGAGGACCACTCCCAGTGGGGAAACAGCCCCTGGATCCCCTCTGAATCACCGCAGGAGGCTGAGGACATCTCAGAATATGCTTGTGACCTTCTAGGGCCTCTTCCTGCTGCCGGTCAGGCCAGAATGGGACTGGAGAGGAAGACCTATGCCATAAAAGTAAGTCTTATGGTGTCTAGGTGGTGATGGGTAATGGGTAGGAGAATTGGGTACAATCTGTTCAGAGGTAGAAAAGGTGTGGACTGGAGAAAGGTCCATAGGCTTGAGAGAGGGCAGGAGAGGTCTGAAGGAAATGAGGAAAGATCTATCTCAGCAGTTTAGGGCTAATTTCTAGTAGATTCACTAGTCACCATGGAAGGAGAATGGGTGGTTAAAGCTTGCTCATTCACCCTCTCTCTTCACTTAGAGATTTCTTTTCCAAATAGATTGTTTCTCAATGAGTCTCTCTCTACTGGAAATGACAGGTGTTGAAGGATAATCCTTGAGGTATCAAGGGAAAGAAGACTTCTGAGTTACTGTGAAGGAAAGCAGGTTGAAGTGTAGATCATCATCCTATAATGTGACCTTGTCTGCTGGAAGTGCCAGGTGTCGCCCAACTCAAGAACTGGTACTGCCAGTTAAACAAAGGTGAAAATGCTGAATGAAATAGATTTTTAAAGCATTTTCTTTTAGTGACTGAGAATGAAAAACTTACCAGTGAATTTCAAACAGTTGGACATTATTTTCAGGAAATAAATATGATTTTTTTTGTGATGTCTTGCAAATCCTGTTTCAAATAGTAATGTCAGAGGAGACTATGAGTTCTTTATTGTATACAATACAATTGAAAAGGAACATTCCAAGTAACTTTTCTCATCATTTAATTAATAACCAAATACAAAAATAGGAACAGCAAGAAGTCTAAAACAATTATTTTATTAAAGAAAAGGATTTGAAAAGTAGATTTTTAAAAATTTCTTTCAGTAGTTGTACAAAGGGAATCCAATTCAACCTGTCAATTTATGAATAAAGTGCATCTTGATCCATGTCACCCCTTCTGTCATTCTCTCCCTCTCTCTTTGGGGATTGAAAACTAGGTAAACATGCCTGAGTGAAACATGTTTAACATACATAAAATTACTCTAATCACTTACAATAAATACCTTCTGTGAGTGCTATGTAAGTACAGGATGATGAGCTACACCTCCACCTGTTTTCCTTCACAGTATCTCAGATCTCAGTATCTTCTTTCCCTTGATATCTCAAGGATCATCCTTAGCTAATGGAGCAACGACAGCTTTACTAGAAGTAATAAAGTAGGAAAGAAAAGAGGATTCCTTCTCTGTCATGAAGGAATAATAAGATAAATTCTGTTGAGGATGTTAAAAGATACTAAGTCTAAAGAAGAAGGATTTATGCTTTGTTAATTTTGAGAAAACAAACTCTCATCTTGCATCTTCTCTTCTACTCAAATCTGCATTTAGTGGATTTCAATCAATACCACAATGGTGCTTAGAATTGTGGCCTTCAGTGATGACATCTGAGTCCTCAGATGGATGGTGGTACAGGTGGTGCATGGATGCCAGACCTGCAGCAAGGAAAGGAAGGATGCACAATGGGGAACTGAGGGTCTCCTCAATGAGGAATGAGGAAATGGATATCCACAAGGGAAAAGATGCAACTAGACCCTTGTTTTACACCGCAAGAAAGAGGTCTCACCAAATCAATTAAGCGCTTAAACATCAGGCCTGAAACTTCAGACTCTAATACTCCTAGAAGAAAACAAAGAAAATAAACTCCTTGACATTATTTTGCTAAAGATTTCTTCAAGATACCAAACAAAAAACACAGGGTCAAGACAGATGTAAAATGAGACTCTATCACACTAAGTACCTATATACAAAAGAAGCTATCAACCCAGTAAAACAATCAATCTGCAATACAAGAGAAAATATTTGTAAACTATGTGTCTGATAATGTATTAAGTTCCAAAATAGATAAGTAACTTATAAAACTCAAAAGAAAAGGAATGAAAAAGCAAAGCAAAACAAAACTAAAAATCCAGCAAAAATAAAAATAAAACTCCAAATATAAACAACTCAACTTAAAAAAAAAGTCAAAAGGCTTAAGCAGATATTGCTCCAAGGAAGACACAGAGATAGACATAAAAACATAAGATATGATGCTCAATATAACTAACCATTAGATAAGGGCAAATCAAAACCACAATCAGAGAGTAACCCACATCTACTCAGAAAGGTATGTAGCTGGGTGTGTTTGCACACATCTATAATCTCAGCTACTCAATAGACAGACATAGAGGATCACAAGTCTGAGGCCAGCCCAGGCAAAGTTAGTGAGATCATATGTCAAAAACAACACACAAATCTTTACAATAAAGTGATAGAGTGCTACCTAGCATGAAGGAAGAATGTATCTAAATATCAGAAGTTCACTATGCTGCAAATGAACTATACAACCTAACTCAGGTAACTATAAAGTTCTGTACGTCACCTTTACAATAAACAATTTATTACTGTTTAAAGATTTAAAAAATAAATATCAGAAGTTAATAAGTGCTGCTGTTGAGTGTGGTGGGGTGGAATCAGAGCATTTATACATCGGTGGTGGGCATGGAACATGTTGTATCTGTAATGGAAAGGAATACAAAGATTGTTTGTATTATTGTACTAAGCAACCTCAGACCTGAACATTTCTTGGAAAGAATTGAAATCAGGATCTCCAGGGGCTAGTTGTATGCCTGTATTTATTGAAGCAGTACTTAAAATCACCTAGTTTTAACCTAGTTGTAGTAACTACCTAAATGTTCATCAGAAGATGAATGAGTAGATAAAATAGCATTCAAAGGAATAGTATTGAGCCATAAAAGAAGAAACAGGACTCCATGAGACGGTATGGATAAGTTTGGAAGACAATGTGGTGAGGTAAGCCAGTCACAGAAGGAAAACTATTTTATGATTCTACTTATATAATGCATTTAAAATAGTCAATTTCATGCACATGCAATCTGATGGTGGTGGTTAGGAGATGGGGGAAGGAAGGATGGAGTTGCTTTTAATGAGTTTCATGTGCAAGATGAATCAGTCCTGGAGATCTGCTGAACATTACCAGGTCTGTATTTAAAGATAACTGCATCATAGCCTTAAGATATTTTAGTGTCAACTAATAAATGTCCTTTTTAAATTAAAAACAAATCAAATTTAGGTTAAATACTCTTTTTGGCACTAATCTTTTTAAACCCCTAGATGTCACTCATGTAAAACTCTGTGGCTAATTAGGGCTGGTTTAGGGGAAACCATAATTTCACATTTACTGCAGACGATGTCGATTTATTTATGCTTCCTCAGTATTCATTATACATGCTTATCGAATTTTTAATCAGAAGACCTTGATAATGAAAGCATCACAAAAATGCCACATTTATGTTAGCAGGAAAAAAATCACAGGGTATGCTTAGGATTTAAACCTCAGAAAAGATATGGTCAGCTTGGGAAATTAACCCTGGTGCAAAATATTTTCTTTAATCCTGAAACATATAAACAAATATGGTCTGAACTATATCTACAAAGATCTATAAATACCACACACATCAGATATAATATATATTGTATATACATATTGTATATTGATGTATCATCAGGAGGAAATTTCTGTGACTATAGAATTCACACAAACACACACATACATACACATCTGCTTTTATTTATATGTGGTTTATTGAATTGGACAGAGACAGAGCTTACTTCAGGAGGGTCTATCTGGAAGAAGATGGATTCACATTATGTCCCAGTGTAAAGGAAAGACAGAAAGTACTATCTTAATATTTAGGAACTTATGGGAACCATTTTGTGTGTTGTGCATGCGTATGTTCATGTGTGTGTGTTTGTATGGAGTACTGGTGGTTGAACACTTGGGGCACTTGCTCTTAGCCTTTTTTTAAAAAAATTTTTATTTTTTATTGTAAAGATACTATACAGAGGGTTACAGTTACATGAGTGAGGTAATGAGTACACTTCCTCTTGAACCTTGTTAGCCCCTCCATTGTTTTCC
>NW_012267398.1:2327721-2345860 GCF_000151885.1 Dipodomys ordii | reverse complement strand
CATTTGAGCCACAGCACCACTTCTGACCTTTTTGCTTTTGTGATGCTGAGGAATCAGATCCAGGGCCTCATACATCCAAGACTATCACTCTATTGCTGAGCCGCCTTATCAGCCTGAGCTCCTGCTTATTATCAGGTGCTGGCAGCCTGCGTTGCCCAATTCCCAGCCTAGGGTATATGGGTAGAGTTTTGGTGGGGTTTGGGCTTCTCTTGCCCTGAGCCTCCAGGTCTTTTGTTGTCACAGGCGTGCTTCCCGGGGAGTGTTGTTTCCTGGTTTTCTCCCCTCTGTTGAGGCGTATGCTCAGCTTTTTACTTCAGTTGGGAGGAGTTGGTTGTGTTGTTCAGGCGCGGGATCCCCAGGCCTGGTTCCGGCCCCAACCTGGAGCGCGCTCCTTAGGCCTATGCTGCTGTGTATACCACCTAGGTTATGCAGCCTGGGGGACACAGTTCAAATTTCTTCTACTGTTGGTAGTCTTGACCCAGGGGCGCTGTTACTGGCTTGGGCATTTAAGCTCCCTTCCAGGGGCACTCTTGCTCTGGCCTGGCCAGCAGAGTGTGCTCCACCGGCTGGTGGAGCTCTCGAACAGTTCCCAGTTTTAGTGGGTCCTGTGGTCCGGGTGTTGGGGTAGGGAGTCTAGGTCAGGATCTGGGGATTCCCTCCAGCTCTGGTCTCCCTTGAGGGATGCACTGTCACAGGGGTGAAGTACTCATCCTGGAGCTGGTTGTTTCTGTGTGGTGTATGTCGTCAGTTGTTGTTGCAATCCGAGTTCAGTTGGGGTGGTTGCGGGCTGGGTTGGGCGGCCCCCGCTGGGTCGTTGCGATCGCGATCTGGCGGGTGGTCTGCCGACAGGTCCCTTTGTCGCACTGCTGGTGCCGGGCGGCTTTGGCCGGATGGAGCCTCTCTGCTTCGGTGGAGAGTGAGGGGTGGGGGTGGGATCCTCGTGGAGAATCCCGGCTGGTAGGTTTCTCTGTTCCTGGCAATCCGCTGTTCTGCGAACCTGTACCTGGTGATCTGCAAGCGGCCCCCTGTGTCTCTGGGGCTCCGGCAGCCCCCGCCGGGCCAGCTGGCCGGCGGCTTGGCGCACTGCCGCGCGGCCAGTAAGGTTGGGGGAGGGGTCTTCGCTCTTCTCTGTTCTGAAATTCTTCTTTTCCTCTCTTTCTTTTTTTGTTATTTTCCACCTCTGGTTTTTCTCTGAGTGTTCGTCTTTTTGTTGTTGTCGGTCTCTTGGGGAGATTAAGCGTTGGAACTCGAACTCTCTTTTTGGTTAGAGAGAGCTGTGGTGTTTCCCTACGGCCCTTTCGCCATCTTGGTCCCCCCTTTTTGTTTTGTTTTTTTACTGGTCGTGGGGCCTGAACTCTGGGCCGGGGTGCTGTCCCTTAGCTCTTCAGCTCCAGGCTAGTGCTCTACCACTTGAGCCACAGCTCTACTTCCGGCTTTTCTGCTCATGTGGTGCTGAGGAATCAAATCAGGGCTTCATGCATGCAAGGCAAGCACCTATCACTTAGTCACCTTCCCAGCCCCGCTCTTAGCCTTTTAATTCAAGGCTGGTGCTCTACTACTTGAGCCACAGCTCCATTTCCACCTTTTTGGTGTTGTCAATAAGCAGACTCTCTTGCTGTGGCTGGGGCTGGCTTTGACCTATGATCCTCTGATCTCAGCCTTTAGAGTAGCTAGGATTGCAGGTATGAGTCACTGGTGCCAGTTTATAAATCTTGTTTTATTTTTTTAAATAAAGCATTCAGATTTTACTTCATTTTCCTAATAGTTATAATTTACTTCTACCAATAGGAAACAAGTGAATTTTGTAATAGCTGAATGAATACATTAGTATATTCTGACATTTCCTTTATTAATACTATTGTCATTATAGCTGTAATGTGTTTTGACAGTAACTGGATGCTTCCAACGTGCCACCTTTGTTAACTGAATGAAGAAAGAACACGATGAGCACAGTAGTGGTCAGTTACCTGTTGCCTTAATAACAAAGCCAGTCTCCAGCTGCTTTTGTCAATAAAGTTTTATTAAAACACAGTCTGGTCCCTTCATTCACATACGATTTATAGCTACTTGGGTGATCTATTAGCAGGGATGAGCAGTTATGATAGAGATGCCATGGCTGTGAAGTCAGAGATTTGTATTCAGACGTTTACAGGAAAGGCTTTTATAATGAAGGTAACTATGGAGTTCCCATGTGAATTTTGTGTATCAACACAAAAATGAAGAATTGAGAGTTTCTTCATATTTAGCTCCTTTTTTACAGGCTGTGTCTGGTGTGTTTTTTTCCCCCAGACAGACCAGGGATAGATCAGTGGTGTATTTTTATAGACAAATTCTTTGCAAGTCACAGTGCTGGGTTAATAGAGTTGTACCAATCCCACTGACAATAAACTCCTGTGTTAAACCGTCAACTGCGTCAGAGTTCTTCAATCTTTCTCTGTTTCTCTATTTTATTAGCATGTATTAATTGCTCAAAGAGGCTTCCTTGTGATATTTCTTTTTTTTTTTTTTGTCAGTCGTGGGGCTTGAACTCTGGGCCTGGGCACTGTCTTTCAGCTCTTCAGCTCAAGGCGAGCGCTCTACCACTTGAGCGACAGCGCCACTTCCGGTTTTCTGGTGGTTTATTGGAGATAGGAGTCTCACGGTCTTTCCTGCCCGGGCTGGCTTTGAACCGTGATCCTCAGATCTCAGCCTCCTGAGTAGCTAGGATTACAGGCGTGAGCAACCAGCGCCTGGCTTCCTTGTGATATTTCTATAAAGTATTCAATTGCCATGCATAGATAGACCTTCAAACCATCTCACATATCAGGCTAAGCACTGGTTATTTCAATAAAGGTGAAGAACAAGAAGGTTTGTAGTTCACCAGAGGAAAAGTAGTACCAATTCAATATCTGGAAGAGTTATGAGAGTTTTTCTTTTCAACCCCATGCTTACCTTGATTTCTGTTTGGCTTTGAAATGACAATGATCTATTTATCATCTGTCTACGTATCATTGTTTTCTCTATCATTGATCTATCTATCATGGTCCACTTAAGAATCACAAAACTTAAAATATATTAAAATATCCCTCAGCATTATATAAAATGGTGTCTAAAATTTAATGTATATACTTACAGTAATTGAGCCTGGCGTTGGGCTCATTAGTGTGACATCACCCTATGGTGCTTATTGGTGATAGATTGGCTCTGATCTGGAGAAGCATCTGGAGCAGCATCTGGTTTCACTTGATTATCTCTAGCTAGCTGTCATGTTCTGCAGGACTCAGTGGTAGATATGCTTGTGTGTGTGTGTGTGTGTGTGTGTGTGTGTGTGGTCCAGATTGCAAAGTATGGGCTTCATGGTAATACAAAGAGGGAACCAAGAATCCCAGAGAGAAGAGAAAGGAGACCAGGAAAGTTCTGTAACATTACCAAAGCTTTTGAGATATAATACTTTTGTTGTGATTTGAAGACCACGGAGTCGAATGTGAAGAAGAGGTGAAGGAGAATTTCCTAGTTGAGGAAAGATACTCAAAAAAAATGAAGCGCTATGAATCTGACCATGGGTGTGTTATCTAACACATGAATGGATTGGCTGGAGTCTGAGACAAAAAGTAACCTTTAGAGAAGGGCATTAATGGCTCACACCTGGAATCCTAGCTTCTCAGGAGATCAGAGGATTGCACTTCAAAGCCAGCTGAGGCAGGAAAGTCTGTGAGACTCTTATCTCCAATTAACCAGCAAAAAGCCAGAAGTAGAGGTGTGGCTCAAGTGGTAGAGTGCTAGCCTTGAGCAAAAGAATCTCAGAGACAACTCCCTGGCCCTGAGTTCAAGACCTGGGTTTGGCACAAACACACACACACACACACACACACACACACACACACACACACACACACACAATCTTTCTCCAGTGACATTTTATTTATATGATATCCAGTGTAATGATGCCAAATATGACAGTCCCATATATCATGTAATGATACATTATCTCTCAAAACTTTCTAATGGTGTTCCTTATGTTGCTAACGGACATAAGGTGAAAGTAGATGTAGTTCATGCAGCGGTAAATAACCATGATCCTGGTGAGAAAACCAAGACAGAGTCAAGTTTTTCTTCATGAAGCCTATTTAAAGTTTATCTTTAACTTCCTACGTAAGCATATCATTTGTATATGTTTACATTTACCCTGGGATTGCTGAAGAAAGGTTATGAGTGTCACACATAAAGCCACCGACTGAGGGCATTTCCAGGAGCAGAATACTGGACTGGAGGGACGTGTGACGCCACACAATCTCCTGCATTGCCCCTAGAGGAAACTCACAAATCCTTACTTTTTTTTCATTTTGATACTGGAATTCAAAGTTTCTCAAAATATGTGGCCTGATGTTATACAAGGGAAGAATCCTTCCATTCTTTTTTTTTTTACTCAACTAGAAATTTATTTTCTTAAAGTCTTTGAATCTGTAAGTCTAAAATAAGGTACCCTTATTGTACATTTCTGATGATGGCTTGCTCCTTTGTTTGTAGATAGTCATTTTCTTACTGTGTTCTCAACAGGCTTTTCTTTTGTGTTTACCGAAAGAGCTCTTTTCTCTTCTCTTTTCTTTTCATTTCATTTCTTTTCTTTTTTGTGTACTTTTTATTGTAAAAATGCTTTACAGAGGGGTTACAATTACATCAGCAAGGTAATGAATACATTTCTTATTGAGCATTGTTGCCTCCTCCTTTGTTTCCCCATTCCTCCACCACTCCTTCCCCCTATCATCCCTTCCCTCTCACCTCCACAACTACCCTCCCCTCACTCCACTGAAGTTGTAAAGTTCATTTTTCACAGTGTTTTGTACATCTCACTGTTACAGTGGGTCCCTTCCGTTCTTTATTTGCAGTACTGGGACTGGAACTCAGTTTATGTTTGCCAAGGGTTCTACTACTTGAGCCACACCCCTATCTTTTTTGGTTTTGGTTAGTTTTTTCACTAAGATCTTTTGTTTTGCCCATTCTGGCTTCAGGCCCATGTCCTATAACTCTTATCTCTGTTTCCTGAGTGGCTGGGACTCTAGGCATGTACTACTATACCCAGCTTGGTTTTGAGAGAGTCTGGCTAATTTTTGTCTGTCTCAGCTGGCCTTGAACCATAATCCTCCTGTCTCCACTTCCCAAGAGATATTGTTCTTTTGTAGTACTGACAAAATTGACTAAAAAAGCACCATTTCTAACCCAATTTCTATATGTCTTCATTTTATAATTTATTTATAAAAGTGGCATGAATTTTGCAGTGGTCAATTCACCACTGCCAAAATTCTGGCCAGCACTTGGATGGCAAAGTGGTTAAAGGTTAAAATTTGGAAACAAATTTCTGTTTTTTGGTGTCTTTGTTCATTGACTTTCAAGAGCTAAGAAATGTCCAGGTGGAGAAAAGATGAATGTATATACACAACGGAATTCTACTCATCCATCAGAAAGAATGATATCAAACCATTTGTAAGGAAATAGAAACACTTGGAAAACATTCTGTTAAGCAAAGTAAGCCAGACCTAGAGAAACATAGATTGCATGTTTTCCCTCATTTTTGCTAACTACTGTGTGCCTATAAATCTACAAGTAAACACATTGGGAGGTAAGTGAGGGGTTACAAATGAATTAACTGAAGTGCAATAGAGCACAAATAGTATAACTCTTGAAAAACATTGTCAAAAACCAACAAAATAAATACCAGGAAATGGTCCCCAAGGAGATTGGTGTTCTCAGTCTCTCTTCCCCTGAGTTTTCAAGTTCTCAACTTCTTCCCACCATCTTCAAAGTCATCTTAAAATGTGCAGAAACTTAAGCCATTCCTGGGCTGTGTTAGCCAAGCCAAGTCTCTGTGCTGTAGTTAGGTACTACCATCATGTTAGGGGTGATCTTGTGAGGGTGGTTTACTTATTGTATCCCAGCTTCCTGGGACTGGTGGGACTCGAACCCAACTTCCCGGGGCCGGTGTGACTTGAACCCACAATTGGCACTCAGTCAAACTGGCTGGAAGCCTTTATTAGCCACATGACATCTGACCCCAGCTCACAGAGAACAGCCTGGTTTTCTTTTCATGGGGGATTTTTATAGGAAGGGGTTTCAAGTAGGTGATATTTACCAAAGCAAGCAAGCAAAGTTACAGAAGCAAAACATAGCCTTGAGTCACAAGAGCAGAGGCAAAACATAATCTTGCCTTGGTCAGCATGACTGATACTGTCAATACAAAAAGTCAAAGCATATTGTTAGATTACGGAAGTCAAAACATTCGAAACTCAATCCCATGGTTGGGGGTGCACTGACTTTTTCTTTACAGAAATCATTTCTATTGTAAGCTCCTGACTAACACAGCAACTCAGTACAGCTGGTGATAAGCCTCAAGGTTGTCAGTGGCTTTCAGAAAAGTTTGTGGTAACTGCAAAGCTGCCGGCCTGGGAAGCTTGAGAGAGGGAGAGATGTTTGATTTTTAGCAAGGATGTTTCTGATTTCACATTGTTGTTCCCATGGATATCCTTCTTTTCCAAGGGAAAGGGGCTCAGGGGAAAGAGTAAGTTTCCTGTTGCAGAAGAGACTGAGACTAGACAATAGAAGGAACTTTGCTGCCAGTGAACAGTAACTCAGTTACCTTGATTTTTTTTTTTTAGTGGGGATTATCACAGACTAAGCCACTTAGACATCCTCTAGGATCAGTGAGAAGATGCTAGATGTTTAGTGCCAAGGAATGTCAAGGTGAAAGTGATATTTCAGAGAAAAACACATTTGAGTTTATAATAATTGTGTTAACTCCTCCTCCTTCTCCTCTTCCTCCTCCTCTCCTCCTCCTTCTCCTCCCTCCTCCCTCCTTCTCCTCCCCCTGCAGCTCCCCTCCTTTTCCTTCTGCAGCTCCTCCCTCCTCCTCCTCCTCCCTCCTCCTCCCCCTCCTCCTCCTTCTTCTTCTTCTTTTCATATAGTAAAGACATAGTGCTGGGGAATGGGTAGTGGGTTGTGAGAACATTTCATCCTTATTCACACAGATTTGCTTTGATGAGAAAGATTTTTCTCATCAAAGTGAATGAGGGGCCAACTGCCTAGGGGATTTAAGGCGGGACAGTCAAGAGTCAAGTTCAAGATAGCTGAGGGAGGGAGCAAGCTGGTTAGGGTCCCCAGGGAGATCGGTGCTCTCAGTTTCTCTTCCCCTAAGTTCTCAAGTTCTCAACGTCTGCCTACCATCTTCAAAGTCATCTTAAAATATGCAGAAACTTAAGCCATTCCTGAGCTGTCCCAAGTCTCTGTGCTGTAGTTTGGTACTACCATCATAGTCCACAAACTAAAATTACCATAAAACTTTAGTTTTTTATAGTCATAAAGGCTACCTTCTGCTTTGCAAAAATACATACATAAATAAAAGCCATTTCATGTCTCCAGTGGTTTTTATCAAGAGAGTAATAATCAATGACAGTGTTCCAGGATTCACTAGCTCATTTGATTCTCCACATGGGGTTGTGAGGCAGGCTGGGCACATTTTGGCATTGCTCAGAAAGAACTGAAATCCAGAGTAATTACAGAGCAATGCTAGTAGGACCTGAGACTGTTTTTATGTGTGCCAGACTTCTCTTCTACCAGTTGTCTGGTATGCCTGCCTCTCTCGGTTTAACTTGTTCATGTGCTTTCCTTCCCTCCTTAGAAAACTCAGCTTGCAGCATTGTCATTAATTTCTAGAATTGCACAATATAAATTGTGTGCCGGTGGCTTGTGCCTGTAATTCTAGCTGCTGAGATGGCTGAGATCTGAGGACTGAGGTTCAAAGCCAGCTTGGACAGACAAATGTCAGAGCTTCTTTTCTCCAATTAACCAGCAAAAAGCTGGAAGTAAACTCTAGAGTGCCAGCCTTGAGCAAAACAAACAAACAAACAAACAAACAAACAAACAAAAAGCCCTAAGCACGAACATACAACATTGAGTTCAAGCCCCCGGACTGCCTCCCTCTCAAAGAATTATATAATATATATATACTAAATGTAATAATTTTCCACAGATAGAGCTAGCTAGTGTAGCTTCCTCCTTATCAAATAATTCCTAAAGAAGCACCCACCCACCAGGGAGAAATATCTTGAAGTAATTAGCTTCTTTTTCTTTTCAGAAAGTGGAAAGAATAGATTTTTTTCTTAGAACCTGTCACAGAGTTAAAGATATCAGAAAAAGGTTCCATGATTGCTATGATCAGGAACAATTTGAAAGTACAGAACCAATTCTAGAAACATTTTTACCAAGATATTGAAATATATATATATATATATATATATATATATATATATATATGTTTATAGTAGGAATCATGCATGGGTCTTGTCTGTTTTGATATTTTACTGGGCTTAGTAAAAGAACTAATGCTTCGTGTCCTGGCTGACCTCACACACACACACACACACACACACACACACACACACACACACACCTACACACACAAAACAGACTCAAAAGTTGTCTAAAGCAGGGTCATTTAAAGGGCTTTCTCCCCTCCTGGGTTAGGCCTGCCCACAGGTGCACACATGCTAGCATACATGGTTGCTTTTTCTCTCCCTGTCTCTCTGTGCATTCACACCTCTATCTTTTTTTCTCTCTCTCTCATCACATACATTTTGCATTTGGACTAGGGCAATCTATAAATGCCACTACTAGACAGTTGACACTAAGGCTTTGAACTCAGGGCCTGATGCTTCCTAGGAAATGACTCTATCACTCGAGTCATTCTATTTTTCACAACTGGTCTTATGTCTCAGCCCAGGACCGCTCTCAATGGCAGTTTTCCTGTCTGTCTTTCCCCATCGCTGGGACCACAAATGTAAGTCACCATCCTGGGTTTAGCTCCTTAATTTATATAGATCTCATTCATACTTTAATTTAGATAGATCTTACTAATATTTTAATTTGGATAGATCTCACTAATATTTTGCCCTGGCTGAACCATGATCTATCTGAGATTCTATCCCCCCCCCACCCAGGATGGGGTTTAAACTCAGGGCCTTGCCCTCTTACTCATTTTACTCACCGGTGCTGCTCTACTACTTGAACCAGGCCTTCACCCTAGCATTTTGCTGGTTAGTTGGAGATAAGAGTCTTGATGATTCATTTGGTTGGCCTGACTTTGAATGGCAAGTCTCAGATCTTAACCTCCTGAATGGCTAGGATAACTGGTGTGAACCACCAGCACCTGGCTGGTCTTGAGCCTTTCGAGCAGTTGGCTTTACAGGCATAAGTCACGATGCTCGAACACAGTTGTCATTTTATGTCATTTATGTTTTCTTTAAATAATTCTACACAGGCATAAATATTCAAGATATTTATCAAAAAATTGCAGTAAATAACCAGGCACCGGTGGCTCACACCTATAATCCTAGTTAGTCAAGAGGCTGAGATCTGAGGATCATGGTTCAAAGCCAGCCTGAACAGGAAAGTCTGTGAGACTCTTATCTCCAATAAACCACTAGAAAACCAGAAGTGGCGCCAGAGCTCAAATGGTAGGGCACTCACCATGATCTGAAGAGCTGAGGGACAGCACCCAGGTCCAGAGTTCAAGTCCCACAACTGATCCCCCCCAAAAAAAGAATTGCAGTAAATAGAAGGTGAAAAAGAGCCATGCTTGAAAGATGGACAGAGGTTTTCGATTTGTTGTAGGGGTGTGTGTGTGTGTGTGTGTGTGATCTTGAGGTAACTAGAGTAGTGTGAAAGCCCCAGGGGTGAAGAAAATGAAGGAAGCATTCAAGAATAGGAAGGAACACGTGGGAAGTTTCCTTTGCTCTTTGGTTATTCCGTTTCTCACGTCTTCTGTAATTTAGTCCAGTAGACAGCCTTTTCTTTCAGACATTACAATTGTGGTCAATATTGAAAACCATTCCTGTCTGGGGGTAATCCAGCAATCAATGATTGGATACTTAATTAACTTCCACCCACCAGACATTCCAATGCATTGGGCTTTGGGGATGGATATGTAATAAATATCCACAAGCCCTCACAAGCCGGGGAAGTGGTTTGATAGAAGATAGTGAGAAGCACTTAATTACTGGAAAATAAGTCACGTAGCCCTGGCTTCGAGTCCCAGAAGGTCAGGGAAGTTGACAAACGATATTACTACCTGAGAGAGAAGTAGGTTTGGGGAGAAAGAAATTAAAAATGTTTCTTTCCTCTTCTGAAAGATTAGAGCTGGTCTCAAGCGCTCCATAGATTTAGAGTATGTCTGCTGACCTTGATAAATGCAATTTCGATGGAGGATTTTGTGAGAAATACATATTTCCATTTCATATTTTTGTCTCTTGTAGCTGAAACCTCAGAGTTTTTCTTGCTCTCATCCTGCTCAGTTTCACCTTAGTATCACCTAAGTCCCATTTTAGCTCAGTTTTCTTCAAAGTTATACAGCCATTAGTCAATCAAAGTGCACTTGCTTTTCAGTTTCACATAGAGACACGGGGAACTAAGAGTCTTTCAACCTGAAAAATAATTTTCCTGAGCTGTGAACTTTACCCCAAATACAAAGCACAGATATAAATTGACCTCAGACATTTGGTTTTGCTAAGAACATTCCTGAGGCTTTCTCCAAACACTCCACCTTACATTGGTGTGCTACTTCACTGTTTTACCAAAGGGTTGTCGCATGTCACACTGCTTACTAGGGTCAAAATGATTGCCCAAGAGAATCATTTTCTGTGTTTTACAGCTAAGGAGATTGAAGGTCAGGGAAGATTTGGATCGTGTGTGTCTAAGCTCAAGGCAGCACTGTGTTCAGCGTCTCCTGTCTTTGCTGAACAACCTACCAGAGATCAACAAAGAATGTCTTTGTGGGCTGGAGGCGAGGCTCCAGAGGCAGAACACATGTCTAGCAAGCCCAAAGTCCTGAGTTTAAACCCTAGTGCCATTAATAATAATAATAATAATAATAGTTATTGTAAAATAATTCTTTAGTGCTGATCCTAGGGCATAAACACAAAACCTGGGTATTGTGCTTGTCTTATGTGCCCACTTATGTTCTACCACTTGGGCTACACCTCTACTTCTGGCTTCTCACTGGTTAATTGGAGATAGAGTCTCAAGGACTATCCCTGATGATTTCAAATGGTGAGGCTCAGATCTCAGCCTCCTGAATACTTAAGATTCTAAGGGATGTTCAGTTCATGGGTTGAAAAGTCACAGTCAACCTCAGATGTACCCTCGCTTTATTCATAATAGCCACGATAATGAATCAGACCAAATTATCTACAGGAAGCCTACGGACTGGGCGAAGATCTGCACAAGCCACACAACAGACAAGAGCTTTATATCTGAAATACACTTACAGATCAAAGAACTAAATCCCCACAAACAAATCCCCAAAGAAACAACCACCCCCATTAACAAGTGGGCTAAAGATTTAAAGCAAGACTTCTCTGAAGAGGAATAAGAATGGCCAATAGATGTCGGTTCTTTGTCTGTCCCACGACCCACGAAAGATGGACTGGGTCTGAGGAAAGGTAAGTGCGGCCACTTGCTCGTTCCCCAGCCTTCCTTAGCCCAGGAAACAATCAGAAGCAGCAGGGAGTCAAGTCAAACAGGTGGCATGGGAGGGGAGAAAGAGGAACCAATCACTGTCAAGGTCACACCTTATCATACACCTAAGCTTCCACGGGCTGGTTATGAATGTAAAGCAAATCAGGCTCTGCCCACTCAACTCCATTTCAGCGCCATCTTTGCTGCCCATGTGCTCCACAAATAGACACATGAAGAAATGCTCAACATCTTTGACCATAAAAGAAATGCAAATCAAGCAGGGCACCGGTGGTGCTGTGGCTCAAGTGGTAGAGCACTCACCTTGAGTTGAAGAGCTTAGGGACAGTGCCCAGGCCCAGGTTCAAGCCCCTGACTGACAACACAAAGGAAAAGGAAAGGAAAAGAAAAAGGAAAAAGTGCCAATCAAAATAGCATTGAGATTCCGCTTTACCCCAGAGTTAGAATGGCTATTGTCAAGAACTCTAATAATAACAGATGCTGACAGGGATGTGGCCATAAGTGAACACTACTAGACTGTTAGTGGGAGTGTAAACTTGCTCAACCACTTTGGAAAGCAGTATGGAGGTTCCTCAGAAGACTAAACATAGAGTTCCCCTATGACTCAGCAATCCCACTTCTGAGCATTTACCCAAATGATCACAATACTAAAGGTACCGCACAACGATGTTCATTGCAACATTATTTACCATAGCCAAGATATGGAACCAGAAGCTCTTCAGTAGATGAATGGATCAAGAAGATGTGGTATATATGCACAATGGAGTTCTATGCTTCTACCAGAAATAATGACATTGTCCATTCCTAAGGAAATAGAAAAACTTGGAAAAAATATATTAAGTGAAGTAAGACAGACCCAGAAAAAAGTAGGTTACATGGTTTCTCTCCTTTGTAATAACTAGAATATGTCTATGATATTCTTAACAGAGGATCTTAATAGATCAATTATTAAGTGCCTAAGACCAGATATAATGAAGCATGTTGACATGAACTCCAAGAACTGGAAACAAGAGATTCTTATTATGTTCTGTATGCAGTTATTTCTTTTTCCCCTTTTCTTTCTGTTTTAGTTTTCTGAACCCTTTGTCTTGTATATAAGTTTATCTGATCCGTGGAAGGGAAAGGGAATCACAGAAACAGCAGGACAAAGGATGAATTGATGCAACAATGATACTCACTAGACACTATGTTGGAAATGAACTTTACAACTTGTGGTGGAAGAGGGGTAGGAGGGGTAAGTAAGAGAAAATGAAGGAGGGGATAACAGTATTTAAAAACAAATGTACTTTCCATATCCTAACAAATGGAGCGGTGTCATTCTTTCTGATGGAGGCATAGAATTCCATTGTGTGTGTGTGTGTGTGTGTGTGTGTGTGTACACTACATTTTCTTGATCCACTCACTTACTGAGGGGCATCTGGGTTGGTTCCATATCTTAAGTTATGGTGAATAATGCTACAATAAACATAGTTATGCTGGTAGCTATGACCTTGTTTGTGATCATTTGGATAAATGCCTCAAAGTGGGATTGCTGGGCATAGGGGAGTTCTATGTGGAGTCTTTTGAGGAACCTCCATACTGCTTTCTAAAATGGTTGAACAAGTTTACATTCCTACCAACAATGCAGTAGGGTTCCATATGACCATAAAACCTGATGCTAAGTGAAATGAATCCCAAGATAGGGACTCAAGAGATTTTATCTTTCTTGTTGTCCTTTTTAATGTACTTATAATGTACTATGTGATTTTTGTTTCTTCGTATGTTCTTCCCCCATGGTACAACCCCTCTTGTCACTGTATTTGATTCCAGTGCCCTGCATCTTGTATGTACATTTTTCTAATTTGGGGAGGGGAAGGGAAATAACAAAATGCGAAATAAGGATACAGGATGACTCATTGTAACAATGAGATATACAAGACACAATGTTGAAAATGAACTTTACAACTTTTCGGGGGTGGGAGGGTGGGGGAGGAAGGAGTTGGGGAGGTGGGGAAGGAAGGTATGGTAGGGGAAAAACAAAGGAGGAGGTAACAATGCTTTATAGGAAATGGACTCATTAGTTTGCTCATGTAACTGTAACTCCTCTGTACAGTATCTTTACAATAAAGATATATATTTAAAAATGCACTTGTTACCTTACTTATGTAACTATAACCACCCTGCTCATCACCTTTTCAATAAAGATAAAAAATAGAGAATGTGGTGTATGCGTCTACCATACTATTCAGCCTTAAAAACAACAACATTTTGTCATTTTAACACCTCCATGAAGCTGGAGAACATGCTGCTGAGTGAAACAGATCATACATAGAAAACATTACTCAATCATACTTACTTTTGGAATCTACAGAAGTGGAATTTCTAGGAGCAAATTGTACAGTGGTTGCAACCATATGTTAAGGTCACATAGAGGTCTATCTAACTTTAGTTAGATAGAAGGATAGTTTCCTCAGATATATGGTGCATTCTTACCACAAAGAATGAAAGAAAAGAAAAAGTAGTATACTTGTAAATCAACTTAAGGTAACTATTCCACACTGTAAATATTTTTAAAACATCAAGTTGTACATAATAAACAACTATCATTTTATTCATTAATTATAAACTTATTAATATAAATCCCAAATATTTATTTTGGCCTGGTAGCCATTACAGAAAACAGTGGCTTCCTCAAAAAGTTACATTCCCCTAAGTTACATTAGATATTAATGTGACTATATTTTTCTTAGTTTAGAAATAAAACATTCCTTGTTCATTTACAAAAAAAAATGCCCGTAGTAGTGGCAAATGTCAGCTGACTAATATAAATATATCTGCTATTAATGTGTTTATCCCCACAGGCTGTAATTTTCATAGAGAATTGGTGTGGCGCTAATCATAGATGCCAGTGTTTCAATAGTTGCTCCATTTGTGGGCCAAAAATGTTGGGTAATTGGGCTGGGAGAATAATCTGACATCTTCCATTTGGCTGTCCATTTTCTGAATTGTTATATTGTTGTAAACTCCTGCTGGTATAATGTGCATTATGAGCTCTCAAAGCTCAATCTCCCAGGTATTTTATCTGAAAAAAAAAACTCTCCCAAGTTCAAAGGTCAAAATAGGTATTTTTTATTTTTTTCTCTTCAATGTCTCCACAGGTGCTATTTCATTATACAGTTAGTGAGAGTGGTGCCACCAGTCCAATGGTCCATTTGCTTTCTTTTCATTATAAGATGATGTTTAACACATACTTTAAGCTCCTTGGAAGGAAATTATTATTACTGGGCTGATGATTGCTATCATTTGGAGGGCATTTTCTTCCTTTTCATAACATAAAGAAAATGTTTGAGAAAGTAGAAATATCTATTTCATTTTCTCAGCCAAAGATGCTTTTACTTTACAAAGAACCTTTTATGGAATATTTGAAATAATTTTCTGCTTCTAAAGAAATTGATGCCTCTACTTGCCTTCTTTCTTTAGCAAATTGGTGGTCTGTTTTAGTCTAATACTGTTCTAATGTAGTTAAAATGTGGAACTTAGGTAATATGCATTCTTTCTTTGGAGATATGATCTCATTATATATCCTCCATACTTTCATGACTCGCATCCTATTTACTAGATTATGCATCCTATTTTTTATATATCAAATTTACTTTGTAGCTTGGCCTGCCTTTAACTCATGGACGCCTGAGAGCAAAGATCACATGCATGTGCCACCATACTTGGCTTAGATAAAAGGTATTTTAGAAAGTCAATATAGTCATCATGAATTCTACTGTCTTCATTTTAGAACATTCCAAGTCCTTGCTGCTCCATAGCTAAAAGTGGACATTTGACCCCAAAGTGGCCTTAGAGGCTTTGTTTTACTATTCAGATTTTTTTTTAACCTCTGGATTGTCTCCTCCATGTTTGGCGGACATGGGACAATTACCTTTAGTTAGATCTGGTGAGTTGCTGTCCTGAACTCCTCCCAAGAATGAGCTTTGACTGATGGATCTTAAGCAAAGCATTCTCCTGCGTGCTTGGGCAGAGAGTAAACCATGGATCTTACTTTTTCCTAGTCCCCTTCCTTTGAGTTATCTCAAGACGGAATGACAGGCAAAAGCAAAGGACTCAGTTGTTCAAGAAGATGTTCATGAAGGAGCTAAAGAACCAAAGACACAAAGAATGGGACTTCTCATGCATCCTTTGCTATGCTGCCTCAGCTCATGTGTGATGCTGTAACACAATGTCTGAGGAGGGATGAGTGAGCTACCAGAACAGGACTGCTTCCCTTCCACACATCAGGAAGCTGAGGGTCCATGATCACAGCTCCTGCCAGTCTGGTACCTTGGAAGGGCTGGGCTCTGCTCTCTGGGCATCTCTGCCCTCTGGGCATGCTCAAGGTGGGGCAGCTGCAGCCTCTGGGGCCAGGAGAACATGCAGGTGTCTCTACAGGCCAGAGGAGCAAGGAACGAGGTGGGGGAGGGGGGGAGGCTCTGCTAGATTCCTTTCCACCCATTCTGGAAGCTGTGAATCTCATCTGTCAGGACTCCGCCTTCACAGACCATACAATTCGCATGTGGAAGTCAGCATGCCTTGTTAAAAAAATATTCCCCAAATTAAGCAGTCCTATGCTTTGAACTCAGGGCCTTTCAGTTCCTGGATTGGTACTCCACTACTGGGCCTATACCTCCTTGCTTTTTTTTTTTGCTGGTTAATTGGACACTGAGTCTCAAGAGCACTTATACCTCGACTGGCTTTGGACAGTGATCCTCCAGATCTCAGCCTTTTGAGTAGTTAGAATGACAAGTGTGAGCCATAATACCTCATCAAGTCACCAGAATGGAATGCTTATTTCTGGGGACTACGCTGTTCTCATTGGAGGCATCATTAAATTGTCTTTGTAATGTTTTGATATTTTCTTTTTTGACAAGTTGTAATGGCTCTGGTACTTCTGCTTCAGGAATAAAGATGGACCATGATCAAAATGACAATGCTCTGAGTGGTCAGTGCCATCTAGCGTATCAGCAGCCTTTCCACCTTTCCAGCACACTGTAGGTTTGTGGGAGGATTCCACTGCTGAGTAATTAAGGATTTTTGTGGAACGTTTCCTCCTTTGTATCTTGCGAGGTAGTTCATCCTGGGCGTTGGGGCTTTGTTTACCATACACATGTGTCATTGAATATCTTCATGTGCTCTCACTTTGACCTATTCAAGCTTTCATTCACACGTAGCCGTAGCAGGGCTAAAGAGCGACTGAATGCTACCAGGGCCACACAAACACGCAGGCCTGCCCGATGCTAGGCTGGCCAGCTGGGCTGGGGAGGATGCTGCCCACACTCTGCTCTTGCCCTGAGCAATGGCAGGTTGTGTCCACGCAAGCAGGGCAGCCAGGGCCTGTGTCGGTGGGAGCCATGAAATAGCTATGGTTGGCTTCCTGGGCATTTCAGAGTCTGATGTGGTTAGAAAGTACACTAGCACTTTATATCATTAGAGCCAAACAGGCTTATGTGTCATCTGTTTAAAAGTTTACAGGGATGACAGGAGGGTGGTATATCATCACCATCATCTTCATGGCCATTATCATAGTCTCCAACGTCATGATAGTAATGAAAACATCATCATCATCATCATCATCACCATTATCATTGTCATCATCATCATCATATCACCATCACCATCATCATCATCACCACCATCATCATCATTACCACCATCATCATCACCATCATTATTCACATCCTTACTGTCTTCCCTAATTTCTGCATGGAGATCCTGAAGTACTAGGAGCTGGATTCATAGTGTGATTCAGGCACTCCAAATCAAGACAGTGTAGTTCTTGGTTTCAGGTTGTTCATTGCTAGAAGGTAATACTTCTTATAGTACTATCTCGACAGTTGAGGAACAAACCAGTATGGTGTATGTGTGTGTGTGTGTGTGTGTGTGTGTGTGTGTGTCTTGGATTCAGGGCCTGGGCACTGTCCTTGAGTTTTTGTGCTCAAGGGTGCATCTCTCTCACTTGAGCTACAGCACCACATTTGACTTTTTGGAGGTTCACTGGAGATAAGAATCTCATGGACTTTCCTTCCCAGGCTGGCTTTGAACCATGATCCTCAGATCTCAGCCTCCTGAGTAGCTAAGATTATAGAAACGAGCCACCAGCACATGGAAAGACACTGTGTTTAATTAATAAATTGCATGCTGAACTCTTAATATTGCCAGTTATGCAGTTAGCATTTCTTAACTCATTTTGTGAACAGGGGAGATAATTCCTCAATTTCAGTAGAAGTAAGTACACAATTAGGTTTTTGTATATTTTGTAGAAATATAATATATGTATGTAATGATATAGTGGTTACAAATTAGTTTTTGTTTCTCTTACCTTTTTTCCCCATAAAGACAGAGTTGAAAGGCACATAAGGTTAGAAAGAAAATATAAACCAGCTGTGCACTGCTGGCTCACACTTGTAATCATAGCAACTCATGAGACTGAGATCTGAGGACTACAACTCAAAGCTAGTCCTAGGCAGGAAAGTCCGTGAGACTCTTATCTCCAATTAACCAGCAAAAATCAGGCTCAAATTATTTACCATAGCTAAGATATGGAACCAACCCAGATGCCCCTCAGTAGATGAATGGATCAAGAAAATGTGGTATATATACACAATGGAATTCTATG
>NW_012267398.1:2239440-2327211 GCF_000151885.1 Dipodomys ordii | reverse complement strand
CTGCAATGCTTGGTAAGAAATGTACGCATTATCCTGCCCATGTAATTGTAACCCCTCTGTACAGTATGTTCACAAATAAAATAAAATTAAATTAAAAAAATCAGACTCAAGTGTTAGAGCGCCATCCCTGAGCAGTGAAATTACCTTTCTTACTTACCGTAAGAGCGATAGGCCCTGATTTCAAGTCCCATCTCACACACACACATACACACACACTTCAATCAAGTGAAAGTGAGTTAAATATCATGTTTTTATTAATACCTATATGCTGTTTTTTAAAATAGAAACATCTGAAGGCTTGTTTCTTTTTCTTCTCTAATTTGTCTTGCTCAAATGCACGAAGGGTAACATTTTTATATGTTACTTTTGTCCTTTTAAAGGAAACAAATGGACAATGGAGAAATTGACAATGACCTCTAGAAGGTACAGCCTAAGAAATAATCCCAAATGGCTCCTGACAGTGAGGTGTTTTATGATCTGTGGATGAGATTTTCTTGGTTAAGGTACAGACCTACTGTCCACCAAGCACAAACATCGGTTGTGAGAACTGGACTCTGGTGTTCTTTCTGTTCAACAAAAAGGTGCCTCAGCTTTCGTTCACTGTTCCTTCAGTTTTTCACTTCCTGACTTTCAAGGTTGATTCTCCACATGGACATTGTGATGGCTGTGTACATAGAGTAGAGCTCATTAGAAGCTTGAGAAAGCGAGTGGGAAAACCATCCTTCATTGTTTGGAGAATATCTGGTTTTAGTGATTTTAAAAAGCAAGTCAGAAAACAGATCTCTCTGGCTTAATGTTGAGAAGCAAAAAGGAAGAGGTCAGAAGAACACATTCGTGTTTGTAATGACACGACCTTGATTTTTTCTATTAATTAAGCATCTACAGGTATGGAGGTGACAATGTTTGGTCAGATAGCCTGCAAGTGTCCAAGGCCAGGAGAGATGTTTGGTGACTGGAGAAAGAATGCCAGGGATTTGGTGCCAGCCAAATGGGAACTCATGGCACAATGAAGTGAAATTTAATTGGAACTATGAAAATGCCAATTGCTTTTGTAGTACATATATTTTTTTTGGCGTGTCTGTATAAGCCAGTGCCAGGACTTGAATGCAAGTCCTTGTTCTCTCATTTGGCTCCAGGAATTTTGGGGGATGGAATCGCATAGATTTTTCTGCCCGGCATGGCTTCTAACCTTGATCCTCAAGGTCTCAGCCTCCTGAGTAGCTAGGATTTCAGGAGTGAGCCACCAGTGTCTGGCTGTAGTGGACATTTTGGAGGGTTCCCCATTGCAGCCCCTCTTTGAAATACATTTCTCTGCATCCCCTAGTTCTGTTTGTATGACTTGGCCTTGCAGCCTTCCATGTTCCATTTCCTTGTGTGGTGGGAATATATTATCCTGGTCAATGATGACATCATTCAAGTCAGTGATGACATCATTCATTAAGATTTGCACATTGGTGAAGGAGAACAATGGAAGGGGTGGCATTGGTCAAGATGTGTTATACTCAGTCATGATGAAAACGAACTTTACAACTTTGGTGCAGGGGGGTAGGGGGCTGGCAGGGAGGATTGGGTGGGTGGGGCTGGGGGAGGATGGGAAGGGATGGGAAGGGGAAACAGAGGAGGAGGTTACAATGTTTGATAAGAAATGTACTCATTATCTTGCCCATGTAATTGTAACCCCTCTGTACAGTATTTTCACAATAAAAAAAGATGCGTTGTACTCATAAACTGACATGTTGAGTTGAAACTCCTTTGCACAGCTACTTAAAGATAATTTTTAAAAAATTAATAGGAAGTGATTCTTACACGAGAGACTAAATCTGAAGTGGGCACCAGGGTTATCAGCAATTATTTTTTTTAAAAAAAAAGGATGGTTGAACTATAATTTAAGAGCAAACCATCTCCTGGAAAAACTCCTACAAAAACTTTTTTTAAATTATTGAATATGTATGAAGCCAAATTGTATTGTGGGTCACAATCTGCTAAGAAATGGAATAGTGGGAAATGAACCTCACTCCTTTTACTATATTTTTTTATTGTTATCTTCAAGCAGTTTCACGTAAGGTTTCAATTCATTGTGTCAGTTTATGAGGCCAATGATCCATGTCTCCCCTTTCAAGTAGCTCTATCTCCCCAGCACTTTCTCTTCAGTCTACCTGGTAATTGGTGTGACCTCTGTACACAAACTGCTTTATCCCAGAGGATATGGAATTCCTGACAAGAGGTAGTTGTGCAACGTGGAGCTAGGAGCTCATGAAGCTCAACTCCCAACTGGAGATGGGGTAATATGTTTTTCAATATCTTCATCTTAAACAATGAACAATGGCTCCCAGGTATTTTTTCCTTCCTTCCTTCCTTCCTTCCTTCCTTCATTTTTGGTGTCTGTCCTGGGGCTTGAACTTAGAGCTTAGCTGCTATACATGAGCTTTTTGACTCAAGGTGAGTGCTCTACCACATCAAACCACAGCTCCACCTCTGGTTTTCTGGTAGTTAATTGGAAATAAGGGTTTCACAGACTTTCTTGTCTGGTCTGGCTTTGCACATGGATCTTCAGATCTGAGCCTCGAAGTAACTAGGATCACAGACGTGATCCACCAGTGCCCGGCTTATTCTCCTTTTTTTTTGTTATTGTTCTGATGGTGGTACATAATGTTAAATTTAGCATTTTAACCCCTTTTTTCTTATAGTTCAGGGGCATTAAGTATGTTCCTACTGGCATGAATTGCTTGTTATACATGTTCTGAATTTTTAGTTCTTCCCAAACAGATCTCATTGTTAAGTTGTTCCTAGTCCTTCTAGCTCTTGGCAATCACCAATTTACTATCTCTGAATATTACCAGTTTCATTATCACCAATCAATGGAATGTTTTCAAGGTTCAACAATGTGGTAGAAATTGATGTTTAGAATGAATAAAATTCTATGTTGTATTTGTGATCTATCTATCTATCTATCTATCTATCTATCTATCTATCTATCTATCTATCTATCTATCTATCTATCTATGCGCTATCTACTTATTGATATCTCTACCACTCTATAACCTGTGCATCTTTTGTTTATCATACATCTATTTTCCTACTACATTTTGTTCATTTCTCAATCATCGATGGGCATTTGGGCTGATTTCTCCTAGTGTAATCCATGCTGTCATGAGCACTGGTGTGTGAGCACTCTCTCCGACCCCTGCTTTCCCTTCTTGGGGGTGCTTACCTAGAAGAACTGCTGGATCTACAGCACTTTTTATGAGCTTTCCACAGTGGCTGCATCGTTTTTCCTTTTGACAAGTAGTGTACAAGGATTCCAGTTTTTCCTGTTGTCTCCATCACTTCTTTCCTTCTTTTGTTCCTTTCTCTTTGGCATTAGCCATCGCAGTAGGTCATGAGTGATTCTCCCGGTGGTTTTAGTTTGCATTTTGTCAGTGACAGTGATGTGAAGAGCCATTTCATGAACTGACTGGCCACCACTGACACATTTTAAAAAATGGAGTATCAGGCAAGTATCATAGTTTTGCTAATTCTCAGCTTTCCAAGTTCAATCTGTTCATTCAGCTAATACTTGTAATTGCCTAAGACTCTTCCATGTTCTCCAGCTCCTCTTTTGGTTTAAACTCTCTCAGTTGATTGTGTAACCATCAAGGCTTCCAACTCAGCTTCCCATGAGAAGCCACACACTTTTTGCTCTTCCTCCATGCCTCCCAAGACAGGAAGAGTGAGGGCGGCCTCGGTAAAGCATTTCTGCCATGCTGATACCCTGTCTCCCTCCCTCTCTCTCCCCTCCCTTTATTCCCTCTCTTTATCTCTCTCTTTTTTACAAGAAAATAATTTTCTTGTAAAGATGCTGTATAGAGAGGTTACAGTTATTTCAAGTAATGAGCACATTTTTTGTCAAACATCGTTACTCCTTTCTTTGTTTGTCTCCCACTATCCCTATCCTCCCCCTTCCCCCATTCCCCACTCCCAAGTTGTAAAGTTCATTTCCAACATAGTGTATTGTGAGTATCATGGTTACAATGGGTCATCCTGTGTCCTTGTTTCAGCGTTTTGTTATTCCCCTTCCCCTCCCCAAATTAGATAAATGTATATACAAGATGCAAAGGACCAAAATCAAGTACAGTGACAACAGGGATAGACCATAGGAGGAAGAACATACTGTTTTAAGATCTGACAAGGTAGACTGAGAATTAAACGATGGAATCTATATACAGCATTTCACCCAGTTTTGGCATTTAGTAGAAACTCAGTAAAGGTTAACCATCTCTCCCCTCAAAGGGATATTTTTATATTAAGAATCTGAATTTCTTTTGCTTCAAGTGTGAATTTCCCCCTGGCTGGTATTTAAAAAGCATGGGACATGGGCATTTTATTTCCTTTTAAATCAATGCCTACATTTACTGCGGCACGTGGCTTTCTAATTGTGCAGTAATTAAACTTAAACAAATGTCACAAGCAAAGAAAGCCACTGACTAGGCCATCATTTAAATGGGAAATAAGGGTAAAAGCCATGCCCTGACTTTCTGTAGTCATTATATGGGTTGTGCATGATACCATTTTTCTACGTTGGTTCTCTTATCAGGACTTCTGAAGTGGCAAAGAAGTAAAACAATTAGGTTGTACTGTATTCCACTGACAAGATCTGAATTAATATTCCTGAAAGATCTGTAGAGTTTTACTAAATAATAATTGCACTCAAATTAAAATATAAATTGCTGTAATATGTTTCCTGTGAGAAGGAACTCCTTTGATCTGTTACTGGATTATCATTTATTCTTTAGTTATAAGAGTGATGATTTGATCCTATTGTCTGCTTTTAGGGTTAATTATAGGGTTAAAGGCTTGCTAGTCAACTGTACCTATTATCATGCACCACTGTTAATAAAACAGGAGCTTGGACCTATGTCTGTTTATCTGTCCTGGTTTTGGAAAAGATGAGTTAAAGAGACTGTATACTTTTATCCCTTCCTTCCTTCCTTCCTTCCTTCCTTCCTTCCTTCCTTCCTTCCTTCCTTCCTTCCTTCCTTCCTTAATTCCTTCCTTCTCTCTCTCCCTACCTCCCTCCCTTCCTTCCTTCCTTCCTTCTTTCCTTTCTTTCTTTCTTTCTTTCTTTCTTTCTTTCTTTCTTTCTTTCTTTCTTTCTTTCTTTCTTCCTTAATTCCTTCCTTCTCTCTCTCCCTACCTCCCTCCCTTCCTTCCTTCCTTCTTTCCTTTCTTTCTTTCTTTCTTTCTTTCTTTCTTTCTTTCTTTCTTTCTTTCTTTCTTTCTTTCTTTCTTTCTTTCTTTCTTTCTCCCATTTCCCCCTTTTCCCTTTCTCCCTTTCTCTCTTTCTCTCTTTCTCACTCACTCTTTCCCTCTCTTCCTCCCTTCCTCCCTCCCTCCTTCCCTCCCTTCCTTCCTTCTTTTCCTTTTTCTTTTGTGCTGGGGCTTGAACTCAGGACCTGGCCACTGTCCCTGAGTTTTTTGCTCAAGGCTGGCACTCTAACAGCTCTACTTCCAGCTTTTGGGTGGTTAATTGGACACAAGTTTCATGGATTTTCCTACCTTCCTGTCTTTGTAACTTGACCCCCAGATCTCAGCCTCCTGAGTAGCTAGGTTTACAGGTGAGAGCCACAAGTTCCTGGCCCACACACTAGAAATTTTTGTAGCTTACTGTCTTCTTTTTGGGCAGAAGTTTACCTCGTCTTTTTGGCAGGTTCACTACTATAGGTGTGGACAATGCAGAAATGGTGGAAATGGCAAAGCTGAGGTTTGGCATTGGGCAGTAGTTACATACTGTGTCAGACATGATTACAATGCCTGCTTATAACCATTCCTTTCCTTAGTTGTGGCCACTTGCTGTGCTCTTTCTCTCTCCCTCTCTCTTCCTTCTCCTCTTTCTCTCCTCTTTGCCTCTCTGTTTGAAGAATATTTATGATCTTGATTCTGTTAACACTCAGGTGAAACTTCACTAGAAGGCAATAATTCTTCAAGGTGTTCTTGTTTCTCCAGCCCCGAGACATATCAGAACGGTCTGTGTATGATTGCTTCTGTGCCATCGACAGTGTATTGGTAATTTCATCGGAAACATGCAGCAATTCCAGGTAATGCTTTGAGAATTTGCTGTGGTGTCTTTATTTGCTTTGCTAATAAATGGATGGCCTTTTCTAGTTGGTTGCTGCAGTCTTTCAGCTAGAAGGAGACTCTTTATGGGTATCTTCCATTTTGCTTGTTTGTCTTGGTTGTGAGGCCTGAACTGAAGGCCTCTGAGCTGTCACTGAGCTTTTATGCTCAAGGCTAGTGCTCTATCATTTTGAGCCACAGCGCCACTTCCAGTTTTCTGGTGGTTCTCACCAGGAAGGGTCTCACAGGACTTTCCTGCCTGGACTGGCTTTGAACCGTGATCTCTGCCTCCTGAGTAGCTAGGATTACAGGTGTGAGAGCCACCGGCACCTGGCTGGTTGGCTTTTATTAGACACCATCTTGCTATGTGTGCGAGGCTTGCATTAAACTTGCTGTTCTTGGACTTCAGCCTCCAGGATGCTAAGATTACAAGTGCATGCTACTGTGTCTGGCTCCAGGAGGTATCTTTGATTCCAGAAATGATGTGGTAGGTATGTATTTTATTATTATCTTTAAGTAGTTATACAAAGGAGTTGCCATGGAACAAAGCAGTTTATTTAATACACCTTGAGCAATGTCATCTCTTCTAACTGTCTCACTGAGCTCTCCCAACCTACCCCTTCCCTCACCCTTCTCAGTTTTTTAGAATATACATTGGATCCTTGACTTCATTCTTCCCTCTTTTTTTTTTCATTGACCCTGTCCGTTGACCCTGTCCCACCCCTTGCAAGCACCTTCTTGGTGTTTACTTTGCTGAACTTTTACTTTGTTTTCCTAAGAAATTATACTATTTAAGCTCTCCCTTGAATCTACCATAAGAAATGATAGTTTAAAATTAGGCACATGATTGCACATAGAACATAGAACAAACTTTGTGTCTGTTGGAAAGAAATTAATCCTGGATATCAACATTAAGAACAATTGAAGCTTGCCAGGTGCTGGTGGCTCATTCCCATAATCCTAGCTACCCCGGAGGCTGTGATACAGTAAATCAGATTTGAAACCAGTGTGGAAGGAAAAGTCCTACAGACTCTATCCCCAACTAATCAGCTAAAAGCCAGACTGGAAGTTTGTTTCAACTGATAGAGTGCCAGCCATAAACAAGCAATGCAAGTGACAACAAATATCTAAGTTCTGAATTCTAGCCCCAGTACCAGGAAAAAAGAGAAAGAGATGTAGGGAGGGAGGGAAAGAAAGGGGACGGGGAGAGACAGAGAGAGACAGAGAGAAAAAGAGACAGTCAGAGACTCAGAGAGAGACAGAGAGAGGGAGATAAGAAAAAACTGAAGTTTAACATTACATAATGTTAAAAATATTAAGGTTAGTATTGTATGATGATAAAATCTACCACAAAGTGAAATAAAAAATAAACCCCATTCTTGAAACTCACGCAGTGGTGGCCCATCTGTCTTTTTCTGTGCTAGTCTTAGAACTTGAACTCAGGGTCTGGGCACTGTCTCTGAGATTTGTTTATTTGCTCAAAGCTAATGTTTTTCCACTTGAGCTACAGTTCCACTTCTAGTGTTTTGGTAGTTAATTGGAGATAAGAGTTTCATAGACTTTCTTGCCCAGCTGGCTTTGAATTGTGATCCTTAGATCTCAGCCTCTTGAGTAGCTAGGATTTAAGAGCTACCGGTGCTCAGCTTTAGACATTGTACTCTTTACTTCTTAAAGGCTAGGTAGAGTTTCATACAATCCTGCCCTCCTTAATGTTTTCATTTACCTGAGAAATATTGTGACTGTGAATGTACACAGGACACCGTGATGCCCTGTTCAGCTGCTTTGCTCCAGCATACGATTCAGAGGCAAACCCTTACTGGAGCTCATATGTACGTGCTGACTAAGGAGAGATTTCTCTTATTCATGATTTGCCAAAGCTTAACTTTCTCTCTGATACCATTGTCTCCTGCCATTTGACAATCTGTTATTGTTGTTTTTATTTTGTGTGTTTGTGTGTATGTTACTGAATTTGGGACCTTGTATTCTATTTTTTTTTGTCGGTCATGGGGCTTGAACTCTGGGCCTGGGCATTGTCCCTGAGCTCTTCAGCTCAAGGTGAGCACTCTACCACTTGAGCCATAGCACTTCAAGGGGCCTTGTATTCTTGCTTGGTTTTTTCTACTCAAGGTTGGTTCTCTACCACTTGAGCTACACCTCCACTTCTGGCTTTTTGGTGGTTAATTGCAGATGTGTCTCTCAGCCTAGGCTGGTTTGAACCAGGATCCTCAGATCTCAGCCTCTTGAGTAGCTAAGATGACAGGTGTGAGCACAGCACCCTGTTTGTTATTGCTTTTAAAAGCATAGCTTGTGGTGGCCTCTATGTTTGATCTACAAAGAAAATTAGGGTCCAACGGCAGTGTAAAATTGTTCTTCATAAATATTTTGTTAGTCATTTTGTTTTCTTTGTAGTCTTAGCAATTTCCCAAACTGTGGGAGCATCTATTTCTTCCCACCCTTGACTGAATGCCTGCCCAGCCGCCCTGGTTTCTGGGGCTAGCTGAAATTCTTATACTCCAAGGAGAGCATCTCTTTCTCTTTAAACCCACTCCATCTGGCTTTTTGTGTTAGTACGGCCACAGTTACACCAATTACGTCTCATATCTAGGACCTTGGCATTGGGTTTGACATGTCTAATGCCCTGTGTGGAATACAGAATAACGTGATCTACTGAGAAGGACTGCCAGTTGTACCTTCCAGCCCTCTTCCAGCTGTCTGTACTGCATGCCCCACTGCCAAACTGCTGCTTGCTTCGCTATGTCATCACACTTTTACTTTCTACCTCTTTCTGCTTCTTGTCTCTTCCTCATAAATCAAGACTAATTATGTTGGAGCAGATTCCAAATTGCATTCTCTGATCACTCACTTGAGTTCCCGAAATCTTCAATGGCTTCCCCAATATGCACCATGCAGCTACTGGGTCTGCAGTGTTGGGGTGTTGGGTCTGGTGTTGTCCTCAGATTACAACACAGGGCACAGCCCAGAAAACATATGGTCAGTCAATAAGCCAGGCATGGAAAACCAAGGACTGCAGGATCTTGTTTTTTTAAGTGTGGACTCTTTAAATGCGACACTCTTAGATGGGGATGGTACAGTGGTGAGCACCAGGGGTAAAGGTGGGGCTGCACACCCTAGAGATACTGTTCAGGGTGCACAGCTGGACTTGGCAAGAATAGCTTCTGTGCTCTATGGAGAGATATGTAATAATAGTGGTCTGCTTATCTGAAATTATTGAAAGAGTAGGTTGTATGTGTGTGCGCGTGTGTGTCCTGGGACATGAAATCTACACCTGGGTGCTGTTCCTGAGTTTCTTTTTTCTTAAGGTTAATGAGCTACCACTTGAGCCACAGCTTGACTTCCAGCTTTTTGGTGGTTGATTGAAGATAAGAGTCTCACAAACTTGCCTGCCCATCCTGGCTTTGAACTGTGATGCTTAGATCTCAGCCTCCTGAG
The DNA here is from genome assembly GCF_000151885.1 of Dipodomys ordii. Taxonomy (NCBI): domain Eukaryota; kingdom Metazoa; phylum Chordata; class Mammalia; order Rodentia; family Heteromyidae; genus Dipodomys; species Dipodomys ordii. The sequence goes on along the minus strand of NW_012267398.1, from coordinate 2,317,668 downwards.
TAGCGAGGAGTACAGGAATGAGCCCCTGTTATCCAGCTGGTGATGGCTTTCTTAACTCATTTGTAATCACTCCATAAGGAGGACTTGTATCAAAATCACATTTTTGCCCTAGAAAACAAGGTAATATACTATTTATCATACATTTACTTGTTAATTATTATTTTTAAAAATCAAAAATATAAAACTTACCAAAATCATTTATAAAAAGTAAAATTGAATTAACATGCTTTATTAAATATCAAAATATGATCATTTCAGCATGTCAACATGAAAATTACTGATATTTTACATCTTTATTCCTACGCATTCTGTGGACTGTGCTAGGTGACATTTCAAATACGCTAATGGCCACTTGAGACCAATGACTGTTGCACTGGGCAAAGTAGCTCTGGAGCTTTCTCAGTGATTTCAAACCCTTGTTCTGAGTCTACGATTTTCATTTTGTGCAAACTGCAGGCACCAGTCAAGTTGGACTCCATATTCATCTGTATAATACATCTGAGTCGTTCAGCTACCATACCATGCTCCTTTTTGTATTCATGGGATTGTTCCTCTTCCCTTCTCTCCATTTCATACCCTGTAAGGGTGTCGGGGTAGTGTTCAAATGCTACCTGAGCCTACAATCCTACCTGCCTTCAATGAAATAGCTTTCCTCTGTCTGACTTCCCAGAGCCTGCAGTTTGGAATGACACTTAGCAACCTTGTTTTCCCCACGCTTCCATGATATCTTATGTATGTATGTATGTATGTATGTATGTATGTATTTTGTCAGTTGTGGGGCTTAAACTCAGGGCCTGGGCACTGTCCCTCAGCTCTTCAGCTCAATGCTAACACTCTACCACTTGATCCATAGCACCACTTCTGGCTTTTTCTGCTTATGTGGTGCTGAGGAATCAAACCCAGGACATCATGCATGCGAGGCAAGCACTCTACCACTAAGCCACCTTCCCAGCCCCCATACCTCCTTTATTAGCACATGCATTTCTTGAGAGCCACAACTCTATTTCCTTCCCGAGGTCACATATGCTATTTAGCCCTATGCTAAAGAAGTGATTACTGAGTGGTAATGAACCGTGAGGTAAATTACCCTGAAAATGATATTTTAACTGGTTTGAGAAAGGATTGATAATAGTAAAATATATGATAAGAAGCATATCTGAGTGCGCATGTATTTATCTTTTGCTCTTAGGCTAGCAGAAAATATCGCATTACCAACAATTGATACAGGAAAACTGCAATGCCTGGATCCGTTCCTTTCTCTCTATGGACAAAGAGGGAGAAGTAAAATGGCAAAGGTTAAGTGGGTGTCGGCTGCTCATGCCTGTAACCCTAGCTACTCAGGAGGCTGAGATCTGAGGATCATGGTTCAAAGACAGACAAGGCAGGGGAAGTTTGAGAGAGACTCCTTATCTCCAATTAACCACCAAACATCCAGAAGTAGAGCTGTAACTCAAGTGGTAGAGTGCTAGCCTTGAGTGTAAACAAAGCTCAGGGACAGTGCCCAGGTCCTGTGTTCAACTCCCAGGACTGGCACAAAATAGTAGGCAAGGATTTGTTGAAGGAAAAGATAAACAGAGCTCCTTCTAGATAGGAGTCTCTAGATAGGACTACTAGCTAGGTGGATTGAGGTGAGGTTGATTAGATGTCTCTATTATCCCTAAGTTCAATAAGAGGCCCCAGGAACCCGCACATCTTTTAATAACTGATTGAGTGCCCGCCCCTTCAGGCACACAACCGCAGTCAGCCCATTGTTCTACTATAAATCTCTTGGGGCATTGGGCCATGTTGTCATGTGATACTGCAGGTGACATGGTTGGTCCAAGGTCATTGTGAGACATGCAAGCCCTCTATGGGAGGGGGCTTTGATTGCCTCACCAGGCTCTTTTCCTACTCTCACAATGACATACTTGTACGACTATATAAAGAATTAATATGGACATAAATTCATTTAAGTGCCAGGAGAGTATGTTTCTGGGTTACTTTACAATCACCTTGATTAGCTAGTGTTTGAAAATGGATGTGGCAGGAGGTTGCTTTAATTTTCATTATCAGTTACTTGTTAAGGACCATAGATCCTCTGTCTCTCTTGGCTTCTCCTTGGGTCATAAAACCATGCTTTTTCTTTTGTGAGTTTTACATTCTCATTTCTTTCAAGGTGACTGAGTCACACAGTTGACTGCTTCTAAAGGAACGATATTGGTGAGACCTATACGCATTCTTTCACAATAATGGATTTCCTTAAAATCTGCCTTTGACTGATACCCACCATTGTAAAATAGGTCCACCCAAAATAAAAACCTGAAATATGTTAACTATGTGTTGGAAATATGCCAAGTTTTTAATCTTTTAGTCCATTCTCTCTCTCTCACTCTGTCTCTGTCTCTCTCTTTCCCTGGCATAATTCAATGGAAATTTCTCTTTGGTCACAGAGAGTGTGGTGTATGTTATAAGAAATTCACCCACATCCCCTAGCAACTTCTTGCCATATTCACCTTGCCAGTTGGATCTTTCCACAAAGACAGACTTATATTTGTTTTTCTTATAGATAACACATGCATCCTCACATGATTTGCCTATAGTAAGGCTGATTAGAGTTGATCTCAATTGTGCAGACTTAGATTGGTCTTTCTCCAAACTAGATTCAATCTTCACTTTCTACTTATCAGAGTCATTATGATTTTTAAAATAATGTGAGTTTTAACCTTTGATCCTAAATGTTTTTAGGAGCCATAACAAAATTCTGTAGACTGGGTGCATTGAATGATGTATACTGATTTCTCTCTGTTCTGGAGGCTGGCAAGCTAAGAATTGGTTCCATTAAGGGAGACTCCATGAAGAGACCTTAGATAGTGGCATCTCATAGTGGTGGGGAGGAATTGAGGAAGAAATACAATATCATTGATTTTTTGTTTTGGTCGGTCGTGGGGCCTGAACTCTGGGCCTGGACACTGTCCCTTTTCAGCTCAAGGCTAGTGCTCTACCACTTGGGCCACAGTGCCACTTATGGCTTTTTCTGCTTATGGGATGCTGAGGAATCAAATCCAGGGCCTCATACATGCAAGGCAAGTACTAGCACTGAGCCACCTTCCCAGCCCATCATTGATTTAGTTTAATTTTTTATTGTGTTTATAAAGGTGATGTAGAGAGGTTACAGTTACATAAGTCAGGTAATGAGTACATTTCTTTTTAAAATTTTAATTTATTGTAAAGATACTGTACAGAGAGTACATTTCTTTTCTGACAATGTCACCCTGAATTTTTAAAAAAATAATGGCATTTGATTTTATGATGACTCTCCCTCATGTACCATCACGGCTGTGCTCTGTCTACTCCCATTCAGCATCAGTCTTTGCCTGTTATTATTATTATTATTTTGTCAGTCGTGGGCTTGAACTCTGGGCCAGGGCGCTGTCCCTCAGCTCTTCAGCTCAAGGATAGTGCTCTACCACTTGAGCCATAGTGCCACTTCCAGTTTTCTGGTGGTTTATTGGAGATAGGAGTCTCACGGTCTCTCCTGCCCGGGCTGGCTTTGAACCTCAATCCTTAGATATCAGCCTTCTGAGTAGCTAGTATTACAGATGTGAGCCACCAACGGCCAGCTTTTTTTGCCTGTTATTTAACCTTCCTTGGAAATGCCCTCACAGACACATCTATAAGTGTGTTTTGCTAATCCCTCAGGGGTTTTCCAGTCTGACAAAACTGGTCATCAAGATTAATCATCTCGAGCCCACTCCTTTCCAACCTGAAAGCCAAATACAGCTTTTTAAACCATCACCTTCCACCCTGATGCTCATTCCCATCTCAGAATGCAGATGGCAGACAGTCCAACCCGGAGAGACGCCAAAGTATGAACAGTTCCAACACTGCTCTATAGTCCAAATTCAAAGTTTCCTTCAAGGCTAGATAGTCTCAGCTGTAAGCACAAGTTACATCAAAAAGAGAACCCTACACTTCCAAGGTAAATCCTCCCCCCCCCAAAAAAAAGGATGGGTGAGCATAGAAAGGAAGGATAAGATGAAAGCAAGACGGAAACACAGCAAAGACTGAATTCTGGAGCTCCATGTCCAGCATGTGGGGCACACATTGTCATGGTGTGAGAGCTATCAGGGCTCCAGCCGTCCCATTCCTCTGGCTTTGCTCTTTGTAACCCACAGGGCTACTCTCTTGGTTTGGCTTCATTTGGTGCCTGGAATTTTCCTTGGCAGGTCTTCTGGGCTCCTGTTGTCTGACTTTCTGGGGTCTTTGTGGCATCTTTAGCTTAACTCTCACAGCCTCACACACTGTCTTGCAAAGAAGCTGGACCATGTTACCATGCCTTCCTTTGACACTTGAGGGGAAGCCTTTCATGACCTTTGCATTCTGTACGCTTGCAAAACCAGTGTCACTCACATGATGCTAAGTTCCGCTGCTTGTCAGTGGCTAGAGCAACTAGGTCTTGGACCGTGGACCTTGGCTGTATGACCCTCTGACTGCCTGGTGTCTTGGTGTGAGGGTAATCTTTCCCCAGGGAGCCCTGCATGATCCAAGTTTTTCTTGGAAATGGTGATGAGTGGAAGCTGGTCAATGCCTTTTCTAACTATATGCAAAGGACAGGACTTCTTTTCAAGGGTTGGAATCTCTTGAGCAGCCACACCGCCAGCCTGTGCATGGGTGCACTTGTTGTCTGAGGAAATTGCATTCTTTTTCAACCTTTTCCCTTTCTGCTCTTAGTTCAGAATTTTCACTGTCTACATGACTAAAAGCAGCCCACTGGATCAAAAAATGTGGTATATATACACAATGGAATTCTATGACTCCATCAGAAAGAATGACATTGCCCCATTTGTTAGGAAATGGAAAAACTTGGAAAAAATTATATTAAATGAAGTAAGCCAGGCCCAAAGAAACATAGTTCCCATGGTTTCCCTTATTTGCAATAACTAGTATATGTCTGAGAAAAGCAGAAAAGGTCAGATAAGTTGATGTTAGGTGAAATGAACCCCAAGATAAGTAATCAAATGTTTTTGCTTTCATGCAATTGTTTCTAACATAATTTCTGTGTTGCTTTGTATGTCCTTCCCACACGGTATTACCCCTGCTTTCATTATATTTGATGTTGGTATAATTTGTGGAGGGGAAGGGCAAAAACAAACTATTCAAATAGGGATACAGGTGGACCCATTGCAACAATGAGATGTACAAGTCATTATGTTGAAAAACGAACTTTACAACTTTGGTGAGGGGGGGATCGGAAGGGATGGGAAAGGGAAACAAAGGAGGAGGCAACAATGTTTGATAAGAAATGTACTCATTACCTTGCCCATGTAATTGTAACCCCTCTGTATGGTATTTTCACCATAAAAAATTAAAAAAATAACAAAAAAATCTCTGCCATAGTTTAAATGCGAAGCTGCCTAGACATTTCCTCCACTACATTCATTAGTCCATCACTTTTTAACTTAGATAATAGTCTCAGGGCATGGACAAAATCTAGACAACTTCTTTGCAATAATGTAACATGAAGGGCCTCTAATTCAAGTCACAAAACAGCCCTGATTATTGATTGATTGATTGTGAAAATACCATACAGAGGGGTTATAATTACATGAGCAAGGTAATGAGTACATTTCTTTTGTTTGTTTGTTTGTTTGTCAGTTGTGGGGCCTGGACTCTAGGCCTGGGTGCTGTCCCTCAGCTCTTCAGCTCAAGCTACCACTTGAGCTACAGCACTACATACAGCCTTTTCTGCTTATGTGGTGCTGAGGAATTGAACCCAGGGCCTTTTACATGCAAGGTAAGCACTCTACCACTGAGCCACCTTCCCAGCCCCTATGAGTGCATTTCTTATCAAGCATTGTTGCCTCCTCCTTTGTTTCCCCTTACCATCCTTTGGTTTCTATCTGACTGCAACCATTTTTCTGTTAGAACTTTTGTCTCTGTGACAAAATAATGGAACAAACAATGTAAGGAGGGTATTTCCATTTTGCTCATGTTTTAGAGGTTTAATTCTCTTTACAGTATTTCCTCCCTGTCCTGCCCGACCCCTTCCTCTTCAGGAATGGCATCTTATTCCTCTGTTCTCTTAAAACTTATCCTGCTCCCAGTCAAGACATATTTCAGCTTCCTGAAATTCGTTTTGTGAAACTGTTAATGTCTATTAATTGTTCAGAGGAATCACATTATATCCTGCACATTCCACACTGTAATCAAGACTTGGCCTCTTTTTTTTTTTGTCAGTCATGGGGCCTGAACTCTGGGCCTGGGCACTATCCTTTAGCTCTTCAGCTCAAGGCTAGTGCCCTACTATTTGAGTCACAGCACCACTTCCTGGCTTTTTTCTGCTTATGTAGTGCGCTGAGGAATCAAACCCTGGGCCTCATGCATGCAAGGCAAGCACTCTACCACTGAGCCACCTTCCCAGCTCAAGACCTGGCCTCTTTATGAAAACATTTCTATTCATTTAACATGGCACGCCTCTCCACTGATTTTGGAGTTCATTTTTCTTCTTTAATAATTTAGCTATAAAAATATGGACACATTTTCTTAGATTTATACTCAGCTATCATAATTTTTATTATGATGATACATGGGATCATTATTTAAAATTATTTGCTCTTTGATAGGTTTAGAAACATTACTCTTTTTATTGATCATTTTATTCTTGTAACTAATGGAATAAACTATTCCTCGACAATCCAGTCCCCTCACATCTTCTTTCTTTAATTTCCTCTCTCTCTCCTTGGCTCTGTCAAAGGTATAAACTGGAAAGTTAGTTTTGTGGGGGTATTCAACTAGAAGATAACATAATTATTTTCAGCCAGCAGATAGATGAGTCTAATTTGAAAGAGATATGTTAGTTTTGCTAGGATTTAATTGAGAGACCTTTATGGCCAATATCTTTAACCTCACCGAACTTCAATTTATTGACCTATAAGTGAGAATCCTAAGAACTCCTATTGCATATAATATTTCCGTATTGTACAGGTAATGAAAGCAAACTTTGTTATTATGACACTACATTCATGCTAACGAATATGATTCATTACTAGGAATCTAGAAAGGCATTCTAGTAGGGGAAAAACTCACTAAACATCTGCTATTCTCTATAAACGTTTTTCCTTTTATCTGAACTTCTGATATCTGAGATCACATACAGAATGTTGGGAGAGATTTCCAGCTCTTCTATGTATAACTAAAGAGGGGGTGGGTGAGGCAGGAGAGACCTTAGCTAGAGATGTTATTCTGGGGACCCAGGAGAGAATTCTAAATATTTGGGTCTTTCAGGAGATCTCGAGGGGTTGTGTGTTTTGTGGAAAGAGTATGTGTGAGGGTAAGGTCTGAGAAAGAAGAGAAATCCAGACAGACTCGATATGAAGTACAATGGTGGCTGAACAGGAGCAGAAGAACACAGAAAGCAATGGAAACTTTGATCACGACTGCAGCTGTCCGTTCCTCTCAGGAAAGAGCTCACATCAAAGCAAACATGTCACTAGGAATTTTTTAGAAGTGACTTATTTTCAGCAATTTTGTTTGCTGGAAATAAGTTGATTGCTCTTTCCTGAGACTGTAGAGCTAATAGCCCCTTCCAAAATACATTGATAATATCATATAGTTTTTCTCTTTTGATCTGAAAATGTGGTGGATTACATTGCTAGAAACTGTACTTGTGGTGAACTCTATTCATGACTGGATTGTTACTGTTTCTTTGTTTATGTGGTTAGAACACCCAAATAATAGAGGATCATTATATATATGTAAAATAGAATATTATATATATTAGTAATAGAAGATCATTATATATCCTCTCTCTATTCTATATTTATAAAGAGAGGATTCATACACATGCACACACACATGCACACATACATATACTCACAGCATAGATATTTTCTTTGTCCTGTATTCCTCAATGAGATAACTTCACTGAAAGCTATTAAGCTGGTCTGATTTATTCCCTTAGAGACCTTGCTGTTTTAGCTAATGGCTCTGTGCTCTCTATTTTCTTTGAAAAGGCGTGCTTCATTATTTTTACTTAAATTGGAAAAGGCTTTCAAGAATGTAATTTCCTGGCTTATTCTAAGTATTTGGGAGATCTGTGCCAGTGCCTCTTTTAATCTTCAAGTCTCAATTTTCCAAAACAAAGGCAAATGCCTCACATGTATGTGACTAATGACTCTATGAGTAGTTCATCTCCACTGGTGAATAGGACCAGAACAATTTTTCTTTTGAGTAAAATAATAATAATAAAGATGAGAAATAAGATGTTTAAAGCAACTGTAATGATTTGGGACTGGATACACATTTTTTTGTTTCTTTTTTTAATTTTTTTTTAATTTTTTTGTGAACATACTGTACAGAGGGGTTACAATTACATGGGCAAGATAATGAGTACATTTCTTATCAAGCATTGCAGCCTCCTCCTTTGTTTACTCTTCACATCCCTTCCCAGCCTCCCCCCGCCCCCCCCCAAGCACCCCCCCCTGCCCCAGCACCAAAGTTGTAAAGTTCGTTTTTGACATGACAACTTCTACTTCTCATAGTTGCATCGGGTCCACCTGTATTGTTTGGTGACTTACTGGCTTAGAGTGAACACAGGAGTAGAATTGATAACTTTCATATATATATATATATATATATATATATATATGTATATATATATACATATATATATATGTATATATATGTATATATATATATATATGACTAGATAGAGTGGATGGCACTAGGCCATTCTGCCTACAACTGTTTGCTATGAGAAAAGTTTCTGTGAGAGTTTTAAGGGAAACAAACCAGGAGCCAAAGCATTCATAAAGACGCAGCCTTGAATACATGCAAGAGACATTTTGTGAATAATGTTCTGTGACTCAGTCACAGAATGTCATGTCATATTTAGAATTTGTCGGTGTGATACTTCTGGCATTTTCAAAACACATGGGACAAGGTGGTTTACAAAGATGACACCTAACATTATGTAATATGATGGCGGTCCTGAGGCAGAGACACACTGAAATCATTAGGTGTTGGATCAATTCTCCTATCTAGAAATATTTATTTCAGAGGGAAAGAGAATTCCAGGCCCCTAGACACAGTGCAGATCTTTGGGTCCCCACAGCATTAATTTAGGTTTGGCTGAGTGGGACATAGCACACTCTAGTATGTGTTAATCAAGACAATGTTCTGGAAAATCTGGGGGAAAACGAATTATTTAAGTGATATATTGAGTCAAATTTATTTGTGTAAGACACAATGGTTTCAGTTACTTCCTAAAGTCATTGTTCTTATTTGTTTCTTTTTTATTAAGTATTTGTACAAAGGAATCGCCATTGAACAAAGTGGTTGATGAATACAATAGATCGTGACTAGCATTACTCTTTCACTCTTTGCTGAATATATTCACAAATGGCACATGTGTTTGACTTTCTGCCAGGGAAAGCAAGTTAACTCCCAGGAGTGATTAAGACACACCCCACAGGTGGACAGCGGGAGCTGAGCTGCCCCATCAAACCTAAAGACAGCCACACACTTCATTGTCCCCAGTGTCCAAATGATGCCTGGAATTAAGTGCTAAATTCCAGGTATCTTTATGTAAAATCAGTATGCGCTCTGCTAATGCACATTTTGCAGTGGTCAAGTGATCTATGGTTAGGAAGTCTGTGGAAACATTGGGGTGGTGTGTGTGTCCCTTTGGTCCTCTGTTCCAGTGAAAAGGTAAAGGGAATGTATAATGGTAGAATTAGTCAAGACACACTCAACGGCAGCAAGTAAAACTCATAGGACGAAATCATTGCAGAAAATTGGTCAGTAATTACCAAGTATGGGAAAAAGATGTATCAACTGACCTAGTAATCCTGAAAGCAGATGCTGTATATGCCTCAGTTTTCTCATTCAAGACAGGAGTAACCCAGCAGCTTCCTTTCTTCTCATAGCTGTAGGAGTTGCATGTGAACGAGATAATATTCATTCATTCAACACCAAATGTTTAGTGCCAACCCTTGTCTGTGAAGCACGTCTTGCTATCTCAGTGTTTCTGCAGAACAATTTTAAAAGTCAAAGCATGTTTTTAAATCATGTATTTTCCTTTCATATGTGCATTCTTTCAGGTCTCCAGTATTTTTGATGCATTCAAAATACTTAGGAGTAGCTGGTATATCATGAAAGCAAAAAAAGCAGGGGGCATGGCTCAGGGGTAGAGGACTTGCCCAGCTAGCTCACAAAAATATTGGTAGAGAAAGTTGTTCAATTTTGTTTGAGCAGAATGGCTCAACCATTTCATTATGGGCTTTTAATTGACTGTGATCCTTCTTGGTTTATTAGCTTGGTTTTATTACAATTCCACAATGTTTTGTTGAGAGTAGATTTTGTATAACTCTCTAGTTACAACATCTCAAGTCTCTAGGAACCATATTGTTAAAGATTACTTATCTTGAACTTAATGTGTTACATGAGATACTTTATGAAAGTTGCATGAAATACTGACTTTTCTTCAGGGACAATTTTATAAATATTCATTCCTTCGGAAATGTATATCATGCAAAAGAAACCATATTATGGGTCTTTCATAAATTCAATTATTAGATCCATTAGCTTTACATCCCAAAACATGGGTTTTTAAATTGCAATTTTAATTATATATTTGAATTAGTAGCATGGGTTTGTATTTTACTAATGACTATTAATTTAGAACAGCATCTGTTATGCTAGATATAGCTCGTTTCCTTAATAATTATTTCCCTTCTTTTGTTTGTAATTTTCTCCTGTGAATTTTTCTGTTTGGATATTTGTGATTTCTCTGTCCCTTGCTTCTTTCCAATTAATCATTTATTTAGTTTATTATGTTTAGGATTCCAGTTATTGGATTTACTTATGAGCTCTCTTTTCTGATTTCTCTTTTTCTGAATTCTAATTCATAACTATCATTCTTTCTGAATCAATCCCTCCATTCTGTTTTTCTTGTGTTGTATCTAGCTCTACATGATGGAATATATAATTTGTGTATTTTTATTGTTATGCAAGTCTTCTTTGTACAAATCTCACTGAGATGATAAGGCTTGACTACATGGAATTTTCTTATTGTTGTTTTTAAGTTCTTGGGGGTGAACTTTAATACAGAAGGATCACAGTTCTGGCCCTTGTCACACAGCTGGGGTACTGAATCATTACTTTGGGGGCACCAGAGTCTGAGACGCCCTGAGTCCTTCTAGTGGACAGAAACTTGAAATGGTAAGAACCATGATGTGGGATCCAGCATACCTCTCTCATCCTTGTGTATCCCATGTTAGGTACATAGGTTGTCTCATTGTTACTTAGTTTTTAGTGGTTCCACAGTTTGGATTGAGGGCCTTGAATTTGCTAGACAGGTAGTGTACTACTTGAGCCATGCCTCCGGCCCTTTCTGTGTTTGTTATTTTTCACAGAGGCTGGCCTAGACTACTACTATCATCTATTCACATCCCTCCCATATCTGAGGGATACACCTCAGGACAGGGAGAGACCTAGCTGCTTGGTTGAGATAGAGCCTAGATAACTTTTTGCTCAGGCTGGCCTTGAGCTGTGGTCCTTCTGCTTTTGACCTTCTGAGATCTGAGGATCACAGTTTGAAGCCAGCCTGGGTAGGGAAGTCTGTGAGACTGTTATCAACTCAGAAAAAACTGGAAGTGGAGCTGTGGTTCAATTGGTAGAGCAGTAGCCCTGAGCACAGACAGGCTCAGGGACAGATCCCAAGCCCTGTGTTCAAGCCCTGGGACTGGCAAAAAAATGGAGATAGCTGGGTTCTGGTACATACCTGTAATCCTAGCTACGCAGGAAGCAGGGAATGAGAATCACAGTTTGAAGCCAGACTGGGCAGGAAAGTTGGTGAGATGTTATCTTCAATTAACCAGCAAAAAGCCAGAGGTTGAGATGTGGCTCAAATGGTAGAGGACTGGCATTGAATAAAAAAGTCAAGTGAGATCATGGGGCCCTGAATTCAAGACCCAGTACTCACACACAAGAAAAATAAATAATAAATAAATAGATAAAATTCAAAAGTGGAGAATCTACCTGGAGTGTCATGAAGATGGAAAAAGATGCATGAAGCTGGAATATGTGTTTATAGCCAGTGTCAGCTCTCCTTTGACTTTGGACCTCTTGAGTAAATACTCTGGAGAGAGGCACCTCGATGTAATTTAATCTGGGAATCAAATTGCCAATGAACAGTTTGGGACTTTTGAGTTCCAGGCTTAAATACTGTCTAAATCATGGCTCAGAACTCCAGTCTCTACATTCAAAGGTAGCTTAGGTGTGGTAGCTTAGGTTTGGTCACTGTATGGACTCATGGCCCCAAGAACTGAGCTCAAATTCTTCTTTTTTGATGGAGCACCTCTCTCTCTCCCTCTGTCTGTCTGTCTGTCTGTCTGTCTGTCTCTCTTTTTCTCTCAGGCCTCAGTTCTCTCTTCTTTTGAAACTGGAATGACACATCCCCATGCCTGGTGAAGCTGTTGCACAGATAAACCCAAGATAAATCCAATAAAGCATGGAAACCTGAGTGCTAGGAGCACATTTATCACCAGCGCTTCCCAACTTTATTGTGCAGCATTTTCTCCAGAAAATACTTATTATCAATGATTAAAAAATAGTCTGTTAGACTTAAGGCACAAATGAACATTACAGGATGGTGTGGAAATGTGTTTTCTTTTCTTTTTCAGATGGTGATTACTATTTTAGGTAGAGAACATTGAAGCACAGGAATAAAGCACTCGGTCAAAGCTGTGGCATCAGTTTTTGTTAATGAGTATGACATCAAGGCCTGAAAGTAGCAATTTTGGTTGACTTGGAATTAACACAAACACAACTTTGTGCAATGAATCTAAGTGTTTATAGGAAAGGTTAAAATAATGTGAAACAGCATTTAGCAGAATGTAGAAAAACAATGGTAACGCAGTTGTACTGCTTTGATCACTGATGGATTCAGGGAGTTCTTTCTGGTTGTTGTTGGCAGTACTGGATTTCCTCTCAGCAAACCACAGGAACCAGGAATGTGTGGCTAAATGCAGAGTGTGTGAGAGGCAGAGCCAGAGGTTTTCCTTACAGAGGTCTTCAGTTCCCAGCTGTGAGAAGCTCTAGATGCCCTGAACTATTTGAATGGTGCATCACAGGAGACAGTTGCTCTTCCCAACCATTGCAGAAACTTACTTCTTTCTTTAGATCTAAATAGCAGCTTAGTGTGAAGTAACTTTCTATAGCCTCTCAGGCCAGACCAGCACCAGGGCTATGCAAGGCTGCCCAGTGTCAACATGGGAGAGATAATCTTAGCATGGCATGCTCCACTTTTTTCTTTTCGGTATTAGATCATCAAGACAAAATAAAAGTCTGGCTCTGGGGCTCCTGCTTGTAATCCTAACTCGCCACTCAGGAGGCTGAGATCTGAGGATCTTGGTTGGAAATCCAGCCCAGGGAAGAAAGTTTGTGATATTCTTACCTCCAATTAACCACCTGTGGAAGGGCACTAGCCACAAGCAAACAAGCCAAGCAAGTAATTTGGGTTACTAAGGCAAATATTTATAATGCTAAACAAATGAAAACTTAACCAATGCCAAGAAGGGGAAGATGCATCACATTTAAATGTAGAAAAGTTCAGACAAAAGTGGGTAAGAAATAAAGTGGTTGAGACAGTGAGGAATCAGACTGTGTCCTCAAAACTAAGGAAAATAAATGATGATGATGATGATGATGATGAGGAGGAGGAGGAGGAGGAGGAGGAGGAGGAAGAGGAGGATTGTGTGTGTGTGTGTGTGTGTGTGCGCGCGTGCGTGCGCACATGCCAGTACTGGAGTTTGAATTCAGGGCCTCTTGCTCTTGATGGGCTTTTTTGTTCAAGGCTGGTGTTCTATCACTTAAGCCACACCTCCACTTTGGATTTTTATTGGTTAACTGGGGATAAGAATCACACAGATTTTCCTGCCTGGGCTGCCATCAAACTGAGATAATCAGATCTCAGCCTCCTGAGTAGCTAGGAATACAGGTGTGAGCCGCCATCACCTAGGCATTGATAAATTTTCACTGATATGCCAACTAATGTTTTTGTAAGCTTCTATTGTATACAGCATAGGTCAGATGAGAGACAAAATGGTAGAAAAATGAATTAAGTGACATTAGACATTAGACTCAGACCAGTTTAGCAACTTTTGTAAGCCCTAAGAGGGACAGAAATGTTTTCTTGATATCTAAAATAATATTTTCAATAGTTATAGGTTTTTAAGTATCCTGCTATTCCTTCCTCCCCCATAGTCATTAGGCAGCTGGTAAATATTTTCCATCAATTTTTGCATCTCCTATTTGGCTTTGATGTTTTAAACCTTACCTTTCATTTTGTTGATGCATATGACCATGTAACACAGAGCAAAGCAGACTGCAGAGGCTGGAAATTCTGCTGCCCACAAAGCGGGCTTTCAATCACATAGAGGAATGGTGGAGGGGGGGAGCGGCAGGAGGAAGAGCCAGGGAGCAGTGGCCTTGAACCCCTCTCACTTCAGGCTCTTACCTTCTGTTGATGTGAAATTCTTTATTGTGGAGTTACTACTTGGGGAACTCAGAAGCAGCATGCATTTTAGAGTTTTGCTTTTCTTTTTCTTTTTTTTTTAACTGCCTGCTGTGCTTACATGTGTAGAACTGAGTTTGCTTTAAGTAGATGTTTTCAAATCTGAACTGCATAATGTCTTATTTAACAACGACAATGTGTTTTCAGCCAGTGTTTTCCTTCACTTTTCAATTGCTTGCTGCACATGATCTGTATGAGAAGAATATCTTAAGGATGCATTATTAACAGTCCAATATTCACAAACAGAAGGAATTCAATACATCTATTTTCATGGATGGATGATATAGTAGAGCTCTCATGAAATAAAGTATTTCTAAATTCTATGAAAACTATTGCCTGTATGAATCTAAGGAAAAAGTGCCAAACATTATCTTGTATAAATATTTTAATCAATACCTCTTATATATCCTTGGAATTACTGACAATAACTAATGTTTACTAGCAATGGGTTATATGTCACATACTCAGTTATAGATTTCATCTAGAGATTTTTTGAAATTCTAAAGCAATATTGTAATACTGAAGTTCTTATTTTATGTTGCAAAGGAGGCCCAGGGAAGGTGAGAAATTAATTCAAAATAATACTACACCTCAGAGCTTTTTAAAAATTATTTTTTATTATTTTTTATTGTGAAAATACTGTACAGAGGGGTTACAATTACATGGGCAAGATAATGAGTACATTTCTTACCAAGCATTGTAGCCTCCTCCTTTGTTTCCCCTTCCCATCCCTTCCCATCCTCTCCCTGCCCCCCCCACCCAGTCCTCTCCCTCCCCACGAAAGTTGTAAAGTTCGTTTTCGACATAACTACTTGTACATCTCATTGTTGCAATGGGTTCACCTGTATCCCTATTTAAACGATTTCTTTTTCCCCTTCCCCTCTACAAATTATACCGACATCAAGTTGCTTAGCATTTTCATTCAAGGTTGGTATTCTACGACTTGAGTACACCTCCATTTTCCAGGTTATCATTCTGTATCCTAAGTAGTCTCACAGATGTGAGGTTGTCTGAGAATTGGGGTGAGATACAACAATAAGTTCAAGGACAATGGATAACTACTTTTACCTGACTGGGAAGTGAAGATGTTACCCTATGAAATAACATAATAGGAAGTCTCATCTTGGGAAAATACATACAGGAGAGGAGGGAGAATTGTTTGCTTTGTAGTCTGGGACTGACTTTGCTGGATCAGCATGAACAGTTACTTGACTAAGGTGGTGACAGGTTTTACAGGCTCAGCCACACCTTCTGTCCTGAGGACTTCACAGCATAAGGACAACACGCAGCTTCAGGGAGACTGCCTTCACTGAGAAGCCTTAAGACTTGGCTACAGGGCAATTGTCATGTTAACCTGACCTGTAGAAGAATCATCTTTCCAACTACTGTGATTTAAAACTGTTCTGGAATTTTCCTTTTCTGATTGACCAGAAATTATTGCATACTTGGTGCATTTTACCTGTTTTTGCAGCCATTAGTCACTTAGAGTCATTTGCTCTTCAAGAGTTTAGAAAATATTTTTGTTCAAAAAGTTGTGAACTTTGACAAATGTCTATCTCCAAAGGACTCAACCATTCTGAGGCTTTCAGATAATTTTTATAAAATCAATTATAATCATAATTGGAGGGCAGTTTGAATATTTTCAATACATTGTGTATCTCAAGATGTCATCTGAAGAGGGGGAAAACACAGTGAAGAATCCAATGTATATCCTAGAAAATTAAAAAGAGTTGTGGAAGGGATAGGTAGGGGAGGGGGTGGGTGAGAATGTTGAAAGGGGTGACGTTGATCAAGAAACATAATATTGATAAACTACTTCATTAAATGGCAACTCCCTTGTACAACTACTTAAAGATAGTAATAAAAAGAGAAAAATAAGCTGCTTCACATAGCTAAAACACTTATGAATACATCCTTTGATAAAATAATAGTAAGATATTTCTGTCTTAGGATAAGTAAGGATGGGTCGGGTGGTGTAAACAAAAAGTGGTTATTTCTCACAGCTCTGGAAGATAAGAATCCCAATCAAGCATGGGCAGAGTCAGTCTTATCACAGATGGGCAGCTCTTGTCCTGTTTTGTTATGGCTGAGCCAAAGCATGAGTCTCTTCAACCCATCATCAGTGCAGTAACCCCATTCACAAGAGCCTACCTACCTCATGACCTTCCCAGGTCCCATTCCTAAAGACCAATCAACTCATTGGGATGGGGCCTCCAGCATATGACACAGCATCCAATCTTTTAGAGTCTTGATATGACAGACACCTGATAACTAATATCTGCTGATGACAAAAAAACTGCCCACAAATATTTTTTGTTGATGGAGTGGGATAGTAAAGACCTAGTATTGTGAGACATTTATGGATGGTATTAAAAGTTGCTTTGGTTTTCCCTTAGCTTCCACAAACGAAAGCATATATGTAGTACTTGTCTCTTTGAGATTGGCTTATTTTACTTAACACAATGATCTCCAATTCCACTGTTTTTTTTCAACAAACAACACAATTTTGTTCTTAATGGCCAAGTAAAATCAATTCATACACATATATTATATGCATATGTAATATGTATGTGTAATTTTCTTCATCCATTCCTTGGTTGCTGAGCACCTAGGCTGAATCCATAGATTGGCTATTGTGAATAGTGCTGCTATAAACATGTGCAGGCATCAATGTTGTATGTTGACTTACATTCCTTCAGATATTCGTTCAAGAATAATATAGCTGGGTCGTATGATAGTTTTATTTCTAGTTTCTAGAGAAATCCCCACACTGATCTCCACAGTGGCTTGCACTCATTTATATTGCCACTAGCAGTACTCTTCCAGCATTTCTTATTATTTGTTACCTAATGATGACCCTTCTAACTAGGGTGAGGTGGAATCTCAATGAGGTTTTGATTTGTAGCTCCCCAATGGCTAGGATTTAATTTATTTGTTGATAATTTGAACTTCTTCATTCCTCTTCATTGTGAAATGTGTTGTCATTTTCGCCAATATCATTGTTAAAGATATCTATTTATTACTTCCTTAAGTTGCTTTATAACCTGCTTAGGAATTTGTTTTTATAAAAATACTATTAACGATTTTTTTAAAAAAGAAATACCATTGGGATTTGCTCCACATTTTTTGAAAGTCCTACATTTATCCTTAAGGTGCTGTGATTTGAAGACCTTCTTTTAGGACTGTCTATTTTCCAACATGGCTTATCAGCATTTATATCACACAGCGATTCAAATGAAAGAAGTGCATCAATGGCTGATTGTTTCAAATTAATTTAGTTTAGTCCCCAACTTTATAGAACCTTGTGGCCATTTGGCCAGTAAAGTCTCTCCTTCCACCAATCAGTTGGTTTTGCCAACTGATTAGAGTAGGAATGGGTTGAACATGGATGTATAAATTGTTGCAAACTTCTGATTTCTTCTTTAACACATGAATTAACAGAAAAAACACTCAATTATAGTCCATGATACAGCCATTAGAATCCTTCCACTTTATGCTTAGGAACAGAAATACATGCCCTGATACTCTTCTGATATTTTTGAGTGGGAAATAGAAATCAATAGACAATCATTGAATGTGAATTATTTTCTCTACACAGAAAAGTTACACAGCTATCAAATCAGATGTAAACCAATAGTTGAAACTATCTATTGAATATTTGCTCTGGGTCTCAATGCACTTGTAAACAGGTTTAAACAGCTCAATTTCTTGGAAATGTTCTACAACTCCCCCAAACTTCATGTGTAACCAATGGTTAGATGCACATCTGGATGTGACTGTCTGACAGTGTGACTTGCTTGACTCATGCTTGTCAGACTTCATGAGTATTTATTTCTATACAGAATTGCCCCTAATTTATTGCTAAAGGAAAGGATAGATGATATTATTCCATTATGAAAAATCTTTAAACACATAAAGAAAGAAGCTGGAAAGAAAGTATCAAAGTGAGAAGAGCTCTCTCCAGGTGGTGTGAATACAGGTTTTGTTTGTTTTATAATTCTTATTTTGTTTTGTTTCCCAACTTTTGTGCAGTGAGCATGTGTTGGTTTATAATTACAAAAGCAAAGTGTTTTTCTTCCCTAACTCCCCTACTTGAAAAATGCTAATTTGCTTGAGAATATTGGAAGGGATGACACTGATCAAGATACATGCTATTCCTAAACTGCTTGTTAAATAGCGACTTCTTTGTACAACTACTTAAAAATAATGATAAAAAGAAAAATGCTTATTGCAGCATTATTTCTGATATATTTGGAAAGAGTTTGAAAATCAAACAAAGGACTTTTTAAAATATTGTTCATCAGTCAACTGGGAAAATATATGAAGTGTTTGTTGTTAGGCACAGTGAACAAAGTCTGGTATTGTTTACTAATGTGTGAAATAAGAGAGAATAGTAAATATCATCTGTATTAAAATTGCTGTAATTTATACCAAATACTGATGGAATTTCAGTGGAGAGAATCTTAAAAGTGAATGTGATATTAGTTGGGTCAGGCAGAGATACAAATTTGTTCTTTATTGAATAAATAATACCATAAAGCATATCATCTTTGTGACTTGGTAAGCAACTGGATATATAAAAGAGAAGCTGTTTTCGTGAAATGAATGGTCCATTTTGCTGCTGTGTAGATGTACTTCTCAGAGGGCAATACAGGAATGTAGACAGGTGGGGTTTGATTTCATAGTATTAATTTTTCAGCTGGATCAAAAATAACCGCCGCCACAGAAGCAGAGCAAACCTTGTTTCTCTTCTCCACTACATTATCAAAGCTGTTCCTACAGATCGCTGCCACCTCGAATTAGAAAGTCACCTGAATAAAAGTTCCCCAGATAAGTTGTCTGAGCTGCTTTGACAAATGTCTCGTACTCTGTCCCTGAGGTCATGGCAAGTGACAGGATGTGAAAAGTGAACAGAAAATGCTTTTCTGGCTCTCTTTCATCCTGGGTTTGCTGAGTAAGACAGGCAGTGCGCAGAGCCAGGGGCTCCTAGCTGTGCCATTCCAGAGAGCATCTGCAAAGGCAAAAATGCATCTCTCCGGCTGGAAATGGAGATGCCAGCTCAGCATGTGTGTTGCCTCCGGGATGCTGGAATGAATGCTGGATACTTGCCCATTTTTTTCTTTATCTTTTAGAGCCTAAGTACAGAGGGAGCCAAATGTCAGGCTGTCTGTTTCTGGGCCAAGCGACATGCTTGTCTTCTATTCGTTCTCTCCATCTTACTTTCCTTACAAAGGCTTGGGCGGAGAGATCAGAATGCATTATTCCAGTTTCTCGGTTGGGTACCAAAGACGATGAATTTAGCAAGTCATTCAATGTCATCCAGTGCTGCAAGGTTTAGTTTCTCTCTCTCTGTTACACGTTTTAGCATTCTATGCGTTTCCCCTGCCCATGAGTTGTGATTGAATTGCAGAAGTACGGATGGTATGACAGTGCTGTGGCCACTCAAGGCTGGACTTTGATAGTTCCTGGATCTTCCGGAAGAAAGGGATAAATACTCTGCATTTGCTTGGAATGCTTGGCTAGTTTACTAAGACACAGAGATCTAGAGTTTCAAATAAAACATTTCAAAAGAGAGAAATCAACCAGCTAAACCTGATTCTCAGCTCCTTCAGTGTTTGAGGTTTGAAATAAAAATTAGATTAGCACATTTCACTGACTAATCTTCACACTAGAAACTTCTTGAGGAAGTCTGGTCTAAAGAAAAGGCAAAAGTCAAAAGTCAAAGCAATCCTAGCTACCGAGGAAGCTGAAATCTCAGGATCATGGTTTGCAGGATCATGGTTTGAAGCCAGCCCAGGAATAAAAGTCTGTGATACTTTTATCTTCAATTCACCCACAAAAAATGCTGAAAGTGGTAGAATGCTCAAGTGGGAGAGTGCTACCCTTGAGTGAAAAGCTCAAGACCAGTGCTCAGTTCCTGAGTTCCAGCCCTGGTTCTGATCCATGACAATAGTACTTTGGCATGGTCATTTCTTTGCTTTCTTTGGTCTTCATGACTCAATGATGTTTAAAGTGTTTGCAGCAATCAGAATTCTATATTGAACTTTGCTAAAGTCCAAGCAGAGAACAAAGCAAATGTGATAGCAGTAATTCATCATCTTTTTGAGAAAGAGATCTTGCCTTGAAACTGACTGCAAGAGAGATGAAATGTTTCATTGAATGATCTTACAACAAAAGATGCCTGTATCAAGTTATAAAGTCAGAGTATAGCGAAGTTGTAGTTCCTTATAAAGTAGAAGTGAAATGATTGGCTCAGATCCTAAAGGCACAAATAAGACATATTATATATTGATTCATACTCAGACTATGCCTGCTCCTCTAAATGGACAGCTTTGGCTGCATAGTCAGGTTGACTGAGGTAGATCAGGTCAGAGAATTGTTAAGAAATTGCAGTCTTCCCATGAGAAACCTGCAGGAAGAGGGAGGAAGCAAAAACTTCTAGAATGTGTCAGTTTACACTGTATTTGCATTTGTTGGAAGGAGACATATTTAAGAGGCATGGATCTTACCTAATTCATGGAGGGAGTTGATTTTGTGAAATGAAAAATAGCCCTTTTCCATGCAAGGAATGATAATAAATTGTAAGAGTTATTAAATTGGCTTTTCAGAGTGAGAATATTTTATCCCAGGTCAACACTAACCTCAAGGCCCTCCCTGAAGTAAGTTCACTTAAGTCGAAAACTGATTAAGTTTATTTAATTTATATCTATGTAAACTTAATGTGTACAAATTGACTCAGCAATTACATAATCAAGGTAACTATATATATATATATATATGTCTATATATATATATATATATATGCACACCGAAAGACAATTTATACACTCAAACACAAGTTTGGAAAGCAAAAATATAGAAACAATAAAAACATCCATTAATTAGAATGAATAAATAAATTGTGCATATTTGAGCCATTGCATCTTCTCTAGTGATAAAACTGAAGAGGTAGAATCTACATCCAGCAACCTGAATGGATTTCCCAAGCATAATATGGATTGAATAAAGCATTCTATGAAAAAAAAGTCATCTCGTATGAATTCATCCATGTGAAGTTCAATATCAGGCAAAATTTCCAAGGGCCAGTTGCTATGCTTATTTATAATTCTAGCTACTCAGGAGACTGAGATCTGAGGATCATGGTTCAAAGCCAGGACGGGCAGGAAAGTCCATGAGACTGCTATCTCCAATAAACCAGTAGAAAACCAGAAGTGGCTCTGTGGCACAAGTGGTAGAGCGTTCACCTTGAGCTGAAGAGTTGAGGGACAGCGCCCAGGCCCAGAGTTCAAGCTCCACAACTGACAAAAAAAAAAAAAAATCAGCAAAAATGAACATAGTAAATAAAGGATTTGAGATAGAAGGATTTGCTGAGAAAGGGATTTGTAAGTCATTGGTGTTTTATTTTATTTTATTTTTCTTGGTGATTCTTGGCTTTAAACTCAGAGCCTTGAGCTTACAAGGCAGGGGCTCCACTTTTTGAGCCACGCTCCCAGTCCTTTTTTGTTAGTTTTTGAAGAGGGTCTTATTTTCACCTCAGTGCACTTTTGATTTAAAAATATGTTTGAAAAATAAAATTCCATGCCAGATACTGGTGGCTCAGGTCTATAATTCTGGCTACTGAGGAAGCTCAGACTTGAAGATTGTGGTTTGAATCAGCCAAGGCTGCAAAGGCCATGAGACTCTTATCTTCAACAAACTACTCAAAAGAGGCTGGAAGTGGCACTGTGGTTCAAGAGGTAGAGCACTAGCCTTGAGCAAAAAGAAGCTCAGGGACAGCACCCAGGCTCTGAGTTCAAGCCCCAGGATTGGCACACAAAAAATGATAAACGAATGAATGAATAAATAAATGTCAGGATTGATGTAATTTCAGAATACATGATAGCATTTTAAGTTGAAAAAAAACACATTAATGATTACAATGGATTGGAAATCCCAAATATAAATATTAAGTTTATAATAATAATAATAATAATAGTAGTACATCAGTCTTCTTTGGTTACTATTAGGACCCCAATATCTTTTTTTCCAAATGACATTTTGAGTTAAATATATTAAGCTTCTTTTCACTTGAAGCTAGGACACCCTTCTGTGGCCAGTGACCAAGTGAGGTCCAGGAGGTTTATGAAGAATGAGGCCAGCATTCCAAACCAGGCATCCAGCCTGACATCCAGCTCTGGGATCTGAATTTCCCAAAGGTTATACTCCCCATCCCCAAGGTTTCCCTCCTTTTCTAATCTAAATAAAACCAGAGCATTGTGTAAGTCCCTTGACATGGGTCATGTCTTGTCCTCTTGAAACACCCCACTGCAGCTATCCAAATTTACAAATGTCCCCAAGCCCTTTTGCAGCTGAAGCTGTGCTGCATCTTGGTTCATGAGGCTTGGGGCTGACCAAGATGCCTGGAGGGAATGCCTTCTCCTTCCAGCCTCTAGTTAAGTCTTCTTTTTAAAAAGAATGAAATTCTCATTACCTACAAGACATTGTGCAAAGGAGCTAGCGTTCAACAAATCAGTTTATGAGCACAACGCATCTTGGTCTATGTCACCCCTTCCATCATGCGTCCCTATCCCCATCTTCTCATTTTTCCTAGTTTCATACAACATGCATGCAGAGTGAAAATTATTGAAGAACAAGGCCGGGAAAAGAATGATTAAAACCTCCTTGGGGTGATGCATTTCTAAAGCACTTCCCAGGAGGCTCTCAGTTGCCTATTTACCTATGAGTCTTTCTTTTATCGGTTTCTCACAAGGCAGGCTCTGACTAAGTTGTCCTTAGTCCTTTTAGGTATCTTTCAAGGAATGTAAAAGTCCATCTATACACTAGCTCAGAATCTAGTCTAGCTGGGCCCATGGATTTGAAAATTGATTACTATTCCCTTTGACCTTGGATCCATTCCTGCCATCTCTGTTTGTCCTTTGTTATATAAATTGCTGTCCAAATACCTGCCCTGTACTTGAAGTGAAAGGAAGAGTTATCTTGCGTGTCAAAAAACAGTTTTGAATTTCATTAGAAATTAAGTAGAAATAAATAGCCACATCTAATGTCTTCACCTTTCTAAACTTTATCAAGCAAAAGAATTGGCCAGCCCAAGCACAATAATTAATGATTTTCTCACATTCAGAGTCCTCAGTGCCTCTACTTAAAAAAAATGCAGCCACATTAATCTCAAACCCACATGGAATTAAAGCTATTTTAATTAAGCATATAGCTTGGCACCTTGGAACCTTAAGCTTGAAGATGATAAAGCATTTTATAATGGTCAATGAATTAATCACTCCTGGGGCTTTAATAGACATGATTAGAAAGTTTAACAATCTAATTATTCCAGATGGAGAGCTGAAAGGTTTTTCCTAGCCAGCAAAAACTTGGACCTCTAAGACAGCTTCCATTGCTGGAAATGTGTTTGGAAAGTTACTGAACAGGAAGAATAGTTTATACCGTTGGACTGGAATTTTACATTTGATAATTAATTAGCAAATATTTGTGGTACATGTGTTCTATGCAATGAGATAAAATAATGACTTCGTTGTTATAGACTCATATTCCATGGATGAAGAGAGAGAAAAAAATAGGCAGTGTTCTTTTATTATTATTATTATTATGAAGGGAAGACAAGTATTTCAAATAAAATACCCCCACTGTGTTAAACTAGAAAATTTCAGAGAGATAAAATATGCTGGAAGCTCACAGGAGGTTCACACTGAAAATTTATGGGGTCAGAATGAAGTGTTGGGGCTCTTGGCAGTATGCTTTGTGCTTAAGGTTGTCTCCTTATTAAAGAGCCATTTGATGGCGCTGGGCTGGTGGCTGAGAGGGGAAAATTTTCAGCTTCAGAGAGGAAAACACAGCTGTTAGATAAAGAATTGGATAATCTCATTGATAACCTTGACCCCCAAAACATGTTTACAGCAATACTTCAGCCAAACTGAGGAGTATACATTATTTTCAAGTACAAGTTGAACATTTACCCCAAACAAAGAGATCTTGTATGGATTCAATAACAATTCTTTGCCAACTTGGAAGAGCTAAGACATAAAAATATAATATTTTACCCTACTGCAATTAAGTTATAAATCTGTAGTGAAAAGATATCTAGAATATAACCATCATATTTTGGAATAAACAAGTCCATGCCTGAATAACCCATAGGTTAAGGGGGAAAGACAATGAAACTTACTTTGAACTGAAGAATAACAAAATTTATATATGTATATATAATTATACATATTAATACAGATGTTCTTAGAGGAAATTTTATAGCCATAATTGCATATAATAGATGATTTACAAATAAAGCTGGAGAAGTCAGTGAACATACTTTCCTTGATAAGAAATTAAGAAACAATATAAAAGTAAACCCAAAGAGAAAAGAAGGAAGTTAGTCAGATTTAGAAGCAGAAGGTATGAAAATGAAGTATAAAGATCTTCCACAAAAACAAATCAACTCTTTAAGAACACTTTTAAAATGGGCATATATTCATTATTAAAAGGGGTTTTATTGTGATATGTCACACATGCACATAATATACTTCAATAGTATTAAATTATTATTCTATATCAATTCTCAACTTCCTTTCTTCCTTCTTTCCTTCCTTCCTTCCTTCCTTCCTTCCTTCCTTCCTTCCTTCCTTCCTTCCTTCCTTCCTTCTTTTCTTCCTTATTTTCTTTTCTAATTATGTTTTGGTAGTACTGGGGATCGAATTCAGGACCTCCTACTTGCTAGGCAAGAATTCTCCTCCTACCCACTGGTATTTATGCTGACAGTCCTTTTTGCTTTTGTTTGCTTTAGATAGAGTCTTACCCTTTTGTCTGGGCCCATCTTGGACCCTCCAGCTTCCTGCCTGTAAATTCCTAAGTGGCTTTATAAGCAATTTTTAAAAATTAAGGCTGCTGCCTTGCTTTATGGTTGTCTGTTCAGCTTTCTTTCTCCCTGGGAGCCAGGATTGAAACTTGATATACTTTCAGATATTCTCTCTCCTTTGTTATCTTGACTTATCTCTTTCCTGGAGTAGAAGGCAGGAAGTTCCTAACCCACCATCTTGCCTGCATACCCATAAACTCTTGGTGAGACTGATGGAGGAAGAAAAGAACAGGAGGGAGGAGAAGGGTTGGGATTGGGGGGGGAGCGGGGAGGCTGGGAAGGGAGGTGAAGGGTAAACAAAGGAGGAGGCTGCAATGCTTGGTAAGAAATGTACGCATTATCCTGCCCATGTAATTGTAACCCCTCTGTACAGAATGTTCACAAATAAAAAATAAATAAATAAATTATAAAAAAAGAAACTAAAATTTGTAATGTAAAACAACACATTTCTACAGCAACTGTAAGAAAGAAAACGTTAAGAGACTCTTACGAACAATTTATTAGCAGCATTTTGACCTTTGGATGAATTCAATAACTAAAAACCTTGCAAGTTACCCAAACTGTGTATAAGAAGGAAGAGAAAAAAATGGAATAGTTTTATACCGATGAAAGCAATCAAATATGTAAGTTAATCTTCCTACCATGAAAACTCCAAACCACCTTTAAGTTGTAATGGCATCTTTCCTTTTTATTCTGCTCCCATATATCCCAAATCCTTTTAAAAGTCATATTATTTGAGATATAATATTGTTTCCAAAAATATCAAGTGACAATTTTAGTGTTAATCAGGAAAATAAAATACTGTTTTGAAGACTTGATACAAACTTTAGCCAGGCACTGATGGTTCATGCCTTTAAGCCTAGCTACTCAGGACACTGATATAAGAAAACTGTGATTCAAAGCTGGCCTGGGCAGAAAAATCTGTGAAAATCCTATCTGTATGCTGAATAAAAGCTGGAAATGAAAAGTAGTTCAAGTAGTACAGTGCGAACTGTGAGCCAAGTGAGAGTGTAAGTCCCCAAGTTCAAGGCCTAATTATGGAGTGTGCCCTGCGCTCGCATGCATGCACACACACACACACACACACACACACACACACACACACATTAAATATATAAATAGATAAATAAATAACCACTCCAAAGCATGGGGAATGTCTTGCTCTCCTATGGTGTCTGTTAATTTAACCATCACTGCAGATTTAATCCTTACAACTGCTGTGTAAAATAAGTATTATTTTCTTTTTCATGGGCTGGGAGGGTGGCTCAGTGGTAGAGCGCTTGCCTTACATGCATGAGGCCCTGGGTTCAATTCCTCAGCACCACATAAGCAAAAAGAAAAAAGCTGGAAGTGGCGTTGTGGCTCAAGTGGTAGAGCGCTAGCCTTGAGCTGAAGAGCTGAGGGACAGAGCCCAGGCCCAGAGTTCAGGCCCCACATCCGGACGCCCCCCCCAAAAAAGTATTATTTTCTTTTTCAGTGTAGACAAGGAAGCAATGACCATGAAAAACAATGAAATCCAATGGTAAAACAAGTCTTTTTGAAGCAAGTAAACTCCTTCCCACTGGGTCATGTGGCTTTTTTTTTTCATTGCAAGTCGTGATTTAGGTTCAAGGATTGAAGCAGAGAAATCAATGGGAAACTCACCAAGACCCCTCCAATACAGTCCTTCATAAAGGCAAGAGTCTGGACTCATTTTTGTGAGAACTTGCCTCCTTCACTTGTTAGCGATGACCTTGAACAATTTACTTAACTCTGTGTCTTATATTTTCTCCCTTAATAGAGATACTTATTAACACTTATTCATGAGTGTGGTGAGAATTAAATACAATTGTGCATGTTTCTAGGCATATCACCTGGTACTGAATCTATGCTTTAGATTTTACCTACCTTCATGAGATTACTGAATTAAATAACACATCTAAGTATGAAGAGTTCTTCACCCTATTTCAAGTCATTTATAAGAGGTCTGAGCAGTATCTTCTGAAAAATGGAAAATTTCTGATCTTTTAAAATGATCTGTTAAACTTCATATAACTCCCAAGGAGAGAAACATTCAACTTCTTTTTAATTCTAGCATTGATTGAGTACTTAGATGCTAATATGATAAGAACCTCTGAAAAAAATATTTTAAATGGGACTTCTGCTTCTTTAATAAATGCTTTTCCTATTGCTCTGATTTCTCATTCTGATTAGCAATACAAGAAAACAGCTAGATGGGACCGTCAAGTCTCATCCATCATCAACAGTGAAGTAAAACATCTGCATAAAATCTCCAGACACAGTCAGTAAATCTATTATTTCTTTAATCAAGTCTGTGTTGTTTTCTTTTCCTAATACTTTCCAAATTAGATGCCGATCCACTCTCCTCATTGAATGCCAAGAAAGTCTTGAATTTACCTAAATGTAGAACCATTGAACTCCTCTCACCATTCTTCTCTTTCTTCAGGAGTGTTCAAAGCATCCGTGAGCTTCAGAAACATATTAGCAGTGAAATAACTCCACAGCAGGTAGCTAAGCGAGTGGGAATTCAGCTGAGTTTTCAGTGTGAATCATGAAAACTCAGTTTTCAGCTTTTAGGACTTTAAAAGTAGGACAGCACTATTTTTCCTTAGTATCTCCGTCAAAATAAGTTGGCTGTGATTATACTTTTCTAGTTTGGGATAACAGGTCAGAGGAAATTGGTGAAAATTGATGCTCATGGTTTCTTAGTATATGCATTTGGGAAATATTTATGAAATAGCTAGAAGTTAACCAGGTTTTAGTCAAGGAAATTGGGGTTGAGACCTCAGCTAAGCCATTATATTATGTAAGCATGCTAAGCCTTGGTTTTTCTCTTAGCTTTTGCTGTTAGAAGACTAGTATTATGTCCTCCAGATATCAGTACAATGAGTCGATAATGTTTATTATTATCTTCACAGCTTGTCTCCGCAGCCTGCAATCCATCTCCAGAGCTCTGTGCCTTTGAAACCAGATCTAACAGTCTTTGGAAATGGTGGAACTTCTAGGTGCTCAAAATATTTCTTTCTTGAAGATAAATCAATAGGGCTAGGAAAGTGGTTCAGTGGTAGAGTGCTTGCCTTGCAAGCATAAGGCCCTGGGTTCGATTCCTCAGCACCACATAAGCAGAAAAAGCTGGAAGTGGCACTGTGGCTCAAATGGTAAAGCACTAGCCTTGAGCTGAAGGGAGGAGGGACAGTGCCCAGGCCCAGAGTTCAGGCTCCATGACCAAAAAAAAAAAGGAAAATAAATCAATATTGTCAATAACAGATAAGTATGGTGTCCTGAGTTTTCTATATGTGAAGCTGTAATTTGTCTTATTTTATTTCTTTCATTTAGACTCTTCTTCCTTTGGGAAAAATTCAGAAAATTAACTTTATGAGAAGTCTAGTTGTGTGTGTGTGTGTGTGTGTGTGTGTTTAGAGTTCTAAAAGCATTTGCAGATGTATTATAAATTTGAACTAGATCTGAATTATTCAGGCTTACATTAGGTTTGTGTGGTTTCTTTCCTACTGGTTGCTTCTAAAACCAATAGTAGCGTTCTAATTGTGTATGACCCTTTGACTACAATGATGCACAGGAAACAGACACTATTATTACAAATACACTGTCATGGGCTTATATGTTTTTGGTCATGGGACATGAACTCAGAGCCTGGGCACTGTCTCTGAGCTCTTTTTTTCTGAATACAAGTGCTCTACCACTTTGAGCCACAGTGCCACTTCCAATTTTCTGGAGGTTAATTGGAAATAAGAGTCTCATGAACTTTCCTGCTGTGGCTGGCTGTAAACCTTAGTAAAATTTTGTTTGTTCAGGTTTCTGTTTACACTTTTAGGAAGATTTTATATTTCTTCCCTCTGTACGTAGAGTTGAAAGCCAAGGGATCATTATCAACACATCAGAGTAGCAAATTAATGTTAAATTAATATATGAACAATAATGAGTTTTCTATGGGAAAAACTTACTAGATTTTACTGATTGAAGGTAGAGTCCTGTCTCTGAATAAAATTCAAATCTACCATGCATTGACTAGTTCATGTTGTTTTTCTCATTCTTATTCCTCACCACTTGCTTCTATTCTATGCCAGGAAACTTCATGGTTGGTGACTTAGATTTTGCTTGTGGTGTGTTCACCAGGTTTGGTATACTTAGCTGTGAGCACTGTGAGTACATACAGGGCAATACCAGGTGGCTGCATCAGGGCTATCATTTCTAAAAATTGTGAGAAGTACAGAAAACCTTTTCAACTGTGCTCACAAACTGGCAAGCCATCAAAGAGTAATCAGTCTCCTAAGCTAAATGATGTAGGAAACTAGAAATGCAAACAAAGAGCTTAGTTCCAGTGGCTTACACCTATAATCCAAGCTACTTAGGAAGCTGAGATCTGAGGATCATGATCCAAAGCCAATCTCCGAAGACAAATCTGAGAAGCTCTTACCTCTAGTTAACCAGCAAGAAGCTGGAAGTGGAGCAGTGACTCAGGAGGTAAAGCAAAAAAGCCACACAAAAGTGAGAAGCCAAGAGTTCAAGTCTAAGTATTGGTGCGACACACACACACACACACACACACACACACACAGAGTAAATGAAACATTGAAGCCTGGTTGGAGTGTGTTAGACAAACTCAATGAATTGGTCCTTATTTTCTGTCTGTCAGGAAATCGTGACAGAAAGCAAAGTTAGAGGTCATGAATGGGAGCAAACAGGACTCTCTGTACACAGTGGAGGGTGAAGTAAACTTACTTTCTTCCCCCTCCCCTGAATACTTGTGGAAAATAGCTGGACTTTAGCCTTGGGATGTATTGGAGGGAGTCTTTCGCTGAGAATTCACAGCTGAAAGACAGCCAGAGACGAATGTGCAGCCTCGATTCACACTACCTAAGAGCTGTGAAAAGCAGTAAATCAGCTTCAGGATTCGAGCTGGTAACCCTAAATGACAGAGGTAAAGACATATCTTTTCTAGAAAAATTCACTTTCAGTAAAGGCTTTAACCATTTCCCCACAGATAACATTACAAGAAACAGGAGCTGTCAGCTAAAATTCACAGAAGACTTGATGTGTTGTTGTGAAATAAACCAGCAGCAGAGAAAAGCAGAATGCTACCTGCAAAGGGCCTGCAGGTTGACAGGCAATATATAAATGCTTAAATGAATTTGAAGGGAAAAAGGGTGGGAAAATTAAAAATAAGTGTTATTAAAAGTGATCAATCTGATGTGTGTGTGTGTATTTGTGTGTATTAGTACAAAGACTTGAACTCAGGGCCTAGGCACTGTCCCTGAACTTTTCACTTAAAGCTGATGCTCTACCACTTGAGCCACAGCTCCACTTCCAGCTTCTTGCTGGTTAATTGGAGATAAGAGTCTCTTGATGTGTCTAACAGATCTGGCTTTTAATTGCAATTCTCACAATTCATCCTCTTGAGTTGCTGTGATTACAGGTATGAGCAATTGGTGCCTAGCTTGATCAACTTGATTTTAATATATTCCAAATAGAAAATAAAAATTTGTTCTAAATGAAAGTTCAGTACCTAATTTGATAGTAGTTTGATGTCATTCCCCTAAAGTTTACATGGATTATGTAGAAAGCTGAAATTGCTATAATAATATCAGACAAAATATAGTTTAAAGTATTAAATATTTCTATGGATAAAAATCCTGTTGTTGATGGCAAGAAGCTCAATTGCCTAGAAAGACAGACTAAGTTAGATATCTATGCAATTAACATATAGAATGAAGTTTATGTAAAGCCAAATACAACTAAATTAACAGAATTGGACCACCGTGTTGCTTAAATACTACATTTTAAGGATTAATAGAATAAATAGATAAGTACACTAATGATGATATAGAGTACTTGAACAAGATAACTAATAATCCTCAAAGCAGATCTTTAGGATTCATATCCTTAGTACATAAGGATACTTAAGCATATCACATGCAACAGGTGGCAGATTGCATATCAGTTTCATTCCCTACCTGCAATATAATTGACATATAATAACTTGAATACATATACAAGTGATTATGAGAGATAATTTGAAAAAAATTTCCTCAAAGAATCTATAAAAAATTTAGAATAAACAAATTTGGTAAAGATCACAGCACAGATGCAAAAATAAAATTGTCACCATAAGTTGCATTTCTTTTAGTAAAAATTTACCCCAAGAGTAAATTAATGATATAATAATAATAATACAATTGTGACAGCTTCAAAATAAAACAACTTCAGAATAACTTTTAACCGAAGTGAAAGACCTAGAAGGAATTATATAAAATATGTGAAAGAATCTGATAGAAGACAGAAATGAAGGGAAGGCTACTTTGTGTTCATGCATTTGGAGAAATAATACTGTAAAAATGTCCCTACCACTCAAAGGAATCCATAGATTCCATGCAAATGCTATCCATTCAAAGGGCTTAATATTTTTAAAAAATCATTCTAATATATAAGCATAGCTACATTAGATCCTGAATGAACAGTGCAATCTTGAGAAAGAACCAACCAAGTTGAAAGTGAATAGAGATAGGACTGGGCCTAAACACCACGCGGAAGGAACCCGAAGCAGTCCCAGCTGCCTGCCAGTCCTGCTAAGAGCCTGCTGTTAAATCTGATGCAAGCGAGCTGTCTGGTCAGCCTGTTCACCTGCTAATTCTCTGTGAGTCCCATTACTCTGTGAAGCGCCCTGGCAGTGTCTGAGACGTCCTGCCATCCACCTGCTGCGCCCACCTCGCATCTTTTTGTCCCAGTTCTGGGCAGAGTCGGGGGCTTTGGAATCTGTCAGGTTGGCTCTGATCCTGACCTGTCAGGTTGTCCCTACCTTGTCCTTATGCAGCCTCTTCCCGGAATCCCCACGACCATTTCAGTATATCCTAATACGCATGTTAGCTATTAGCTGCTGGTTATAAATCCTCCTCCTCTGCCTCTTCCACCTCTTCTTCCCCCTTTCCTCCTTCTTCCCTCCTCTCTTCCCCCTCTTCTCCCCTTGGCTTGAATTGAAAGCTTAGGCTCTATCCCTGAGCTTTTATGCTCAAGGCTAGCACTCTACTACTTGAGCCACAGCTCCACTTCTGGCTTTCTGGTGGTTAGTTGGAGATTGAAGTTTCAAGGACTTTCTTACCTGGGCTGACTTTGAACTGCGATCCTTAGATCTCAGACTCTTGAGTAGCTAGGATTACAGGCACGAGCCACTGGTCCCTGGCTATAAATTCTGAAAACCTGGAAAAATTGGCTGCCTGCTTTAAATTCTCTAAGTGTATGGTGGTTTTTCCTTAGGAACCTGGTTGCAAGTCTTCCTATGTGTGATTACCCTTGAATACTATTCTTGGGGAGACAAAGAACTGGCCTGGTCCTGGAGCTTTGAACCTCCCCAGAGGCAGAGGACCATTCTTCTTGGTTTCAGATTTCTTTACCAACTTATGATAATCAATACTGTTGGTAAGTATGAAAATTTCAGAATCATCATGGAAAACTGGATGGAAGGTATTCCAAACATTAAAAGTACAATGATAAGGATTCAAGTCTTTCCATTTCCTAACAAATGGGGTGATGTCATTCTTTCTGATGGAAGCATAGAATTCATATATGTATACACACACACACACACACACACACACACACACACACACATACACACATATGAGTGGATCAAGCAAATGTGATAGATAGATCTATCTATCTATAGAAAATGTGATAGCTCTATCAATAGATATATATTGATAGATAGATAGAAAGATCTATCACATTTTCTTGATCTACTGAGGGGCATCTGGATTGGTTCCATATTTTAGCTTTGGTAAATAATGCTGCAATGAAAGTAGTTGTGCTGATAGCTTTAGTATAGCCTTCTTTGTGATCATTTGGATAAATGCCCAGAAGTGGGATTGCTGGGCCATAGGGGAGCTCTTTGTTTAGTTTTTTGAGGAACCTCCATACTTCTTTCCAGAGTGGCCAAACAAGTTTATACTCCCACCAACAATGCAGTAGGCTTCCCTTTTGGCCACATCCTTTCCAGTATCTGTTGTTATTAGATTTCTTGATTATAGCCATTCTAATTGGGGTGAGGTGGAATCCAATGGTGTTTTGATTTCCATTTCTTTTATGGCCAGAGAAGTTGAGCATTTCTTTGTGTCTATTGGCCATTCTTATTGGTCTTCAGAGAAGTCTCTCTTTAAGTCTTTAGCTCACTTATGAATGGGGAGGTTGTTTCTTTGAGCACTTGTTTTTGGGAGATTTAATTTTTTGAGTTCTAAGTATATTTTAAATATGAGGCCTTTGTCTGTTGTATGTCTAGTGAAGATCTCCTCCCAATCTGTGGGCTTTCTATTGATCTTGATAGCTATGTCTTTTGCCATGTAGAAGCTCTGCAGTTTACTGCAATTTCATTTGTCTAACCTTTCTTTGATTTGTTGTATTTCTTCGTTTTAAATCATATTAAATGAAGTAAGCTAGACCCAAAGAAACACAGGTATTATGGTTTCCCTTATTTGCAATGATTAGTATACATCTAGGATAATCTTAGCAGATGAGCAGAATAGCTCAATAGCTATGTATATATGACCATATTAGATTATGCTAAATGAAATGAACTCCAAGGCATGGACCCAAGAGGTTCTTCTTTGTTATAGTTGTTTTCAATGTACTATATGAGTTTTTTGTTTCTTTTGTATGTTCTTCCCCCTATTGTATATCCCTTGTTGTCTTGTCCCTGAATTTTATTTTGGTACCCTGGTAGTGTGTATATGTTTGTTTGAACTAGGGAAGGGAAGGGGAACAACAGAATGGTGAGACAAAGGACAAGTGGAGAACCAATGCAACAGCAATATTCCCAAGACAGTATGTTGAAAATGATATGTACACTTGAGGAGGGTTGGGGGAGAAGGAAAGAGAGAAAAATGAGGGAAGGGGCAACAAGAGTGACAAGAAATGTACTTATTACCTTACTTATATAACTGTAACCCCTCTGTACATCAACCATGACAATAAAAAAGAATTATAAGGATTCAGCAATCCTTTCTCTAGATTTATGCCTAAAGCATATGAAATCAGTATATCAGAAAGATACTTTCACCCTAATATTCAGCATTATTCTAAAGAGCCACTATATGGAAAGAATCTAAGTTTCCACTGAAAAATGAATGGAAAGCCGGGTGTGGTGGTGAAATCCTGTAATCCTGGCTCTAGGATATTTGAGAAAAGAAGATCATGAATTCAAGGCCAGGTTGGGCTACTTAATGAAACATGGAGAGAGGACTTGTCTCAAAACAAAGACCTAAAAAATGGATAAAGAAAAACACACATATATATGTACATATATATGATAATATACATAATATAAATATAAGAAATTTTCTCCTTTTATGACATGTATAAACTGGAGGATACTGCACTAAATGAAATAAACCAGGCACAGAAAGATAAGTACTATATATTCTATATATGTCTACTCATAAAAGCAGATAGTATCATTGTAGTTACATGTGTTAAAAGGCAGGGAAGGTGGACAAAGAATACAAAATTCCACTTTATGGGATGACTATGTATATATATATATTCATAGAATGGACAGCACAGTGATTATAGTTAATATTTTATTGAATATTGGAAAGTTGCTGGGAGAATAACTTTCAGGTGCTCCAACCACAAAGCAGAGGAACAAATAAATGCAAAGGAAAGCGAAAAAGAGACTGAAGGGGTGGAGGTATTAATTTTTTAAGCTGTGGCAATAATTGATGGATGTATGTGTATGTGCATGTATTGACTATCTATCAAAATACCATATTTTATAACTTAAATATACGTAAATTTGAATTTAAAAATAATAGCAGACTGTGGGGAGCTAGTGGCTCACTCTTGTAATCCTAGCTACACAGGAAGCTGAGATCTGAGGATCACAGTTCAAAGCCAGCCTGGGCATGAAAGTCCATAAGACTCATATCCACTTAGCCACCAGAAAACCAGATGTGGTACTATGGTTCGAAGTGGTAGAGCACTAGCCTTGAGTGATAAATCTCAGAGACAGTGCCCAGGCCCTACGTTCAAGTCCCACAAAAATCCAAAAACCAAAAAACCCCAGCAGAATCTTTCATCTTGCATTTATTTTTCTGAATACTTTGCCATGTTCACAAGCTCTTTGACAAATCTTGCACCTGGTACTGCAATTGCCTAATGAGGCATTCAACTTGAAAGGCTTTCTTTAATGTATATATTTTCTTTAGGTTTCCCGTTAGTGGTAGATGTAAAACCTGACCCAGTCTCTGTGGGCTTGGCATTGGAGAAACTTTGGGACCCAAATAAAGAACTAGGGCAGGCATGGAACTTGAGAAAAAGTGAGCAGCAGTCAGGAGTTTGAAAATAGGACAGCTGTTGCCTCTGTTGCCTACTAAGCTATCCTTGGAGAACTAGGTGTCACCTGGGTGGTCTCTTCTCTAAGAGTGACGATTTGGTAGGTGAGCCAAGCCAAGATCGGCTAAACAGTAACAATACTCAAAATTATAGATGTAACATTAGCTCATGTCTCTAGATGATAATTTGGAGGAAGATTGGAGCACACTTCAGGTAGCAAGTGTCCCAAGGGAAGAGCTAAAATAGCATATGGGCAGGATAGAACACTTTGGAAACTGTCTGGCTCAGTTAAAGGATGCAGTGTTCAAAAGAATGCTTTCTTTCTATAGGAAAGAGTTTGCCAGGATATTATTGGAAAGCCCTGAAATGTACTCACAAGAAGTGTGTTCTAATGAGCGTGGGATGGCATTGTGGGTAGAAATCCACCTCTAAGGGCTGATAGGTCTCTGTCAATGCAAGTTTTCACTCATTTGTTTTTGTTTTTTGCTGATCCTAGGGCTTGAACTCAGGGCCTAGATGCTGTCACTGAACCTCTCTGTGCTCAAGGCTAATGCTCTACTACTTCAGACACAGTGCCACTTCCAGCTTTTTCTGTTTTTGTGGTACTGAGGAATCAAACCCAGGGTTTCATGCATGCTAGGCAAACACTCTATCACTAAGCCACATTCCCAGATCTCAATGCAAGCTTTCAAAATGACATATTTTATATGAATTGGCTAATGCATTCCAATAGAATCTACAGGTTAACGTATCATGATAGAAAATATCTTGAACTACACAGAAATGATGTATTTCAAAGTAAAATCAGGTAGGAGAATCTTAGTGATTTTTCAAACCTCTGTATTGTAAGAGAAGAAAAATTGAGAAATTAATGAGCTAGGCTCTAAATGAGAAAAGAACAATGAAATGAATTTAAAGAGGGCAGAAGGAAGGAAATGAACAATGTAAGAGAATAAGTGAACTTAATAGAAAACCCAGAATAGAATAGCTCAACAAAGCCCCAACTTTCAATGTGAATGACAATGAAATAAAAACATGTCTCTCACAATGATCATAAACGTAGTAGAAGACAGTAAACAAACTGAAAAATAGAAGT
The DNA here is from genome assembly GCF_000151885.1 of Dipodomys ordii. Lineage (NCBI taxonomy): Eukaryota > Metazoa > Chordata > Mammalia > Rodentia > Heteromyidae > Dipodomys > Dipodomys ordii. The sequence continues at coordinate 2,280,819 of NW_012267398.1, read as the reverse complement.
GAAACAATGATAGAAGTTTCAGCTATTTAAATGCAGTAGAAAATATGAGTAACTTCTTAACAATAAATTTGAAAGTTTTGATGCAAGGCCAAATGACTTGGGAAAACTCAACAACAATGAAAGTAAAAAGATGTTGGAATTTTCATGGGTATTCCACTGGATTTGTAGATTGCTTTGAACATAGCAAAAACCCTGTTCATTGCAGCACTATTTACTATAGCCAAGATATAGAATCAACTGAGATGCCCCTCGATGGGTGAATGGATCAAGCAAATATATATAATACATATTTTACTCATCCATTAGAAAGAACAATATTGTATCATTTGTAAAGAAATAGGAATGCCTAGAAAAAACTGTTAAGTGAAGTAAGTCAGTCCCAGAAAGACAAATGGTGCCTGTTTTCCCTCATATGTGTAAGCTAGATCTAGCTTACAAACTCATAATACGTTGGGTGATCTGCAAACATTTACAAATTAACTGAAATACGTTAGATTCAAGGAAGATCTCAAATGGTGTCATTATTCAGAAAGGCAAAATTGGGGGGAGGAGGATTGGGTGGGGGCGGGAGGGAGGATGGGAAGGGGAAAAAAAGGAGGAGGCTACAATGCTTGATAAGAAATATACTCATTATCTTGCCCATGTAATTGTAACCCCTCTGTACAGTATTTTCACAATAAAAAAAGAAAGGCAAAATCATAGTTCGGTGTGGGTGCGGTCAGAGGGTAAGGGGTAGACAAATGAAGAAGGGAAGGGAGGAAAATGCAGACAAGAATTCAATGTATTTCCTACAAAATTAAGAAGAGTGAGGGACATGATGGGGAGAGAGTTATGGGTGAGGATGTTGAAAGGGGTGATACTGATTTGTTAAAGGACAACTCCTTTGTACAACTCCCTGAAGATAATAATAATAAAAATAGTTTTTAGGGCTGGGAATGTGGCTTAGTGGTAGAGTGCTTGCCTAACATGCATGAAGCCCTGAGTTTGATTCCTCAGTACCACATAAACAGAAAATGTCAGAATGGTGCTGTTATTGTAGAGTGCTAGCCTTGAGCAAAAGAAGCTCAGGGACAGTGCCCAGACCCCCAGTTCAAGTCCCAGGACTAGCAATATATGTATCTATATATCTATATCTATCTATCTATCTATATATATATATAAATGATATATATAGTATATATAGTAAAAATATATATAGTTTTTAGTGTAAAAGAAATATCTAAAAATATGCTTTCAAGGAAATTATCAAGACCAGCACATTCTAACTTATGAATTTTAATAGTAATCAAGAAACAAATAAGTAAATAATTACAAAGAAAAACCGTGTGCATTTCTAACATGGCTTTGATGTAAAACTCAGTCTAGGATTTCTTTTCTCCTAGGAAGGAAGAATACAAGCCAATCTTATGCCCCATCATAGGTGTAAAAATCATAAAAATAGTGTTAGCAGACTGATTTGGACAATGCATAAAAAGAACGAGGCACCCTAAGTAACTGTGGGTTGTTCTTGCATTGTGGAGTCAGCCTGACACTTTCAAATAATTTATTTCACCAGAGTAGCAATTGAAAGGAGGAGAAACATTTCAGATTCTCTGTGGAAGCAGAAAGAGTTTATTAAAATTCAGGATTCATTTGTGATAAAATATCTCCCTATACTAGCAATAACAAGGACTTCTTCACCTCAGTGAAAGCTACTTGTAAAAAAACTATGGAAAACACTATGTGACACTGTGGTATAAGGATACACAATGTCTTTTTTTTTCAATCTTGGATTCTCAGTCTTTTCAGCATCTCCTTTAAATCCAGCATTTTAAACAACACATCTCTAATCCTGATAGAAACTCTGCATGATAACGATTGTTAATTTTACTTCCTCTTTCCCAGAGGAAAAAGGCTTCTCATTCTGTCTTTGCCACCTAGAAGCTTTTGAATCTTGAGACAATTAAAACTAACCTTGGCCTCCTCTAGTTCAAAAACCAGACAGGCCCTTGCTGCTCCACTTCCCTTTCCTAATTAGGTCCATGAAAGAAGGCTTGGGTATAAACCATCTTCCATGGTTTCTTACAGGTCTAAACACATATAGTTTATAGTCCCCTGCTTGGCCTGAATTAATAGCCATCAGTGTTGGACATGGTTTTGTTCAATCAGTGCAACTGAAGAGCTGGGTACCAGTACCATTACACAGCCACCACAGAACTGTTTCCATCCCAAACTAGAAGAAGCCACCTTAGCTGCTGTCAGCTGCCACTTAAAGATACACTCCTCACTCATGGTGCTACTCCTTCTGAATTTGAAGAACCCAGAAAAGAAGTCTAACATTTCTATAGTGAGAAGAGTTATTGCAGCAAGGAATTAAGATAATAAAAACAAAATGGGAGTTAGACTTCCATTCACCAATGTTGGATTCTGTAGGTTATTTTAATATTTAATTGAGAACAGTCGAAAGATATTCAAGTTAAGATGTAATTGTTGCAGATTTCATTTAGATTTTTTTTTTTGCTTTGGAGAATTAGAGCTGACCCAAGAACGGGGAGACATTGTGATCATGAAAACACTTCTCCTTACAATTGTTTTGGGTGGCTTTCAACATGATATATTTGTCATGGAAAGTGCACTGCAGAAAAAGATCCATGTGTTAAATTTAATATACCCAGGAATACACACAGCAGAAATAGGGTAACTCTTCATCTAGTTCCAGTAATGAACTGAATAATTTGTTTTCATGCCGGTCCTGGGGCTTCAGGACCTGGGCACTGTCCTTTAGCTTTTTTTTTACTTAAGGCTAGCACTCTACTACTGGAGCCATATCTCTACTTCCAGAGTTTTGATAGGTAATTGGAATTAAGGGTCTCATGGACTTTCCTGCCTGGGCTAACTTTGAATCGCTATCTTCAGGACCCAGTCCCAAGTAGGAAGGACTATAGACATGCACCCAGCACCTGGCTCATAATTTATGTCTTAGAAAGACTGTTTCTCAAGATATATACATATATTCTTTTTATTGAAAATTTATATTTATTTGTATTTCTAAAAGAGAAACAATTTAAATCAAGAGCATGATTTGAAATCTAACATGCCTCTCATCCCAGACGAGTGAATTCGGCTCTCTAAGTCTCTTTTTCAGTTTTCAATCCTTATGCCTACTTTTCCTTTTCTTTCTTTTTAAAAAAAATAATAACGCTGGACACAAAAAAGTGTTTACTAAGTGCTTGTTATCTGAAAATCCTCTATAGAAGAGCTGCTGCTGTTACAATTATTACTATGGGTTCGGATTATGCCTTCTCTCAGGGCTGTGTTGAGCATATGGATCATGAAGACCATTATTATAAAAATTTCTGGTCCAGATATTTTGGGGAAAAGGTTTTGGAATATGGGATAACTCACATTATAGGAAAGGAGACACCTGTGGTCCAACCGGTCCTCTGCTCTTCTCATACAGGTTTTCCTATTAGTTTGTGCCTCAATTCGAAGAGTGCCACATGCAGGGTTATCTTCGTTGCTGACCTCACTGCAGGAGCTGAGCAAAATTCATGATAGGAAGCATTTAGGGCATACATAAATCCTTGGTCTGTCACCCATTGCTGCGGGACAGAGAAATCCCCTTGAAACAACAGGAGATCTGGGAATCTGGAACTTCAGAGACTTCTTCTCTGTAAAACTGACATCATAGTATCTCTTGATTGGCTGTTGATAAATGATTATGATATAGGGTAGTGTTCTTCATAAAATACACATTGACTGGTGCATGTATTTAAGTTCTACAGAATAAGGTCATTTGTTTGTTGAATGTGACAAATATTTATCAAGTGTCCACACTACAGTAGGTTTTGTGCTGGAAACAACTGCACAGACAGAGCAATGGTTGCTTTTGAGGCAAGGTCAAGCAAACACTCCTGAATTTCTGAGGCTCATGAATCCTTGGGGAGAAATTTATGTGTGCCAGGAAAATTTTACCTTTGGGAAAGCCTAATGTTAAAAGTCTTCAAATGTGTCTCTCATGCTAGCTACTCAGGAGACTGAGGCCTGTGGACTGCTGTTTGAAACCAGCAAGGGCAAGAAGGTCTGCAAAACTCTTATCTCCATGAACTACCCAGAAAGATAAAAGTGGAGCTGTGAATCAAGTTGTATAGCACTAGCGTGGAGTCAACAAAGATCAGGGACAGTGCATAGGTCCTGAGTTAAAGCCCCAGGACTGGAACACACACACACACACACACACACACACGGCTTAAAATTTGATGAGAGTGACAAGAAATTATAACAAATATAACACGCACACTTCCCAGCATTTTGCCAATGTGACGCATCATTTAAGAGAGATGGGGAAGACTGATGGAAGAGGCAACATTGATCACATTGCATTCACTTATATAAACTGATATCGCCGGGCGCTGGGGGCTCACGCCTGTAATCCTAGCTACTCAGGAGGCTGAGATCTGAGGATCGCGGTTCAAAGCGAGCCCGGGCAGGAGAGACCGTGAGACTCCTATCTCCAATAAAAACCACCAGAAAACCGGAAGTGGCGCTGTAGCTCAAGTGGTAGAGCACTCGCCTTGAGCTGAAGAGCTGAGGGACAGCGCCCAGGCCTAGAGTTCAAGCCCACGGCCGACAAAAATAAAAAAAAATAAACTGATGTGTGGAATGGAAACTCCATGATACAACTGCTTAAAATTTTAAGAAAAGAAGAGAAAAGAAACATACAAGTGAAATGCCCTTTTTGGTTGTTTATTTTTTTTGTGGTCTTGGAGATTGAACTCAAGATGTTTCACTTGTTAGGTGAGTGCTTTACCACTGAGCTATATCTCAGCCCTACACACCCTTGTAACTTACTAGTTTTAATGGATGATTTTCCAAAATTATTCCAGGAAAATAGGTAGAGCTATAACTAAGATTCTATTAAAAGTATTTTCTTTCCCTTTTTTTAACAGTGAAAAACTGGGAAAATGACTTATAAGGAAATAACTGTTATGTTAATAAGTACAATATGTATTGCTAACATTAAGAATGTTAAATATCTCCCCAATGAAATATTACTGAAAAATTAAGTGATGGATGAGTGCTGGTGGCTCATGCCTATAATGTTAGCTATGCAGGAGGCTGAGATCTGAGGACTGTGGTTCAAAGTCAGTCCAGGGGGGAAACTCCCTGAGACTCTTATCTCCAATTAACCTTCAAAAAGCTAGAAGTGGGGCTGTGGATCAAGTGGTATAGAGCTAGCCTGCAGCAAAAAAAAACCCTCAGGCCCTGAGTTAAAGCCCCAGGATTCTCTCTTTCTCTCTCTCTCTCTCTCACACACACACATACACACACACACACTCACACACACACACAAAGAAAAAATAAGTGATGACATAGTCACAGTGATTACAATTAAAGAATATGTAGTTAAAGAATAAATATTTTTCCAGGCACTGGTGACTCACACCTGTTGTCCTAACTACTTTAGAGACTGAGGTGTGATAATCTGTGTTTGAAGCCAGTGTACACAGAAAAGTCTTTTATCTCCAGTTCACCAGCAGGTAGCCGGAAGTGGAGGTGTGGTTCAAGTGATAGAATGCCAGGCTTGAGCCCTGAGTGAAAGAGCCAGGTGAAAGTGTAAGGCCCTGAGTTCAAGCCCCAGTAATGGCATTAAAAAATAAGTGAGTAAAATAAAGATGTGAAGGAAATGGATCAAAGTAAGCCTTTGGATAATGAGAAGGCTAAAGAGCAAAACAGGTGCTTTAATGAGTCATTTTATACTTGACACTTATTATACTTTCTGAATTCTGTAAAATGCAAATATTTTCCTTTTCCAATCAGATATTCCCTGTCCATACATCATTATCCTTATTTTCCCAGGGCACCATTTAAAGGTACAATCAGGGACCTCTGATAGGCGTCAACCACTAAGTAGGTGGGAGAGATCTCTTTTCATCCAGCAGTTGACTTGGTACCTCAAAGGAGAGGTCACCCATTTTGACAAATGCCATCTCTACTTCACAAATACAAAAAGCTCCCATTGAGTTGGGCTTTAGGCAAGATAATTCTTTCTTAAGTCGAGGATAAAAGAATTCTGGTTTGTCTTTGTGACTTGTATGGCTTCCTGGCACAGCAGGGTTATTTTACTCAGTCTGTCAGCAAGAACCCCACAGGAGAATATTTAGGGAAAAAGAACAGGATAATGACACTTTTAAAACATAGTGACTCACCCTCACACATTAATTTTTAGTGCTCTTAGGTTTCAGAATACATATGGTGAAACCTGTCAGCTTGAAAAGTGGTAAAATTTTCAGAAAATAAAAAGTAGCAAATTCAATGAAAAACAGTTCTGAAGGACTAATCAAGTAAGTGGGCTTATATACCTTGTGCCAGCACTGTGGTTTAAGCTCAGAGTATCATGTTTTCACACAGCTTTTTCACTCAAGGCTGTGGCCTACCTTTTAAACCATACCTCCACTTCTAGTTTTTGCTGGTTAATTGGAGATTAGACTCTCACGGACTTTCCTGCGTGGGCTGCCTTCCTACCAGGATCCTCAGATCTCAGCCTCCTGAGTAGCGAGGATTACAAGATTGAGCCAGTGGTTCCCAACTCAGAATATAGGTTTTTGATGAGAAAGATTCTGATTTAAGTCCTTTTTCTTTCACCTCAAATCTTAACAAGTTGCCCATTTTCTTATTCTTGCACTTCAATTCACTCACGAATATAATGGGAATAAAGTATGTATCTCCCAGAGTAAATTTCAGAATGAACTGCTAATGAAAAACATGTACATTGATTGTCTAGAACACTGTAGAACACAATGTGAGTTACTAACCATGTTGTAGCTGTTACAATTTCAAATTTATTGTAAAAAAAGTTCCCCAAATATTTCCTTTCTATTTTTTGGAGGTTGATGAATTCCTGCACCATTATTGTTGGAGCCAATTCACCAACTCAAGCATAAGTAACAAGTGGCAAAGAATTCTTTCCTGTGTTTTCTTTGTTCTGAATGACCTCAAAGGGTTCATGATGCTTTATGAATTCAAAAGTCCCCATTTATTTACCCCTTACCTGAAAAACAAGCAAGCAAACTAAAAAAACAAAAACCCTCCATGTATATTTTTCAACACAGCTCATTTTTTTATTATTGCCTTATGTCTTTAGGAAAGCTTAGCCAGGAAAAAGAAACCTCATACCTTCAATCTACCTATCATACCTGTGACACAGATTTTTGAAGATACCTCAGTAATCTTTGTCCTTTATAGTATCTTCCTAGTCTTTCTCTTAATACATCATTTATAACCCCCCCACACACATATATTTCCAGTTGACACTTAAGGGAGCATGGAGCTAGGAATATGAATTTCAGACTGAATTCCAGTAAGTAACTTGCCTTCAAATTGTTCCAGGAACTAATTTGGCTCTATTTGGAAACTCAAAAAATCTATGAACAGGTTACTGGGTGCATTTGAGTGTTTTTTCCTCCCATTGGAAAATATAATAGTTTATTTTTAAAGATCATTTTTATATTTCTCTGGTAAAGGCATCTATCTGATCCATTCTTTGTCCTTTAATTTTACAAGTAATTTTCTTAGCCAGGTGCTGGTGGCTCATGCCTGTCATGCTAGCTGAAGCCAGAGCTGGCAGACAAATTTGAGAGATTCTTTTCTCCATTTAACTAGCAAAAAGCCAAAAGTGGAGGTATGACTCAAATGATAGAGTGCCAGCCTTGAGAGGTTAGGCCAAGTAAGAGCATGAGAACTTGAGTTCAAGCCCCACCACTGGCACAAACAAATAGGAAGGTAAGCCTCCTGCACAAAGATTGGGTGAAGTCTGCCTGCAGATTCGAGTGCCTAGAGGATAAAGATCAATGCATTTCTTGTAACATTGTGATTTCAGTTCAGGTCATTGTTTTGGGTTTTACTCATTTGTGAAGCTGCCTCCAAATGTTCCCTTTCATCTAAAATCCTGACTGCAAAAGAGAAAGAATGACCCGCCATAGAGCTTCACCTTTCCTGTTTCTTCCCTACAGGCTCAGGGATGTTGTCATGTTGGAAGTAGTGTTTTTTCTTGGCTGACATTTTGGAAGAAATCAGAACATCTCATTTTATCATCAAGGGCCAAGGCCAGTAGGTAATGATGTTAGCTCTCTCTGTAACAAATTATTCATGACCTCCAAACGCTTTTGCAAGAGGCTGCGCATTGTTGCAATCATTTCCCTGTATGTCCACTCAAGACTCTGGCATGTTGTTGCTCATTTTGAATTTGGCCTGAAACAGTAAACTCTGCACACAACAGAAAGTACCGTGACAGATCTCCAGCAGGCGGGGTTGTGATTTGGTTCCTTGTCCCTTGCCCATAGTTCAGTTGAATAAAGATGCCTGCCACTTATCACATTTTATATTGTACAATTTTGGTGAATGTGTGATTTTCTGTGGTACTCTCCCTGAGAGGGGAATGGGGAAATACTCCAGTGGGAGAGGGAAATTCTCTACTTAATTTCCCAGTCACACACAGAAACCAAGTAGCTTGAAGCCCACAAGGAAAGTATTTCAATGGGTTGCATAAAATAAAAAAGAAACTCACAATGTGAAAAGCTGTCAAGATTGTATTAAGCAAAGCAGGACAATAGGGAAAATTAGAAAAGAGAAGAGAAGCACCTCTTGCCTGACATACAAGAAGTAGTGGTCTTCCTGCTGCTGCTGCTGCTGCTAAAGATGATGATGATGATGACATCATGTTTTGATCAATTCATCACTGTGGGCATTTAGGCTGTTTTCATAACTTGGCTGGAGCTATACAGGTACCTCTGTGATACCCTGACTTGCCTTCCTGAAGATCGATGCCCAAGAATGATATCATTGGATCAGAGTGTAACTCTGTGTTTAGTTTTTGAGGAATCTCCATAGTGTTTGCACTAGGTTCCATTGTTGCCACACAGAGTGAAGTAAGACAGGCCTGGAAAGATAAAGCATGCATGTGTTCACTCGTATGTTCATCCTAGGCCTCAAATAAACCTCCCATATAGTCACATAGAGACATATATGCTTAGATACATGATTTAGCTGATTAAAGTATGGTACGTAAAGTAATGAATCTTCATGGAACAAACATTTCTAACAATCCACAGAGCGTTTAGCAAATCAAATACCAGAAGCCAAAACGAGATTGTAAGAGGAGGGACTACTGCGAAGGGTGTGGATGAATGAAAAAGAGACCAGAGAATAAATACAGCCAGAATACTCAATGTATATATGTGATAAAGGAATTGGTGAGTATGAAATAAATCAGGAGGCAAGAAACAGGCAGGATGTGCGGAAAGACATTGAACAGAACACATTAGACATGCTTAGATGGACATGTGAAATGTTAACTCCCTGGTACAGCCTTTTGAAACTCAGGAAAAACAAAGTGAAGTTAATTTTTTTAAAGAGGTGGTCTAGCCATGTGCTGGTAGCTCACACCTGTCATCCTAGCTACTCAGGAGGCTGAGATCTGAAGATCTCAATACAAAGCTAGCCCAGCTAGGAAAGTCCATGAGACTCTTATCTCCAATTAACCACCCCAAAACTGGAAGTAGTGTTGTGGCTCAAAGTGGTAGAGCACTTGAGCAAAGGAGTTCAGGGACAGTGCCCAGGCCCTGAGTTCAAGCCCCACAATCATCCTCAACAATGTAAAGGTGGCTTTTGTTTCTAGTATGTGTATACCTTCTAGACTAAGCTGCTTTAAACTTTCCTTGATTGGTTGTCATATCACCTGGCAACTTCAATCATTTTGCTAATTCTAGTTTTGATGTTATCACTCAAAGGAGTTTAGTGTGGCTTTACTATTACCCAGATGTGAGATAATACGCATAGGGTGTTTTTTTTCCCCCATGGTGCTATGCCTGATCTCTTCAGTTCAAGGCTAGCACTTTACCACTTGAGCCACAGTGCCACTTCCAGCTTTTTTCTTATGTGGTGCTGAGGAATCAAACCCAGTGCCTCATGCATACAAGGCAAGCATTCTTACCACTGAGCCACCTTCCCAGCCCCATAGGGTGGGTTTATTAGTGCTCCAAACTACGCAAGGATGCGTGGAACATTGCTTAAAGAATTACCTTCTATTCTCTGAGTGTTACTCATTCAGCAGGATTATAATGTATAGGATATAAAGGAAGGAAGGTAGCAGAAGGAACAAAGGCACATATATTCAATTCCTTGCTGCTCTGGTAATCTTCAGGTCCAGTTCTTGAGTTTTGACTCACTATGGTTTTTTAAATTTGTTTGTTTGTATGTTTATTTGTTTCTTGTGGTATTTGAGCTTGAAATCAGGGCCTTGTGCTTACTTGGCTGGTGTTCTACCACTTGAATCAAGTCTCCAGTCTTGCTTTATATTAGTTATTTTGCAGATTGGATCTTTCAAGTAATTTGGAAGGGTTTCATACCATGATCCTCCAGATCTCAGCTTCTTGAGTAGCTAGGATTACAGGCGTGAGCTACCAGCATCCAGTGTAATTTTTAAAAAATATTTTTGCTTGATAATTTTGATTCTCAACACATTCCCAAACGGGAATTGTTCTTCAGCTTTCCTGATAGTGGGAAATGTTGCAGACCTTTTGCACCTGCTCTTGGTCATGAGCTTGACTAAATAGACTCATTCCTTTCCGACGGTGTGCAACCTGTCGTCTTCCTGTTTCTTTTCATTTTTCCTCTTGAAGTTTTCCTTCTTTTTTCCCTTAATTCCACTACCATACAAATAGGTCGGGTAACTTCCTGTCCTGCTGTTCTTAGAGTAATACCTGCCAAGATGGCTGCACCAGTGAGAGAAGGGCATCTTCTTGGGAAGTATTTCTACCCTAAAGCCAGGGGTTTCTCAGCAGGAAAAGCTGCTACCTGTTGTGAACAAGAAAATGACCCATCCTTTTCAAAGCCTATTGTTCTTCAGTTAATTTTTTCTTTGTGGGTCGCATCTTCCCTCCCCTCCTTTCTCCCTTTCGATCCATACATCTCCCCATCCAGCTTGCCTGCTGACTGGCTACAGCTGACAGGGCACGGACAGCTGCTGTCCATTCATCCTTGTGGGTTTCTGGACTCTGTTTCTCATTCTGTCAAAGTCACTGACAGATGCCTCTCGCTGGCAGAGGACTTCGCAATCTGCCCCATGCCTCCCACTGCACAAGGGGCCAGGTGTCTTGAGTGGCAAGTTGTGGGAGAAATAGTAAGAAGAGCCTGTAAGAAAAAATAACTGTCCAAAGTCTTTCCTTTATTGATATTGGCCAGCTTGCCATCTAATCAATAAAAAAGACTAGACGTTGTTTTGTCTGGGCTATGTTTACATAATAGCCATGTTGGGATGCCAAAAGGAATCTTTAGGAACTGGGCTTGATTTCAACCATATAAATCACTGTATAACTGTTATATTCTATTTTTAGCTTATTGTAATGAATGCAGTAGACTCAGAAGAACATACTATAATGTATATAGTTTGTAACAACCAAGTTTAAGTAATACATAGAAGCTAGAATAAAAAATAAATTAAATTCTGGTACTCTAATGTAATGCTATAGAAATTTGAGGCTGGAAAATCCATGCGTAAGCATAGAATTGTTCATTATATTCCGTATCATTCTCAATAGTGAAATATTTGCAGGATAAGATGGAGGCCATGCCAGTATTTACCTATTTACTTTCTCGGGGACCTTAGTATCTCTGTTGAGAAGCCCAGGACAGTAAAGATATTCATAATTTCCTGGCCAGAGCACTTTTAATGGAATGCTTTTTTTGAGAATGAGGAAAATAAGTGACAAAATTTAGGATTTATATTTGCCCTCATTAAGAAAATAAATCACAAGCTCTTTTTGTTTCATAAGATGTATGGTCACTATTTAATGTGCTTGAAATCAACTTAGATTTTTATCAAAGAATATATGATTGTTGAGGCAAGTTAAAATTGGGTGCTGGTGGTTCATGTCTATAAACCTAGCTACTCAGAACACTGAGATCAATGCCAGACCAGGCAGAAATGTCTGTGAGACTCTCAGTTAGCTGGAGACAGCTAACTGCCAGAAAACCAGAAGTGGCACTGTAGCACAGAGTGACAGAGCACTAGGTTTGAACAAAAAAATCTCAAAGGCAGCACCCAGGACCTAAGTTCAAGCCCTATAACCTACCAAACAAACAAACAAAAAACAATGGAGCTTATGCAAAAGTGGCAGAACACTTACAATGTATGTTTCCTTTATTATTCATTTATAAAATAAACTGTTATTATGGCTACAAGGGAAAATAAAAAGAAAGAAAAATGTCACAAGACCCTTCTAGGGAAGGACTTCAGCTCTGACTTTGGCCGCTCTGTTGTGAGACACGGCTTGTATCAGCCAATTCAGAAAGCTCTGATGTTCTCTGAAGGATTTCCATGCATCACACAGCCCATCAGTATTACTTTTAACAATGCTATCCTGATCAACACGCCAGCACCACCACCATCAATCACTGCTGATGGCCATCTGAAGTCAAGAGAGTTTTCTTTAGCCCTGGTGGCTCCCTGCTTTACTCTCATCCATTCCATGCACTTTTATTTTAAATTTCTATGTTCTTTGACAGACATACTACACTTTATGTCAATGTCCTTTCTCTTCCTCACTCTGAAGATTCTCACCTTACTCCCATTCACAGTTGTGCTTCTGGCTACAACTCAGTCCCCTAGTCCCAGCCCAAGTGTCTTGGTCCCCTTGGACTTACCCATGAGTTTCACTCCAGCACCCAGCAGCTCCATGCATGCAGGTGACCCAACTTCTTCGGCCCCAGCCAACTTTACCATAGACTTTTGGATGCTTGCCTTGAGGAAGCACCTGAATGGATTGGCTCCAGTTCAGATTTATTGGCTTTGGGAAAATAAACATGGGGTTTGTTATTTTCTAAAAATGTGAAAGATCAATAAGAACAGAGACTGATAGAACCATAACTAGTCTGTATGGCTTGTGGTCCAGAGTCTCAGGCATTCTTTGATCCTCATCTGCTGTGAGGTAGACCAGAAGTCTGCCTGGTTATAATTGACATTACACATTTGAACATTCATCTCAAGGCCAGAAATGGAGCTGTTGCTCCAAGTGGTAGAGCACAAGTCTTGAGCACAAAAGCTCAGGGGCAGAACCTAGGGTCTGAGTTCAAGCCCAAGAGTAGCGTGCGCACGCACGCGCGCGCATACACACACACACACACACGCACGTGCGCGCACGCACAAATCCTGAAATCACTGTGCTTCAGTTTCTGAATGAGACTACGTGTGTTCAAATAGATATTGCAAAGTTTTTATTTTTCTGAAATCTCTGTGTCAGCTGAAATTGGTCTCACTATGTGCTCTGAGTGAAGTAATATCTGTGAGTTTTATTTTCTTTAATCTGGAAAAAGCTGAGATTGTATCCTATCAGTACAGCCCAAACAGATTGCTTTGTGAGTCAAATAAGATCACATATTTAAAAGCCCTCTCTAAAACATAAAGCTTAATCATCACTATATATGCATATATATGTATATATATAGTAGAGTGTATTTACATAAAATAAATAAATACTCACTTTTCTTTAAAAAATATTTCTGTCAAGTTTTATATGTGACAATAGACTATATTTCATCTCTGACTTGATCTTCAGTTTTCTTTTGAACCTGTAATTAATCTTCACAGGGTGCTGTGCATGACTGAGATCGTGTATACTAAAGAGGCCATTCTTCTTTGGAGTTTTATTTGCTATAAGTCATTGACAAACTCTTCCTCATTCTTTCAGTGCTGGATGAATGCAAATCATTTTCATTGGATTTCGGTACTTAAAAGTCATAAGAGCCAAGGGAATTCAGAAGTAAAGTTTATATAGCAAGGATAATATATGGTTATTCATGCATTGACTTTAATCCACCTAACACAAATAAAACCCAAGTATTTATTGTTCTCACATAGTAGTATTACAGTTGGATTAATTTTCTGACAGATTCAAACTCATACATTTGCTGGAAATGGTATTACCACTTGCCTTCTTTACTGACATTTCAAAATTATTTAAGCTCTGCCACTTCTGGCTTTCCAACAGGAAAGGAATTACAAAATTATTGCCAAGTGTTTATCCAGGAAAATGTTGCCAGTTGAAAAATATATGTTATCCTTGGTATGTTCATTTGATAAGAATTTAGATAGTTCTGAGTTAGAACAGTTCCCTCCTAACCCCACACTTCTTTTTTTTTTCTCAAATTTGTTTTTAATCCTTCAACTTCATACAAGCTTTTGTGAATTCTATAGGGTCATCACAGGTTTTATCTCAAAGCCAGGTGTGGGAGAGGTCAGGTGTATTTGTATCACAATAAATCTCACATCTAGCAAGCTATAACTGGAATAACCAGTTTGACCAATTACATTTAATTTTAGTATAAAAGAAAACTTGGTCTTGTCTGGTACTCTCTCTCTCTGTCTCTCTGTCTCTCTCTTCTCTCTCTCTCATGTGTGTGTGTGTGTGTGTGTGTGTGTGTGTGTGTGTGTGTGTTGGTACTGGGACTTAAACTTGGGCCTAATTTTCTTGCTTGGTTTTGTTGACCAAAGCTGAGTTACACATCCAAATATATCCTTTGTCTGAGGTTGGTAGAACACAGATTTTGGCTTTAGATCTGGTTGGCAAGTCTTGTTTTGGTACTTAAGGCCATTTTCCTCATCTTTATAACAAAAGGCTCTGTATTGAATTGAAATAGCATACGCAATGGAACAAAGTGTGCTAGTAGTTGTCAAAAAAAGAGAAGACATTACAAATGGTAGGTTTTTACCTTCTGAGAATTATTAATGATGAAATTATTACCTGTGAGCTAGAAGGTAAAGACAAGTCAGTCATCTATTTATGAGCAGGAACAGAACCCTCAAGAAAGAAGGTGATGGATCTTAAGTGGCTTTTTCTGGGTCTGGCCACTAGCTGTTCTAGAAGGCCCTCAACTCTTCCCATCCCCCAGCCAGTAGGATCCAAGGAACACTAATGATGTGAATTATTGATAGCCATTGAATAATACACTTGAAAGCAGATGACCCACCTTCCTTTCTACCTCCCTCCCTCTCTCCCTCCTTTCCTTTCTTCCTTTTTTTAAAATCAAAATGAGACTGTCATTCATGCCTATTGATATGCAAAATTCAGATGAAAATAACCACGTGAAATGCCTTATTACAGAATTCATGGTGACAGGATTCGAAACCATCCACTTTAGTCACCAGTCTCTCTTTAGATCTAGTTCGTCCCCAAAGTTCTGATGTTGAAGTTAGATCATTCATCTTAGCGTTTTGTTTAAAAGTTTTAATTTTTGAAGAAAAATGTAGTTTTGAGTGTTCTAATTTTTACTTTTACATTGAGGAATCCTGGTTGTCTACTTAACCTGAATGTATCTCTCAGTTGGTACTGCACATTATAATAGAAAATTGCCTCTGTCAGAATGGAATAGGCTGGGTGCCGGTGGCACATGCCTGTACTCCTAGCTACTCAGGAAGCTAGGATCTGAAGATCCAGGTTCAAAACCAGCATGGTCAGGAAAATAGGTAAGATTCTTATCGCCAATTGACCACCAGAAACTGTAAAAGGAAGTGTGACTCAAGTTGTAGAGCACTAGCTTTGAGCAAAAGAACTCAGAGACAGTGCTTAGGCCTTGAGTTCAAGGGATAAGACCAACAACCACAGCATAATAGTGTGGTGGGATGATCTTTGGCATGAATGCGGAAGAGTTATTAAAGCACATGTTTTAGTGTGTTCCTTGCATAGGGATAGGCATTTCCCATTTTAAATTAAAATACATTTTAAAACGAGATAAAATTTTGAATTAATGAAAAATACTAGAAATAGAATAAAAATGAAAATATTCCTTACTTCTCTTGTTTTTAGAAAACTGGCATATCTAAGCTTTTCTAGTTTAAGATTTTGGAGAGAGATAATAAAACGACTAATCTGTATACATAGTATATAGAATAGTAGTATAGAATTTTTCTATAATCTTTATGTTAATTTCAAAACTTAAACATGTTAAGACAATTTTACATAGGACAAAAACACTGGGTAATATGGTATTGTCTAAAGGTTCTTTTTTCTTTAACAGTAGAAGATTTTTAAAATTATTATTAACTGATTGTACAAAGAGGTTATGATTCCATATGTCTGGTTATGAATATTTGTATTATCTTTAAATAGTTGTACAAAGGGATAATAATGTCAGCTTGAACTGCCCTTTTCCTGGCATAGGTAACAATCATTTCTTTTTTTTAATTGTGAAAATACTGTACAGAGGGGTTACAATTACATGAGCAAGGTAATAAGTACATTTCTTATCAAGCATTGTTGCCTCCTCCTTTGTTTCCCTTTACCATCCCTTCCCATCTCCCCTGTCCCCTTGCCAAAGTTGTAAAGTACGTTTTTCGACATAATGTCTTGTACATCTCATTGTTGCAATGGGTCCACCTGTGTCTCTATTTAAACAATTGGTAACAATCATTTCTTAAGCAAAAAATGCTTCAGATCCTCCAAAGCTAAGTAATTTCCTTCTCAAAAATTATTTGTTTTGTACATTTTAATATTTTCTAATAACTCTCCTCTCTTGCTCTTATATTGGCTTTAATTTGTATGTGTTTGCCAGTGCTAGTCTTGAACTCAGAGCCAGGGTGCTTTCATTCTGTTTTTGTCTTCAAGGCTAGCATTCTACCACTTGAGCCACAGTTCCATTTCTGGATTGTTGGTGGTTATTTGGAGTTAAGAGTCTCATGGAATTTCCTGAAGAATCCCATGGAATTTCCTGCCTCAACTGGTTTTGAACTGTGATCCTTAAATCTCAGCCTCCTGAGTAGTTAGGATTACAGGTAAGAGCCACCAGCACCTGGCTTACAATGACTTTTGTAGAGTGTTAAGCTAGTGCTTGTTTTTAGTCTTCATTAACTTTTATGTACTGTTGAATCCTTTTAATTTCTCTTTAATTGGTCTTTTCTGTATTCAGTACTGAGTTCTTACATGTTATAATAGAAGTGCATTAGGTATAATGATTTTCTTTCATTTACACACTCAAAGAGAACTGAAGCTAAATAAATTGGTTGAAAACTTTATACCTATCTATCTATCTATCTATCTATATATGTATATATATACATATTTGTGCCAATACTGGGTCATGCACTCAAGCTGCTCCTCTTTTCATTCAATGCTGGTCTTTTACCACTTGAGCTATACTCCCACTTATGGCTTTGGTTTTTCTGCTGATTAATTGGAGATAAGATTCTCATAGACTCTCTTGCCTAGGCTGGCTTTGAACCATGTTCCTCAGATCTCAGCTTTTTGAGTATTTAGGATTACAGTTGTTAAGTCACTGGTGTCTAGAAGTAAAATAATTCTTAATTTGGATAAATTTAAATACATTTATATTTATAAACTCATAGTTTGAGAGTTTGGGGAATCAAACATGAATTCATGTGAATCCGAGCAATGTCTACACTATGCCAGTAATACTATCACAATAAAAAAAAGAAGAAAAAATATTGAAAAAACTTCTAAGAATAAAGCAAATAATATAGCGTAAAAGAAAAAAAGAAAGAAAAGAATACCAACCTCTTTGGAGAAAGACAGTTGTGAAAAAAAATATGCATGTATCGCACTGAGGAATCCAAGTGTGTTCCTGAGTTTTATATTTTGGTATGCTTAGAGATCATATAGAAAATATAAAAAACATTTCCATGATCTATATTTAATCCAGGAATCACTGGTGTAATTAATAACTTAGAATTCGAGTTTCATTTGGAGTTGGCCCTGTATTATTAGGAACATTTTTTTGTTCTGTTTTTTTTTTCTTTTGTCGGTTGTAGGGCTTGAACTCTGGGCCTGGGTGCTGTCCCTCAGCTCTTCTTCAGCTCAAGGTGAGCGCTCACTCTACCACTTGAGCTACATCGCCACTTCTGGTTTCCTGGTGGTTTATTGGAGATTGTTTCACGGACTATACTCCCACTTATGGCTTTGGTTTTTCTGCTGGTTAATTGGAGATATTCTCATAGACTCTCTTGCCTGGGCTGGCTTTGAACTGCGATCCTCAGATCTCAGCCTCCTGAGTAGCTAGGATTACAGGCATGAGCCACCGGCACCCGGCTTTTTGTTCTGGTTTTTGTGCATATTGAAAAATTTCTTTCAGTGTACACAAAAAACGGGAAGAGGTATGGGTTTAGACTTGACTCATATTAATTTTTAGATCACTTTCTTTCGCCACCTTTTCCCTTCAGTATTTATGTTGGGAAACTCAGTTATAATTTCAGAAACATTATTATCAACAATGTTATGGGTCTAAGTCAGTCCTCACTCACTTGATTTTACATTTTACTTGTTTTCATTTGCCTGCAGTTCCATGTGGCTATGTCCTCAGAATACTGGGTTATATAGAATTTTTAAGATTTTTAAATTAAAACAAAGTGTCTTTAAGGCTCACCCTTCAGCAGAGCAGTTTACAAATGCAACGTATCTAGACCAGTCTCACCTCTTTCATTATTATTCTCCAGTCTTCCCAACCCCACCTTTACATATGCTTTGCTGTGTATTATAATACTGAAGGCAGTCTTGAGGATTGTATTAATAAAAACTCTCAGATTTTAACTACATTTATAAAAATCTTTTACTAAATTAGCAAAGCAGAAATTTTTGCTGACTGAAAAAGAATAACATTTTCTGGTTAAATAAACATGACATTTAGAATCTCAGGTCAAAAGAGAAATCAATAAGGAATAATAAGATATTTTGGGAAAATAGTATTAAATTGTTATCTAAGGATTATTTAAAATCTTTTAGAGCTTTTATTTAAAATCTTTGATGGTTAAGTTAGATTTTCTTAATCTGAATGCAAAGGGTTCCCTAATGTTTATTCCTTAAGATTTTATTTTCTTTTTAGATAGAATATACAATGTTTACAAAATCTCAGGATTTGGAATCAAAGAAACTTGGGTTTGAATCCTTGCAAATTTTGTCTCTAAGCCTCAGTCTCATCAATCAATTTCCCATCTCCACCCCTGACAAATATAGCATCAGTCTTAGGGGATTGTACTGAATGAGTTATATTTGTAGAGTGAATATGAATAGAGTTTTAACATAGAGCCTGGCACATTGTCAGAATTCAGTGACTGCTCAGGTACTCTTATTATGTACACTGTTATAGTTGTGTATAGTTAGGGAGTCAAAAAAACTATCGATGGAGCTCCTCAGACATGAACGCAAGGCAAAACTGTATCTATGGTCTTTACTTTTGGAGACAGAGTCTTGCTATGTAGCCCAGACTGACCTTGAACTCACAATCCTCCTGAGTACAACATCTTGAGTGCACGGACTGAAGACATGGGCCTCCATGTCTAGCACATAGCTGTTTCTTTTTTTTAAACATTTATGATCTTTACTAATGCATTCCATGTTATGGGGTCAGCTGTTCTTGTTCAGGTATTTATTATTACTTCAGTGAAAGCGATCAACTGTATAATTCTTTTATAGTAAATGTCAGACTCTACATTTTTCCCCTTCTGATCAAGAAATACATGGTTGCTTTCATCTTTCACTTTTTATGTAGCCTGTGTTATGCATTTAGGAATGTCAGAGTGCGGAGATTTAGGCAGTCAAATGACAACAATGTGAAGGAAATCAGCTTGTCAAAAATGAAATGATTTTGTTTCTCTTTGCTTTTTCTTGGGCACCAGGAATTTTCATTCACTGTGGAAAACATCTTCAGGACCTAGATGCTGCATTGGTTCTGATATTGATGGAGCACGCAGAGCTCATGTGAATATTACTGCTCACAGACAGGGAGCCACACTTTATGCAAATGGTGATGTTTCAGCAATGGATAGTTTAGATGCAAACAGGGAAATGCAGCACAATTTTATTGGGGTTTTATTTTATTTATTATTTGAGCAGGGCTGGTGCCTTGTTTCAGTTTTTTCTATCATTAGCTAGAATGTGGCAAGGGCCTCTCATGTTTAAACTAGCTCAATCGTAAATTGCTCTCGAGGCACAACAGCCAATTGTGACAAATTATACTCAATTACCTGACTACTTGCCACCAAAGACTGAGCCAAATTGGATTTATTCTTGGGAATGAGAGCCAAAGCCTGGGTCAGCCAATCTGCTCTTCACATTTTCGAAGGGTCATGATGGATTTTTTTTTTATTGTGCTTTATAGGATTTTTTCTCTGTTAAGATCTCCCGGTACATACCTCCTGACATCAAAAGGCCATGTGAATTGACACCAGTGATAAAAACAAATGGAGGATTTAGAACATTTCAATGAGCAATGAAGGGTGGGCAATGGTAGCCCATGCCTGTAATCCTACCTACTCAGGAGGCTGAAACCTGAGGATCGTGGTTCAAAGCCAGCCAGTGCATCCAAATCTGAGGGACCTTTATCGCCAGTTAACCAACAAAAATCGGAAGTAGAAGTGTGAGAGTAGGAAGCCCTAAGATTAAGCCCCAGAATATTATAAAAAAATCAAGTTAGGCTACTTGAAGCTAAGGAAAATTTGGAGACAGGTGAGAAATCAAAATTCAGAAATACATTAACATTTTGAAAACAAAGGTTTGGATGAATGGGAAAATGAGATCTCCCTGGAACAGCAGTCCAGAGTCCACAGATGGCATGGAGTCTTCTGTTGGAGTAAGTCATCTCTTAAAAAGACAGAAAGGCTGAGCACTAGTGGCTCCTGCCTATAATCCTAGCTGCTCAGGAGGCTGAAATCTAATGATTACAATCCCAAGCCAACCAGGGGCAGGTTAGTCCATGAGATTCTTATCTCTAGTTAACCACAAAAAAACCTGGAAATGGAGCTGTGGCTCAAATGATAGAATGGTATCCTGGAGCAGAAAAACTCAAGACAGAGCCCTGGCCCAGATTTGAAGCCCCAGGACAGGCAGACACACACACACACACACATACAAACACACACACACACCACCACCACCACCACCACCACCACCACCACAACCACCATCACAAGAAAAACAAGACAAAACAAAAAAGCACCTCAAAAAGGATAAGACAGGGGAGGAGAAAAGGGTAATGGAAGGAAAGGGAAAGAGTCAGACAGAAAGATGGAGACAGAGATGGGGACAAGGACAGGTACAGAGAAAATGAGGACAATGAGAAAGCATGCCAGTGTTAGTTCTGATGGCCCAATTTTTGACATTTGTTAATCCAGTTCAATGGAGTGTCAGCTCAGGGAAACTTGTCATGAAACTGAAAGAGCAGTGAGTAAAACTGAAGCCTAAAGCTGTTTCATCAATAGCTGTTTTTTTGTTTTTTCCTGAGTAATGGCTACAATGTGAAGTTATTCTCTCCACTCTGAAACCCACTGAAAGGGTTACAAGAAGTGAGGAGAAGAGGGATGGTTTCATTGGGGTTATATTGTGTGTATAAATGCAATTACCACAGTGGAACCCCATGTACACCCAATAACATGCTAATAAAAATACAAAAGAAAGAAGAAATGAATTTGATTGGTTGCTGTGGCTTGCACCTGTTATCCTAGCTACTCAAGAGGCTGAGATCTGAGGATTTCAGTTCCAAATCCACCTGGGCAGACAAATCTGAGAGACCCTTATCTCCATTTAACCAGAAAAATGCTGGAAGTGGAGATGTTTCTCAAGAGGTTGATTGCCAGCCTTGAGCACTAAAGAGTAAATCAAGAATATGAGGCCCTGAGTTCAAGCCTGGTAGTATCAGGCAGAAAAAAGTGTTTTCCAGGCCAGCAGGATACTTACATTCTTGATTTGCTTGCATTTGAAGATAAAATCCAGTCTATGGAATCCCAGTCATAATAGTTTTCAACCACAGAATCCATAGTTCAATAATAGCATTGGTGGAACTTTCCAGTGATGGGCAAACCTGTTCTTAACCCCTTCTGCCAAAGGACTGGAGATCTGCTCATGAATTAGTAGATCATCCTGATGTCTTTATTAAAATTTTAGAAGCTGATGTGAGAAGCCATAGAAGTCATGCAAGTTGTTAATACATCTCAAACTTCAATACTCCTGAAGGAAGGGCATCTGTGCATCCGGAGAAATGGTATCTTTGTCTCTAGAAACAATCTTTGGTGAAGTGCCACCTGGAGCTTGGAGTCACTTAGGGCTGGAAGATAGTTATGGTACTGCCCTTGAAACCTGTGATTTAGTCTAGGATTTCTAGGGGAACCATTAGTGTTGAGAAATCAGAAATTTCCCATATGAAAATCAGTGCTTCCAAATAGAGAATGGTTGGTTTGGGGACTCATTGCCTTTTTCCTTCAAGCGATGTTTTCTTGGGAGCAATGCTAGCCATTACACATTCAACATGGCATCCTGGATCAGTGGAATTGCCATGTGGTTTCTCCAGAGGGAGCGGTGAGCACTGCCAGTTCTCTCTTTCTCTGGAGGTCCTAAAAGATGGATTACACGCACGATGTACTGCCACCAGGAAAGGAGGTTTAAACAAATGAGTTGGACAGACTTTTGATTTATTGCTTTTTTTTTCTTGCCAGGAAACTTAGTCTTCCATGTGGAAAACCTACATGAGGTAGAAGAAGAGCCAGGTTTTCAATTAAATAAAATGAAATTCATCCAAGTCTTGTTAGCTCAAAGAGAGAAGTGATGGTCTCACTCTTTTCCTTTTGTTTTATGTGCTTTTACATGCCAGACTCCAAAATTCTCCTGCCCAGGTTACAGATTTGAGATTTGTGAATCCTAATATCATTGTCACTGACAGAATCCTTTTTATTGTAATTTTAAATAGCTAATATGTGTGGGTTTATTAATGTCTGAGTTTTATATTTTAATTTGCTGTGCTTTATTTTTTGTCTATATAATTACATTATTTAGTTTGTCTTGATTTTTTTCACTAAAATAGAATTGGCCTATTTATAAAATGGTATTAATATATTTTATAGAAGAGTGAATAAAACACATAACTTCAGAGAAGAAAAATGAACTTCTAAAATTTAATACCAGAGATAGATTATGGCATGATATTTTTTCATAGTCTCTAGTTTATTACACAAATACACTTACATATATTCATGTACACAAAATACATGTTTGCTTCAGATTAAAAAATTATACCAATAAATAGGGTCTGAAATTTAATCTTTATCCATAACATTTCCTTTTAGTAGCATAGACTGTATCATATAATGAACATTCATATTTTGTGAAATGTTTTTCTTGCTATGTAATAGATGGTTTTTGAAGCAAGGATTTTGCAATCTGAATTATGTTTTCTGCTCAGTTCTCAGTTCTGTTATCTTAAACAAAATTTAAATCCTTGACTGTTCTCACAGTAAGAATTACAAAATAAAAGAATTCTGAAAAATTTTAGCAGAATCTATACATTAATTTGCTGAAAATATAATCTTTCACTTATACATTTTTCCAGAGATTCATGATAACATTGAGTTAAAAAGGTAAAGCCACAACAAATATTTTTCTACTTCAAAAATTTGTTTCCAGAAAGTTGCTAGCCATTTTGTGATTCTGTTCAGGCACTTTGAGAGCTAATTCATAAATATTAAAATGTTAGATAGATGCTAAATAATTAATAATGGGATGTAATTTCTAAAAGAATATTTAATGACATATAAACTTAACCATGTACTGTACCTGAACGTACAGATAGTATATTTTCAGTGAAAAAATTTCTTGTTGAGCAAACTCATTTGCTCTTTCAGAAACAAGTTCACTGAATACCTTCTATTTTCTAATGTTCAAAGGTCATTTTAAGCACTGGAAATGCAAGCGGATAGGTTTGCTTTTTGTTCCATCTTGGAACATATTAGGGCATTGGGAAATAGGAAATAGGCAAGTAAAAAATAAATGTGCACATTTATATCAGGTAGACATAGGCAGAGAGCAGACTGAATGAAAGCAAATTAAAGGAAAAGATAAACTTTCTTAATAATAATATTATTTTGTTAAAATTGTGCCTATCTCAAGTCCTAGATAATAGCAAATAGTCAGCACATCTTGACTTATCCTTTAAAAACAAAGACCAAGGGATACATTGGAAGGCGAGCTTATTTCAACTGGCTTGGTCATTGAGATTTGACTTCAAAAAGGAAAACAAGAGGTTGTTGTTGTTAATATACTATGTGATTTTTTTTGTTTCTTTTGTATGTTCTTCCCCTTATGGTATATCCCCTGTTGTCAATGTATTTCATTTTGGTACTGTGCATCTTGTATATATATTTATCTTAATTGGGGGAGGGTAGGGGAATAAGAAAATGCTGAAACAAGGACACAGGATGACCCATCGCAACAATGACACTATGATGGAAATGAACTTTACAACTTCTGAGGATAGGGGGAGGAGTTGGGGAGGTGGGGGAGGTGAAGAATAATAGGAGAATAACAAAGGAGGGAGTAACAATGTTTGAGAAGAAATGTATTTA
Source organism: Dipodomys ordii (assembly GCF_000151885.1). Classification (NCBI taxonomy): domain Eukaryota; kingdom Metazoa; phylum Chordata; class Mammalia; order Rodentia; family Heteromyidae; genus Dipodomys; species Dipodomys ordii. The sequence goes on along the minus strand of NW_012267398.1, from coordinate 2,256,449 downwards.
TTACCTTACTCATGTAACTGTAACCCCTCCACAGCATCTTTACAATAAAATATTTTTTTAAGAAAAAGAAAAGAAATGAGCAAGAAAAATATGTGTTGTCATTGGTAACAAATAGCAATTTCTTCATAAGATAGCTGTTGTCACTTAGTACTCTGTTCAAGCTGAAGAGCTGAGGGACAGTGCCCAAGCCCAGAGTTCAAGCCCCATGACCGACCAAAAAAAAAAAAAAAAGAATGGAGTAGGCACTAGTGTGCAGGAAGCCAGGGCAAACGCCATTACAAGATGGCGTTCCCTATATAAGCGGCCACATTTTCGTGTACGGGGTCTCTCGCTCAAGCTCCCCCATCAACTCAAAAGCTCTCCAATAAAGTGTGATCTGAGAAGACTCCTGGTGTGGTGGTCGTTCTTCCTCGCTGGCCGAGAAGGCGTTCGCTGCAAGTGGTGCCGAAACCCGGGACCCACGCGAGAGGCCGAACAGGAGCCAGAACTCAACACGCGGAGAGGAGACGTCGGTAAGTATCCTCCGGTATGCTGTTTACTGTAGATTACTGGTTGCTTGCGTTGCTTCTTCCCTTGTGGTTTGTCTTTCTGGTGGTTCTGCATTGTGGGGATGACCACAAAGAGGGGGTCTCAAGGAGACCCCTATACCCTTCTTTGAAGGAATTTTCAAACCGGTTCTCAGCCCTACATGTGGAAGGGCAGGACCAAGAACGCAGTGATCCTGTGAGTGACTCAGAGGAAGAAATGTTAGAGGAGGAGGGAGAGCAGCTCGATCCAGCTGATAATGAAGACTTAGAAGAGGCTGCGGCTGAGTATGAGGCAGACAGATATGGGGGTGATAAGAGTACCGCAGCAGCCAGAAAGGAGGAAAGGAGCTGGCCCTCACCCGTCGGCCCCCCGCCGTACCCGCCAGCGGGGCGGAGTCACTTTATAAAAGGGAGCTTGTGCTTCCAACTTGTCAGGAATAATAATTTTACACGAGCCGCAAATTTATCTAAACAATTGTCAAGTTATCTTTTAGGTAATTGGACTGGTGAATTTGATGAGATGCTGGATCAGCTACGGATTGCCATTGTTACAGTGAACTCAACGCGAGTGGACCCCGGATTGGTGGAGGGACTCTAGTCTTGGATCTCCTCTGCTGTTTCCTGGTTTAAAGAGTGGGTGGGGGTTGGAATGTTTTTGGCCTGCTGCCTGGGAGGATGCGTAGTCTGCCTATGGTTGGTCTGTCGCCTTCGAGCCCAAACTAGAAGGGACAAGGTTGTTATCTCACAAGCATTAGCCGCCTTGGAAAGTGGATCCTCACCCCAGATTTGGCTGTCAGCCCTAAAGGGCAATTAAGCCCTGCCATCCTGCATAGCCTTAGCACCCTGAGGGATCAGGGGATCCCATTGCACCACCAGAAAACTGGAAGTGGCGCTGTGGCTCAAGTGGTAAAGTGCTAGCCTTGAGCTGAAGAGCTGAGGGACAGCACCCTGGCTCTGAGTTCAAGCCCCATGACTGACCAAAAAAAAAAAAAATAAAGAAATTCCAAAATCATGAAACCAAATGAATACAAACTTAAAATTTTCATTTTAAACCTTTTAATTTTTTAAACTTAAAAACCTTAGTGTGTGGAGAAGAGATGGTAAGCACTTTATCTTGTTAGGTAAGACACTCTTATTCTGTCCCTTGCTTCTTTCTTCAACATCACCCCTTACCTGATCCTGACATGTCACTTCCTAATGAAATACATTTATGTATTTATTCATTTATTACATTTATGTATGTATGTATTTATTTATTTATGTTTTGTCTGTGAAAAGCCTGCATCTGGCATTGCTTCCTCCTTTTCCGAGAAATCTCTTCTTTCCTACGTGTATAAAATAATCTAAGGACTCAATTCCAACCCCATCTTGTTAGATAATTATTTATTGAATTTGGATTTAGAAATAATGATTTTCTTTGCTGGTTATTATAGAGATATTTGGGAATTTATTCTTTTAGCATTTGATGCATAAATACTTTCTTTGAATTTCTAAGACCTATTTTTGTCTTTCTAAGCACTTAAGAGTAACCATTTAATCATCTTCAATATGTACTGCACGATAAGAATATTAGAAGCTCTCATATCTTATTCATTCTGTAGTTGGTGTCTCTATCTATACATAGTCCTACATCCATTTGTCAGACAGTAATACATCTACCCATCTACACATACAACCATCCATCCATTATCCATCTGCCTAACATCCATCCATCTATCCAATGAACATCCAGCCATTCATCCATTCATCCATCCATCCCATATTGGAAACATTACCAAACAATTTATGAACTGTCTGTCTTAATTGATGACTTGAAGTAGTTGATATTCAAAATATAAAATTGAAAAACATATTAGTTCTATAATTCAATGGGTCTTAGTAGCCAGAAAAAGTTACTTTTCTCTTCATGTCTTTTTAAGGCTTATTTATAAAATAGAGAACATGTGATTTTCCTAATATCAGGAAAACACGAAAAGGTTTGTGAAAAATATCTAGTGGTGTTTTAGAGCATGTAGTTACTATACCACCTGTCCAGTCTTCCAGGACATTCTGTGAAGTTTAGAGGTCCCTTTCCTTGAAGAATTCTCCCGGGCAATCAGAAGTGTGAAGCAGGAGGTTGGAGGTGAGCATGAACCAGAACCACAGTACATTTGAAGATTGTCAGGCTGCAAAAAAGTGCCACAATTTGTTTTTGTGGAAAAGGCAAGAATACCAGTCCACATTTCAGAGGACTGATGTGCTATTAAATGAATCACTATACAGAATTCGCTTGGAAAAGTGCCTATTTTGTTATTAGAAAAGGATTAGTGATGATAACAATTATTGCTTTGCATATACTTACATTAAGTCTCAGCTTCATGTATATGCTTATTTGCCTCATGAAGATAAGGATTTTGGTTTCCTTTGTTTAGAATTGGTCTCCACTAATGAGAGCACAGTTTAAAACCCAGTAGAAGAGGGGTGCTGGTAGTTTACGCCTATAATCCTACATAACCAGGAATTTAAGACCAGAGACAGGGTTCAAAACCACTCTGAGCAGCAAATCATAAGATCTCTTACCTCAGTTAACCAGCACAAACCCAGACGTGGAGGGGTGGCTTAACTGATAGAGCATCAGTTGGCATCAAGCCAAGCAAGAACAGAAGGCCCTGAGTAGGTCTCAGTACACACACACACACACACACACACACACACACACACACACACACACACACACTCTCTCTCCCTAGACCAAAAAGGCATAGTAGCCACTCAGATGGATATACTTGTTGAACAAATGAATCCTGCTTAATTTCCTTTCTCCTTCCTTCTCACTTGTGTTGTTTCCTCCACCTTTTAGTTGCTGGAGTCCTTTAGTTTTGTGGCTTGATATTCCTGTTTGGATTTGAATTTTAGATCTTATGGTGTTGTTAGAATTGCATGTAAAATAAAACCAAAGAGGCTGAGAGGGAATGCTTAAAAATGTGACCATAAATTTTGTGAGCATATAGAAACTTTCTGTTAATAATTTTATGTTCAGTGATGAGCAAAGTTGTTGGTCTAAGGGAGTGCATACTTAATTTTTTTGAGAAGTTTTCTATATCAATAGATAAAACACGCTGTTTATTGACCACTTAATTGGTTTGGGGGCGGGGATGTACCCGATAAGTTAAGTTTTAAGATAGAAAGTTTCAGGAAAGGAAAACATCATAACTCAAGATCATATTCTAAGTACTTTCATTTTTCTGTTACCCAGTGGAACAAATTAGCACAGAGAAAAGTTTAAAGAACTTAGGGTTGCTTATTTTATTTCATCTTCACTACGAAAGTTATCAGAAATTCTAATTCTTGGTTTAGACAAAAGTAACAAAAATTACCAATATGTTACAAAGTTTATACAGTGTATGCTTTTAGAACAACCTTGAAAAAAAAGAAAGTACAAGAATGCATGTGTGAAAGCATTGGATTTTGCATTAGTGAGTTGACTTTCTATCTTAAAAGCGTAATGATTGTTTCAATTTGCGGGGACTAAAGGCAGTTGTGCAGCTCAGGGGAAAGATCTCCACACACATAGCAGAGCACATGCATCTGTTAATCAGATGCCTGACTCCTGAAGAACCATTTGATACCTAAATATGTGTGAATGTGTTCTTCTCAGAAGTCCTCACATGAAGAAGTTATTCTTCAGGGTACCCCCAAAAGGTGATGAGCTTCAGATCCTACAATGAGGTAATTGATGAGTTTCCTGGTATGTTTCCTTTGGATCCAGGCCTCTCGTGCAATAGAAGACTGCCAGAGAGCCAGGTCCCAGTGATTCACGTCTGTAATCTTAGCTGCTTAGGAGGCTGAGATCTGAGGATCGAGGTTCAAAGCCAGCATGGGCAGGAAAGTCCAGGAGACTCTTACTTCCAAAAAAACACCAGAAAACTTGAAGTGGTACTGTGGCTCAAGTGACAGAGCCTTGAGCTGAAGAGCTGAGGGACAGTGCCCAGGCCCAGAGTTCAGATCCCATGACTAGAAAGAAAAAAGAAAAAAGAACATTGCCAGAAACAATTCTGGGCGGGACTCAGTTTACTGCAATTCCCTTGCGGCGTCCTGCAGGATTCAGTGGAGCAGGTGGGTCCCCTGTCTCCTCTTAGCCATATTCCTGACTTGTTTTCAGTATCTGGACTGAAAGGGTCAGTACAAATTAAGTCTAACTTAAAATTGCATGAGTAAGCCTACAAATCTGACTCTTAAGTATTTGTGTTTGAAAGTACACCACTGGAATTGTTGAAGAGCAAGAGAAATGTTGAGGGGTTGGGAAGGTGGCTCAGTGGTAGAGCACTTGCCTTGCATGCCTGAGTCAGCACCACATAAGCAAAAAGATAAAAGGCGGAATTGGCGCTGTGGTTGAAGTGGTAGAGCGCTAACCTTGAGCTGAACAGCTGAGGGACAGTGCTCAGGCCCAGAGTTCAGGCCCCATGACCGGACCCCCCCCAAAAAAAAGTGTTGAGTTGAAGTGAATTTCATTCTCTGAAGATATTTTCATATATTTATAAATATCTATAGATAGATGAATGTGAAGATGTTATATTTCTAAATATCTATAGATATATGTCATCTATCTATCATCTATCTATCTCCATTGTTTATTTTTTTGAGACAAATGTAAGGAAGACTTACTCAATAGTAACTATAGAACTTGGTGTTTCTTTCTATTGATCACATTTTGGTTTCCAGTAAAATAAAACAATTATTTTCTCTTAGTCCTGATTTCAAGTCAAAATGATGTCATCTTCCTTAATTTTGCATTAAGCTTTTTGAGGGGATGAAAGAGAAAAATGGGTGTTACTCATTTTCCACTTGTGTTGCACATGATTCTATCAGGAAGAAAGATTTCGAACATTCGTATCATCTTGGCTATCCATCAAAGGTTTAAATGGGCTGGAAACAATCCTCATTAAAATCACTCAATTTGGCCCTGATGCACAATTCTCACCCTCACACCCAGGAGGTGGTAGCATAGGTTGGTGACAAGAACGAACTGTCCAGAGAGTCCAACGCAAAGCTGAGCTACATGGTGAGACTTTGTCTCAAAAGCAAGGGTGACGATGTGGCAGAGGGCTCACCTCAAGCCAGGGCTGTGATATCCAACACTGTTTTGATAAAAACAATCTCAATTGCTCTGCTCTTGTGAGACAGGCGTGCACAGACACACTGCCATAAGTGCAGAGTGGAAAGGAACGACTTACCGCACTGGCTTTTATATGTTAGGGTCTCAGAAGGCTTTGTTTGAACAGCATGCTTTGAGGAAATCATTAGATGGCACAATAAGCAAAACTGCTTTTGCTGGAGGGGCAGACTGGGCATTCATGTTCCCCCGGACAGTCATTCTTTTCTTTTGCCAGTCCTGGGCTTGAACTCAGGGCTTGGGTGCTGTCCCTGAGCCTTTTTGTGCTCAAGGCTAGCACTCTACCACTTGAGCACCACTCTTCCAGCTTTCTGAGTAGTTTATTAAAGATAAGAGTCTCACAGACTTTTCTACTGGGGCTGTCTTTGAACTTTGATCCTCAGATCTCAGCCTCCTGAGTAGTTAGGATTACAGGTGAGAGCTGCTGGTCCCCAGCTTGTCAGTCATTCTTGATGGCTCAACCTGAGTTCTTAATGTGCTCCTAGATACAAGCCATCAAAGCTCAAAATGCTTCAAGGAGGCCACCATTACAGGTTGTGGCATAGGAATTTAGTATACAACCAGAAATGTAATGGTGGTCCAATCCATTGGCTTTCAGACTATCTACTCTGTACATTTGTAGTTGTCTAATGTATTGTTTGTTTGTTTTTAATCCACTGGTGTTTTCTGAGGACCTATCCTAGGGGTCCTGTGGGAGGTCTGGGGAGAAATTGGGGAGGGCTTACATCAGATCTACCTCTTCACTTTAGTTATTTCTCCGTCCCTCTGTCCCTCCCTCCATCCCTCCCTCCCTCTTTCTTTCCCTCCTTCTTTCCCTCCCTACTTCCCTTCTTCCTTCTTTCCTCCCTCCCTCCCTCCCTTTCTTCCTTCCTTCCTTCCTTCCTTCCTTCCTTCCTTCCTTCCTTCCTTCCTTCCTTCCTTCCCTCTTTCTTCTCTCTCTCCTTCCCTGCCTTTCTTCTTTTCTTTTTCTTTTTCTTTCCCTCCTGCCTTCTCTCTCTCCCTCTTTCTCTCTATTTCCCTCCCTCCTCCTTCACTCTCTCTCTTTTCCTTCTATCTTATTTCTTTTTAAAATTACATTTTATTGTAAAGATGCTGTACAGAGGGGTTACAGTTACATGAGTTAGGTAATGCGTACATTTCTTGTCGAGAATTGTTACTCCCTCCTTTGATGTTCTCCCACTATCCCTTCCCTCCCCCACCTCCTTCCCTCCTCCCCATCCCCCCCAAAATTGTACAGTACATTTCCAGCAGACTGTCTTGTGGGTATCGTTGTTGCAAAGGGTCATTCTGTGTCCTTGTTTCAGCATTTTGTTATTCCCCTTCCCCTCCTCAGATTGGACAAATGTGTACAAGATGCAGGGTACCACTATGAAGTACAGTGACAATAGGAGAGATACCAAAGGGGGAAGAACATATAAAGGAAACAAAACCATCTCATAGTACATTAAAAACAACAACTACCAAGAAGAACCACTTGTGACCATATCGTGGGGTTCTTCCATCTTATTTCTAATGTCTGGCTAGCAAACTTAAAAGACTGTTCTCTGACCAAGAACATTTTCCTAAAGAGAATGCAAAGAGAAGAGAAAGGTGAAAGATACCAGGTTTGAAGTGGTAATACCATCAAAGATTTTCCAATTTAATATTGGCTCAACTACCAACAACTACCAGCTACCAGCTATGAAGCAACTTTTTAAGATAATAGTTATGAAAGTATTCCTATATGAGCTACCACCCTTTCCAAATATTAGCAAAATACAATAATCTTAAAATGTGCCAACAGGCTAAACCAGTCAGGAGCTATTCTCATAGCTGCATGTGTATATTCTCACATTTCTATTTTATCAAACATCCTTTGTAGTAAATATTGCTCAGGAACTTGCTCAGATTCTCATAGCTAGCCAGGTGAAGCATCTGGACTTTGAATTAGGCTGTCTTCTCTCAACAGTTGAGCTTGTATTCAATTTCCCTAAATTGCCTAATTCTTTGTCTCACCATGGAGCTCATCTCTCCTTAAATTGACTTTAAGCTCAATATTACAATAGATGCTAATCATATTTACTTCATTGTAGCTTAAATACAATTTTTGAGGGGGTAATACTGGGGTTTAAATTCACTTCATGCTTACTTGGCCTGTGTTGCTCACGGTTGAGAATTCTACACTTGAACCAAGCCACCAGCCTCACTTTTCCCTGGTTTTCTTTATTTATTTAGTGAGTTATTTTTATTAAGTAGTTATACAAATGGATTTCAATTCTATGAGTCAGGTTAGGAGCACAATGCCTCGACCATTGGCACGCACCTTTTCCATTCTTCTCCCCATCTTTTCCCATCCCATCCTTAACTTCAAGTTACACAGTTTGCTGGTTACTTTGGAGTTGGAGGCTCATGGACATTTCAGCCTGAGCTGGCTAGAAATCATGATCCACTGCTTCTCAGCTTCCTGAGTAGCTTGGTTTACAAGCATGACCCACCAGCACTGGACTTCATCAAAGTATATATATATTAACAGAGCATTTGAATTAGCACAGCAAGGATGCAGCACATCCCTTGGTATGTGTGGCTACCATTAAGGTGTGGCTGTTGTGACAACTAGGTGCAAATTGGAACATAGAATACTTGTCTTGATTAACTGTAGAAGTAGGCAATCTTGCTAGGAAGAATGAAAGAGTTGAGAAATGTGCAAGAGTCAGTGGCGATTCTAACATTTTGTTAACACAAACTACAACTTTACTCATGGTAGCTGTAAGAAAATCTCCTCACAGTTATAATTGATTGTAATATTTGATCACCATGATATATGAAGAATTAAGGCTAACCATCTGAATCATGAGAGAACTTCCCAGAAAGAAGTTCATCTTCAGTGCCCCAAGACAGATCCACTGCCTCTCCCTGTCTCTCTGGGAAGGTAGGAGCCTAATTAGGAATCTTTAAAACCTTAGGGAGTAAAATCATATTTTCCTAATTTAAGTCTGTCTCACTGCACAATGTTCTGTGTTGTTGTTTGGTAATGGAGTCTCCTGGTAAGAGTCTTTCCGCTAATTCATGGTTGAGTCACATGCCTCTTAAAAGGTCCCCAGCTTAGCTATGCAAGAACCTAGAAAAGAGCTATAAAATAATTACTTGTAAACACAATGCATGGTGAAAGACAAAAAATTACACTTGGACATGGTAAGTTAAATAGGATTCTTTGATCTCCCTAGACCAAAGGAGGATATTCATAGGAGAAGATCACAAAGGCACAATACTATGTGCATATGATCATATAAAATGATGCTTATCAAAATGAACTCCAAGAAATGGAAACAAGAGGGTTTTTTAATCTCAATTTTCCCCTTTTTTCTATTTTCCCCTTTTGTCATTTTTTTTATTTCTTTACCTTTTGTCTTGAATGTAAGAGGGGAGGGAAGCATAGAAATGGAGGGACAAAGGGTGAACTAATTCAGCAGTGATAGTCACTAGAGACTATGTCAAAATGAATTTTACAACTTGTGGAGGAAAGTGTTGGGGGAAAAAACTGGGAGAAAATAAGGGAAGAGGTGACACTGTCTACAAAGAAATGAAGTCAGTCCCTGACTTATGTCACTGTAACCCTTCTGTACATCACCTGTACAATTAAATTTTTAAAAATAATAACTTCTTGTAAATCATTCCTTAACTCTTAAAGTGTGTGGGTCTTGGTCTGTGTGGGCTTCTCTAACAAATATCATGGAGTAGATGCCACAGAAATACCTGTTTCCATGTTTGTGAAGACTGAGCGGTCCACGATCACAGGCGAGTTTGTCCCTTGTGAGATGCTTCTTCCAGGCTCACTGGGTTTCCATAGAGTAGAGCTGTGTGAATTCCCTTGGGCTCTTTTATTTATTTACTTTTTTGTGCTAATCCCAGGGCTTGAACTCAGGGCCTGGATGCTGTCCCTGAGCTTCTTTTTGCTCAAAGCTAGTGCTCTCCTACTCGAGCCACAGCTCCACTTCAGGCTTTATATATAAAGTAGTTTAATGAAGACAAGAGGCTCATGAACTTTCCTGCCTGAACTGGCTTTGAACAGCGATCCTCAGATCTCAAACTCCTGAGTAGCTAAGGTCACAGGCATGAGCCACTGGTGCCAGATGCTAAGCCTCTTAATCTAATCACCCTCCAAATGTTATCTCTCCTTTATTATCATCTCCTTATAGGTGATGGAAATTGTAGAGTGACTGAAATATTCAGTCTATATCACCAAGATCCATACTTTTTACTCTGTGGATGTGAGTTGGAGTGAAGAGAGAAGAGGATTCATTATCTCACAATTCAATTACATATATAATTACTTATGCTGTTGCTACCATTCAGACAGGTTTACCTTCCATCGTTCCATTAATTTCTTTAAAATAATGTCAGTTAGTTGTGTTTGACCTAGTCCTTATGAAAGCAAGCACTCTTATTTGTTTGCCTAAAAGTCTTTCTGCACCACCTGCTAATCATAGGAGGTTATATAAACTGATGGAGTTGAATTAGAATAGTTTCTCTGGTATTTAAAATACTGAGCTTTTGAAGTAGTAGATCAGATGAGAAGGTTCCCCATACCCCAATGAAGAGTATTATTTGTAATAAAATTAAAATGAAGTATGTGTGTGTGAGAAAGAGTGTGGTATTGTTTTGATTTATTTGGTTTGAGGACTCTCTTATGAATCAGCTTCGGGGAGCTAAAACCCTGAGGTGGTCTAGTTTGTTGAGTGAAATCTACAGCTGTGAAATAAGCCCAAGAAGGGGGAGACACAGACAGGGGCAGCTGTGAAGTGAGCTGTCAGGTAGAAATGGGAGGAAGTGCCTTGTCAGGGCTCATGTACATGCAAGAACTTCCTGTAAGTAAGGCAGGGAAGGGCCCAGGCAGTGGAGAGAAGGAATCAGCATTACAGACCTTGATCAAAATAGTAAAATGAGTTTTTGAAGCAATAGCGCTCTATATGGTTAGGTTTTGATGGATCATAATGGCTATTTAGATGGAACGTATTAATGAAAATATACTAAAATTATTTTAAGCATTTTTAGAGCTACAAAACTTTCAGGTGTCTTTAAATATGGCAATACAAGGGCTGGATATATAGTGTGTATATAGATACGGTTTTGAATAAATAGTTGAGCAATGTATGGAGTCTTATTATTATATTTCTTAGTTTGGGGTAGGTTGGGAGAGGTTGTGATGTTTGGTGTATTTTTATTCTTTACTTTTGTTGAGGTTTGAACTTGGGGCTTGGTTTCGCTCCTCAGAAACTCTACCTTTACAGTCATGTCCTCTGACTAGAGGTTCTGTGATTTTTGCATAAAAGACCAAACATACAATTTTCCATAAAGTAGAAACCCCTCCGAGCACAGTACCTTTGTGACTAAAGGATGGTCCTGGAGGGGGCCTGGTGCTGCTAAATGATCAGGGTGATCTGTGTGGCTAGAGGCTGCTATAGAAGACAGTGGACCAAGGCACAGGAAGCTGGTCACATGATCAAAATCTTCCAGAGACAAAGCCAGCTGAGGCTCAGGTGCTTCCCTCTGAGAAAGGATTTCCTGGTGCATGATGTGTGTGTGTGTGTGTGTGTGTGTGTGTGTGTGTGTGTGTGTGTGCTGGTACTGGAGCTTGAACTAGGGCCTTGCATTCTTCCTAAATTTCTTTTCTTTCAAGGCAGACACTCTACCACTTGAGCCACAGCTCTACTTGTAGCATTTTTACAGGTTAATTTGAGATAATCTCTTGGATTTGTCTTTGGTGGCTTGTTGCAAAATGGTAATCCTCAGCTCTCAGCCTCCTGAGTAGCCAGGGAAACAGCAGTAAGCCACCAGCAGCTACCTGGGACTATTTCTTAAAAGAGAATGAAAGTCAATGAAAGAATGAAGATTTCTTAAAAGTTTTGATATGTAAGCTCTCCTCGCACTAAGGAATACATCAGATTGCCTACTGCCAGCAAAATATAAGCACATCAAATCCTTTGTGCATATGACCATATAAGATAACATTATGTGAAATGAACCCCAAGATAGGGACACAAGTAGTTTTGTTCTTTCTTGCTATTGTTTTTTTTAAACGTATTTAAAATGTACTATGTGATTTTTTTTGTTTCTTTGTATGTTCCTCCCCCACAGTATAACCCTGTTTTCACTGTATTTGATGATGGTGCCCTGCATCTTGTATATACATTTTTCTAATTTGGGGAGGGGAAGGGAAATAACAAAATGCTGAACTAAGGATACAGGTTGACCCATTGTAACAATGAGATGTACAAGACACTATGTTGAAAACAAACTTTATAACTTGGGGTGGGGAAGGAAGGAGTTGGGGAGGTGGGGAGAGAGGGATGGTAGGGGAAAAACAGAGGAGGAGGTAATAATGCTAGATAGGAAATGTACTCATTATCTTACTCAAGTAACTGTAATCCCTCTGTACTTTTTGCAATAAAAACATATTAAAACAAAAAAATGCTCATGCTACCAGATAGAGCTATCATATATAATGAAGTATATAATATATATATATATATATATATATATATATATATATATATAAAATCAATGGAGAAGATGAAATAAATTTGTTTTGTAAAAATAAATTAAAAAAAGTAAAGGTTGTAATAGGTACAAACTTCTGACCAAGACAGCTTTATTATTTCTTTCAGCTGGACCGGATGATAGCCAGCTTTCCTGACATGAAGTTCTGAACTGCCTTTTCCTAAAGCATTCGGTTTAAGAGACACAATTGACATTCTTTCTCAGCTCCTTTTAGGTAATGTTTTTTCAGTAGGCTCTTGCTAGCTTTTCAACCCAGGACTATCTTTCCCAAGGACATGGAAGATATACCTTTGAAGAAGGAACAATCATCAGAGACATAGCCTCATCAGGTGTGGTGGCATTATCTGAAAAAAGAAGATACATTATCTGAAAAAAAAAGCGAAACAAAGTAACAAAAAGCAAAAGGGCTGGGTCATGTAGGCAAGACAGAACCTCTGTCTCCTATTGTCTCTGGGAAAGTAGGAGCTTAACCAGGCACCCAAGTCAGTGAAAGGAGGCTGGTGACTCACCAGCCTACCAAGAGGCTGAGATCTAAGGGTTACAGTTAGAAGCCAACCTGAGCAGGAAAGTCAGGGGGAATCATCTCCTATTGACCACCAAAAAGCCAGAAGTGGAGCTGTGGCTCAAAGTGGTAGAGTGCTAGCCTTGAGCAAAAAAATCAGGGGCAGTGCCCGGGCCCTGAGTTCAAGCCCCATGACTGACTGAAAATCAATCAAACAAACAAAAGCCTTCCCAGTCTTTGTTCCCATGCAGTTGAGCTAGGGTGAGGTTTTTCCTGCATGACTTTGTCCAGTGCAGTTTTAGCTCTGACACTCCATAAGTCACTGTAAGAGAACAATATTTATAATAAAACAATTAAAAAACCTACAAGTTGAATTCAGAAAACAAATCTAAGAGAAATTTAAGAGAAAGAGAAAGGAATATTTGTAAGTTATCTAATTGTACTTATAAATTTCTATTGAAATAAGCTAATTAAGAGGCATCTTTAAATCCTGTATTATTTATTTTACTGATCATAAATTTACCCTGGTTATAGCTTAATTTTTTCCATCTGGTAAGTATTAGATTACCACCTGGCCTTGCACGAAGCATGTAACTTTTTGAAATCTCTGTTTTTTTTCTATTTATGAACTGATTCTTGATAATGGTTGCTAAGTTCTCCTTCAGTGTAGCTGACTAAAATCAGATTTGCTCTTCATAGAAATCTGACTAATGCAATAGAATACTAGAGGTGTTTTAGGAACCAATCAACCTGCACACAGTTGGGAAATGGAACTATTATGTTGATATAATGTAGATATAGTGTGTTCTGTATGTGAATTTTACAAACTGAAGAGACTCTTATCTTTAATTAACCAGCAAAAAATCCAGAAGATGAGGAGCAACTCGAAGAAAAGCAAAAGCAAGAAAAGCAAAGCAAGAGTTCAAGGCTCTTAGTTCAAGTCCCATAATCTGCACAAAAGAAAAAGAGAAAAAAATAGTCCTGAAGAATAATCAAAGATGCCTTCTTATGTAGGTGCCCATTGATGACCTCCTAGTAAAAGTCTGGAAATAATTTGTAGGCCCACAAGTAGAAGCACACAACATCCTGTAGTTCATTTTCACCTCATTATGAAATTCTTTGCAGTTATTTAAAATGAATTCTTTATTTAAATGAATACTTTATCTAACAAGAATACTTTAAGCCATGTTGAAAATAAGAATGTTGACATGTGCTTTCAGTAAAATAAATATTCCTTCACTTTTGTTATACATTTGTGCACCGATATTAATATCTTCTATGGTAAAAAGTTCTTTCCACTTACTAAGCATTTATATGGCCATATTGGTGTTCTCTTCCAATCCCATTCCTGTAGGACCCTGAAGTCCTGAGCTCTCCCATCCTTCAACTTACTCTGTCTAAATGCAGGACCCATGTTATTCCATTATTCTCCTAAGCATGGTCCACGGTCCTGCCTGTGTCTGGGTGATGGAGAAGGGTCAGAGAACTTCCTGCTGCAGGCTAAACTTGTGTCACTGGCTGTCCATTGTCCCTTGGGCAGATGCTCCATGCACAGCCATTTCTCACACCATATCTGGTTGCTTCCTGACAATCACTGCTTTGCTCTCCAGACGTCTTTTCTGGATGGGTTTTCTTTTCTTTTTCCTGGAGCGATATCTAGGAAATCCACATTACTTAGAATGCAAATGTAGTACTTTTTGAGATGACTTGCTGTGTACAAAATAGCCCTGTCTGAGAAAAGAATCAGAGGATGCAGAAGTTCTGTCTTGACAGCCTGTGCCGACAGAGGCCACATTGCTGTGTGTCTCCCTGCTTCTTTCTTTAAGGCTGGCAGTGCTCCTTGTGGCTCCAGGACCCACACTACACAAGTCTGGTGACAAAGCCACACCCACTCACCCTGAAGCACACTGATGGCACTCATCCAGTTGTGAACAGCTGGAAAGGAATCAAAAGTCAACACTTCTGCACCTCCAATAGCTGCTTGCCATCTTGAAGAAGGCTGTCTTAATCATTCATTCCTGGCTCTGTGCTCACAGGAATTCCACTGGAGCTGGGCCATAGGACTAAGCTGAATGGTGACCAACTTCCATGTCAGACCTGCTGTCCCTCTCTGCTGTGCTGGCTTTCATCCTAAGTCTACTTGGTTATCCTTCCTCCTTCCTTAGAATGACACTTCCTATTGTTCCCAGGAAGCCCCTCAAATACTTTGAAAACCCAACCCTGACTACCCGACCCTAACAGTTCATGAGAACACTTTGCAAATGTCTCGCTCTTGTTGGTGGCTCATCATAAGATGGAGAAGTATATCAAGTCTATAAGATCTGTGATCCTAAAGTAGGAAGATCATGAATAATTTAATTTCTTTTCTCTACTACTTACATTGAATATCTATCATCTTTATATCCTCAATAATTAATATTTATAGCCATAAGTGTAAAGCCTCAAGCATCTGAAATATGTTGTGAATCCTTCATAACAAATTTTAAAGGCATTGATAAGCTTCTCTTTCACAGACCAATACATTATCTGAACAGAATTATTGTAATTACTCAAAGGCTGGCCTTTCTGTAGGTAAATATTCAAAGTATTCAAAAGATAGTTCTTTTTAAGTCCTGAGGGAAATTTTATTTATTCTGGCATAGTTGGAAGGTGCATTGCTTATAACTAGATAGGTACATATAAGACCATAAAAACTAATAGTTTTGAAAGATAGACTAATTACCATCAATTAACAAAAGAAAGCCAGGCACCTGTGGCTCATGTCTATAATACTAGCTACTCAGGAAGCTGAGATCTGAGGTTATTCAGGAAGCTGAGATCTGATGATTGTAATTGGAAGCTAAGTCACCCAGGAAAGTCCATAAAATTCTTAACTCCAGTAAACTACTAAAAAAGCCAGAAGTGGCACTGTAGTTTAAGTGGTAGAATGCTAGCCTTGAGCAAAAGAAGCTCAGGGACAGTGCCCAGGCCCTGAGTTCAAGCCTCAGGCCTGAAACAAACAAAGAAACAACAACAACAAAAAGAAAGCTTTAAAACAAACAAACAACAACAACAAAAAAAACCCCAAACCTCAGCTATTTCCAAATTCCTTCAGTCCAACTCAGCTGCTGTTCTTTAGCATGTATGGTTGATTACCAACGGTCAGGAGCACAGAATTCTGGGCCAGAAGGCCAGTGGTGCTCACTGCTAAACTTCCCACAGAAAGAAGCAACTATCTGGAAATTTCGTGGACTTATCCTGGATGTGGAGAAGCATTGGATGGATGTTATCAACTCCTGGGCAGGGCCAGGATGCCTCCACAGCTGTGGCCATGTCTTGGAGCCATCTGGGGGGATTCTGTGATCGCTGGCCCTGTGGGACTTTGCTGGTGATGGTCACTGTGTCTGGAGAATATCCCAGAGGCTGGCTGTGTCCTGAATGCATCCACAGCCTTCGGAAACTGGCAGTGGCCCACCTGGATGATAATACAATTAACAACATAGACACACATTTTGGTGAGCAGTCACACCGCAGCAATTCAAGAAAGACTTTCTCAGATGAACAAGATGGTGGCTTGCAGTCTTATGAATTTCACTATTACATTTACTTGATCTTATTTTTGACTCCAAACAAGGGCTGTGGAAGAATTTGTTTATTCTGAGAGCATTAGTGGTTCCTGTATGACCTTGCAGTAAGACAGATACTTTTATCCGAAGGATGTAAATGGTACAATAATTATAAAAAATTGGATATAAAAATTTGCTTAGGTTTGGAGGGTAGGTGAGGATGGGCAGTCAAAATGTACTCATTACCTTGCTCATGTAACTGTAACCTCTCTGTACAGTATTTTTATAATAAAAAAGTATTTAAAAATTCACCAGGGGAACTAATACCTATGGAGATGCATTAATTAATTACTCCTGGGAGTGTAATAAGTGCTACCAAAATACACTGAGGAGCTGAAAATAGAAAGTCACGGGACTATGAGCTTCAGGACTGAAAAGCCAATTCAGATCCAGTCTTGATTCTATGCCATTCCTAGCAGTACACCATATTAACAAGCACCATGTTGATGTGTAAAACCACAGAGAAGAATAGGAATGAGGTACACTGTACAATGGTGGATATTTATTATTATTTTTTATTGTGAAAATACTGTACAGAGGAGTTATAATTACATGGGCAAGATAATGAGTATATTTCTTTTTTTTTTTTTGTCCGGTCATGGGGCCTGAACTCTGGGCCTGGGCGCTGTCCCTCAGCTCTTTAGCTCAAGGCTAGCACTCTACCACTTGAGCCACAGTGCCACTTC
>NW_012267398.1:2223809-2236390 GCF_000151885.1 Dipodomys ordii | reverse complement strand
ATTTCAATGCTTGATATGTGCCTGTTAAGATGGTTTAACTCATCTTGATTTAGTTTCAGCATGTCGATATTTGCTAGGAAAAGGTCCATTTCTGCCAAGTTCTCAAAGTTATTAGCATAAAGGTTTGAAAAGTATTCCCTTATAACATTCTGAATCTTGGTTTTTTTCTGTGGTGATGTTTCCATTCTCATCTCTGAGTTTATTAATTTGGGTGTGTTCTCTTCTTTTTCTGATAAGATGTGCTAAGGGTCTATCTATTTTGTTAATTTTTTC
Source organism: Dipodomys ordii (assembly GCF_000151885.1). Lineage (NCBI taxonomy): Eukaryota > Metazoa > Chordata > Mammalia > Rodentia > Heteromyidae > Dipodomys > Dipodomys ordii. The sequence goes on along the minus strand of NW_012267398.1, from coordinate 2,236,117 downwards.
AAAGAAACAACTCTTTGTTTTTTTGATTCTGTTTATGGTTTTTTTGGATTCTAATTCATTTACTTCTGATTTAATTTTGATTATTTCTTTCCATCTACTGTGTTGGGGTTTATCTTGATGCTCTTTTTCAAAGAGGCTCAGATGTCTCATTAAATTGTTGGTTTCAGATCTCTCCAATTTGTTGATGTAGGAACTCAGAGCTATAAACTTGCCTCTGAGTACTGCCTTTGCTGTGTCCTAGAGGAGCTGGTAGTTTGTGTGTTCATTTTTGTTGAAAATCATGAACATATGAATTTCATTTCTAATCTCTTCCATGACCCACTGGTGGTTCAACAGTGTGTTGTTCAGCCTTCATGTGTTACAGGACCTTCTTTGGTGAGTTCTAATTTTATTCCTTTGTGGTCTGAGACAATGCAAAGTATAACTTCAATGTTTCTGAATTTGGACACTTTTGCTTTGTGACCTAAAATGTGGCCTATTTTGGAAAATGTTCCATGTGCTGCTGAAAAGAACATGTATTTTGATGAAATATTTGGTAGATGTCTGTTAAATCTAGTTGATCTATGCAGTTGTTTAGGTTTGCAGTTTCTCTGTTGAGTTTTTTCTGAGTTGATCCATCTAGTGGTGCTAATGGTGTGTTAAAGTCCCCAGCAATTAATGTCTTTGGGTCTATGTGAGCTTTTAGAGAAAGTAGTGTTTCTTGGATAAGTTTGGGTGCTCTGTTGTTTGGCGAATAGATATTTAGAATTGTACTGTCCTCCTGAAGGAGAGATCCCTTAATTAGTATATAGTGACCTTCTTTATCACTTCTAAGTATTTTTAATTTGAAGTCTATTTTATCTGATATTAGGATTGCAACTCTTGCCTGTATATGGGGGCCATTTGCTTGCTAGATTTTGTTCCAGCCTTTTACATTCAAAATGTGTTTGTTTTTATGGTCAAGGTGTGACTCCTGAAGGCAGCAGATAGAGGGATCTTGCTTTTTAATCCAACTGGACAGTCTATGTCACTTAATTGGAGAATTAAGTCCGTTAATGTTAAGAGATAGGACTGAGAGGTATTTGGGAGTTCTTGCCATTTTATACACCTTCTTGGGGGGGGGTGCAGCAACTGGGTTCTTCCTATGGTTCTTGGATTCTCAGTTTGGGTGAGGTTTTTTGGCCTTTATTGTGGTCTTGGTTTTCTATGTTTAGGACATTTTTAAGTATCTTTTGTAGGGCTAATTTGGTGGAGATATATTGTTTCAATTTGTCTTTGCTCTGGAAGGTTTTTATTTGGCCTTCAGTTATGAAGGAGAGTTTAGCTGGGTACAGTATTCTTGGTTGATCATTGTTTGTCTTTAGGGCATGGCATACATCATTCCAGGCTCTTCTTCCTTTAATTGTCTCTGCTGAGAAATCTGAGGTGATTCTAATAGGTTTCCTTTTATAGGTGATTGATCTTTTCTCCTTGACAGCTTTAAGGATGTATTCCTTGGTCTGAATTAATCCTGTGTGGATTATAATGTGACTGTGGGATGTCCTGTTCTGGTCTGGTCTACTTGGAGTTCTAAAAGCTGAATAGGCCTATCTTTTTGCATGTTTGGGAAGGTCTCTGCTAGGATCCCGTTAAACAAATTTGCTAAACCATTAACTTCTGTCTCTAGGTACTCTTCTACACCCATTATCCTCAGCTTAGGCCTTCTGATGGTGTCTTTCAAATGTTGAATAGATCTATCATATTTCTTGGATTTGTCTTGGATGGTTGTATGTTCTTTCTCTATAATATCTAGGCTGTCTTCAATCCCTGAGATTCGATCTTCTGCATGGTCTAACCTACTGTCAACACTTTCTACTTTGTTGTTTATTTCTTTTCCTTCTAGTTGGTTGGCTTTGATGGCTTCAAATTCTTTGTTGGAGCTTTGTTTTAGATCTTGTATGAACTTCTTTACTTCCTTAATTTGGTGTTCAGTGTTTATTCTCAAATCACTTAGTTGATTGGTTATGGTTTCCTTGGACTCACATTCCTTCTCTTGGGCTCCATTCAGCATTCCCTTTGTGGTCTCCCTGACTTCTTTCAGCTCTCTGTTTATGGATTCCATGAATGACTCTATTGATCTTTGTCTATTCTCATCCTGCTCTCTCAATTCCTGTTTTACTCTTTGATTAGCTTCCTTACATTCACGCAATTCCTGTAGTTCTCTTTGAGTGTTCTCAGCCTGCTCATGCCATTCCTGACTTTCTCTTTGTCTGTTCTCAGCCAGCTCACTCAATTCCTGTCTATCTCTTTGACTGATCTCAACCTGCTTACACAATTCCTTTACTTCTCTTTGAGTGTTCTCAACCTGCTCCGGCAATTCCTGTATCAATCTTTGAGTAGCTTCCTCAGGCTCATGAGATTCCTGTATTGATCTTTGGTTTGTCTCTTCTCTCTTGCTATCATGCTCACACTGAGACCTTTGCAGTTTTTCACTCTTTTCATTTACCGTGTTTACCTGTAGTGTTTATAGAGCTGTTTCAGAACTCTCCTCTGGATTATTCATTATCTGTTCTGTCCCCTGATTATTATGAGTGGGAGTTGAGATCCCCGGACTTGTCATTTTTCTTGTGTTTTTCTGGCTTGTTCTGCCCATTTGGGATGAGAGTAACACCAGTTTTGTGCTGGAACACTATTTTAAGACAAGCATCAACCAAAGTCCGTAGTTGTACAGTCAAAAGTCTGCAGATACAATCTAGTTCAAGAGATCCAATCTATTCAACATCAAACAACTATTTCTTAATGGCCTAAGAACAGCAAAAGAGAATTTGGCAAACCAGAAATTACTAGGTTTAGGGAGAAGTGTGGGGAAAAATAGGATTAGAGTGATGTGGAAAGGAAAATGAACAGTGAAATTAACCAACTCTTAATCTCAAAGAGAGAAATGGATTGGACAGAATGATAGCAGAGAGAGAGAAAAAATGAAGAAGAAAAAGAAAAATAAGAGATGAAAAAAATTGAAAAACAGAAATTTAAAATTAAAAAGTGCAGCACTTAAAATTATACAAGTTAAAAAAATTATGCAAGTTTAAAGAATTAATATTCAGAGAAGAACAGGAATGGCATGAGATGAGGGGAGGGATAGAAAGGAGACATGAAAAACTAAAAAATAAAATTGTTTAAAATATTATAAGTGTATAAAGAGGTAATACTTCTATTAAGGAATTTAAGTCTAAGAGGTTTTGGATTGAGCAATAAATTTCTGGATTAAGTGTGTACACAATGGGAGATAAGATCTAATAATCAAATACCGCTATATCTGAGGATGAGCAGAACAGCAATTAAGTCATGCAAAAAAGAACGAAAGAGAAGAAAAAGTGAAAAGAATGAGAAAGAAAGAAAGAAAAGGATGAAAAAGTCATTAGAGATTAAAAAAAAGCACACACACATATACACCTAAAATAAAAATTATACAAGGAAGAAATAAAATCGAAAACAAATTTTAATAAAATTAAAAATTAAAAAAAAGTTTAAAAAAAGGTACAAAAAAAGAGTTCTTTGATTTTTTTTGGTGTGTGGGGGGGTATCTCCCTTGTGTCTGTAAGCAGTCTCTTGGTGGAATCTCTGGTCTGCTTGTCATGTTTGGTTTTCCTGTGGTTTGATTGGTTACCTAAGTCAGTTTGTTTGGCCAGGCAGAAAAATGCTTTGCTTTACCCAGGATTTTGTGCTCCTCCTCCCAGGCTTGTTCAGTGGGAGGGAGATCTGCTTTAAGTATCAGAAAAGAGGGAGATGGCTATTTCTTCTAGTTTGGAGATGCTGTGATGAGGCTAGGTTCTGTGTAGAGTTGAGGCCTTTCAGCAAACAGTAGCTTTTCCCTGAGGGGCTAGCTTCTGAGACACTCACAGAGCTCAGCCTGGAGCCATTCTCAGGGTTTATGTTTATTGAATTTCAATTGATTGTCTAGGCTGCTGTAGGGAGGGCAGCCTCTGGCTCTGTTTACCTAGTGAAGAAAGCCATTCCTGGGGGCAGAGTTTCCCCTGCCTGGGCTGGGTGACTTTTTCCTGGGTGGAGCTGAGCCAGGCAGGTCAGGTTAGGTTTCTGTGACCTGCTAAATGACTCTTTTGTTTTCTTCCAAGGCCTGAGTTGGAGCTAGCTACTCAGCCAGGCCTTTGTCAGTATCAAAGATGGAGATCTCTGGTAGTGGGGGGGGAGGGGTGGCCTTCCCTCCTCTGTTTCCTGAGAAGGAGTGAGGATGTCAAGGCTCTACTTACACTGGAGTCTTGGTTCCTGGGTTGTCTCTGCTCTGTGATCTATAGGATGAAGATATTTGCTCCTTCTCAGTTCCTGCTGGTGTTGAGTAGAATCCGCTCGCCTACTGCATCTGGCACCTTTGTTCCGGACTCTCTGTGTTGCAGGTATGGTGTCTATGGCCACCGCCTCCGCTGTTGCAGCAGCCACAGCTCCAGGTGCTGAAAGTGCTCAGATCTGTCCCCTTGCCTAGATTTTCCCTCTCTGGCCAAACTCTCAGTACTGTGATGGCACACTTGGTGAAATTCTCTGGCCTAGCACTGTTCCCTGGAAGACTAAAACTGCTTTCTATGTGAAAGCTTGTTTAGCCTCCAGCTTCTCCTCTGCCATCCTCCCGGAACTCGATATTTATTTTTTTAATACTTATTCCACAACTTGCTTTATTTTTGCCTAACACCATTAGGGGCTCTGACATTTTAGTCACTTTACCCCAAGCCCCTGGAAAGCATGTAAAGGCCAGGGAGCCACTTAATAATAGGTTAATGGAAAATGAAGAGGCAGATTTTCATTACAGTGGGTTCACAATGCATGCATTGGATCAGGAACCCCCTGGCTCACATCCTCACAACTTAGAGTTCTCTAACTTCTCTGACCCTCAATTCACTTGTCTGCATAAATGAAAACAATAATATTTGGTCTAACCTTAAGGAGCAGTGGTAAGAAATTAGTGATTTCATTATTCAAAGGAAGTAGTTCAACTGTTGGAACATAGTAAAAGTTTTAAGAAGAGTAGCTGAAAGTTCTTGATGGATGGGAGGTAATGTAAGCAAAGCAGGTTCACTAAGCACAAAGCAATGGGCATTGAAGAGAGATTATTATGGGATAGAAACAGCTACAGGATGTGGAAGAGCATCCCAACTTGAAATGAAACTGAGATATCAGAGGAACAGCAGTGTCAGGAAGAAACTTTAGAGCACTGGCATTTTATGATGTACCACTTTATGAAATCAACCACTTAATCAATCAACTAGAATCACTATGCATATTTACTTTGCATCAAGATATCTATATATTCTTCCCATTAACAAAGCATCACTGTCTCTAAACAGTAAATATCTGTCTGAACCATTGTGTGGTTTTGTATTCTGTCAAGGGTAGCATGCTGCATGATGTTGGTAGGCTTCCAGGAAGAAGTGTTAGAGTATGACTTAACTTGAAGAGATCCTTAGGGGCAACACGAACACACACAGTCACATGCACACATGTATGCATACACACACACACACACACACACACACACACACACACGAAGTTGGGGAAGCTAATTCTCTATGGTATATGTTTGTAGCCTAACCCTCTTAAAACCACAAAAGAAAAACAAGATAGAAATAGCTTATGTTCATATGTGGTAGACATAATCCTGTGGAAGAACCATCCTGGTGGTGATGTTACTGTTGAAATGGAAGTACCTAGGAAGACAGAACAAGTTTTAGTATTTATCTCATCCTTATTAGAAGAACAATGGGAAGATTTTAAAGAACTGAATGTTAACTTTCTTATGATATAAAGTGGATATACTTAACTAATTTTTCATAAATGCCTTTTACTTTTGCCAATGATATACTGAGGGTTTATCTTATTATCTTACTAGGGGTTGTATTTTTATGTTGAATTATATGTGCTTTTTATACATTTAAATTCCTACTTATTTGCCCATCTTATATGGTGCAAGTATTTATTACCTGATTGATGCATGCTTTTTGCTCTGCTTGAGGAGTTTCTGGATGTGCAAGTAATAAAAGCCTTAATATTTCTGTATATTCCAGTACTTTCATTTATGGCTTTTGCCTACAGTGGCTTGCTTAACAAAGTGTTTCCCCTTTTGGTGTATTTAAATAGTCACCTGTATTATTTTTCAGCCTTCCTGCTTTTAGTTAGTATTTATAGTCTTTGGGAACTTTGGTCATTTCCTACATATAGATTCTACATTTTGTTCTGCTATTTTGAGATGTTTTTTGTGTCACATTTTGGAAATGATACATGTTCAAGTGTGAAAGAGAGGTGTGGAAATAATCTATGTATGTGATGAACATGACTCCTTTAGTGAGGTACCTGTTCAAATAATTTTTCTTGTTCTTTGGTTTCCAGAGAGACAAGCTTCACCTGTTGTCATGAAGAACTTAGTTTTTTTCATCCTTTTTGATGATTTTTTTTCTTATTTTATATTTTAAGTAGAGATTTTGCTAAATGCCATAAATTTTTAGCTCTTAATTTTCAAAGGAGTGATTTATTTTTCCTTTCAGGAAACTTTGTAGGAAAATTATATTTTAAGAAGAACATGTAAGTTGAACCTTCTGAGAACTTGCTGCCTAAAAGAGGCTGGTAAGCAAGCTACAGAGACCCCAATCTTATAAGGCAGAATAGTTATCTGGCCACTCAAAAAAGCTGATTGGAGAATTCATCTTTTCTCTTTTATTTATAAGCTATAGACAGGCCTCAACAACCTAGCTATTTCCCAATTGTACTGAGAGTGGGAATCTAGGGAACAGAATCATCCATCCCCACATCAAGAAGATTTCAGAATCCAATTATGCCCCAGCCTCCTACTCTTAACCGGTGGGGATCTCGACCTACGAACATCAACGAAGCCTCTTAACTGTGAAATAAGGAAATCTACCCCTTGGTGCTTTCCAGATCTTGGCTACAAGGACAGCTACAGATCTCAGCAACTAAAACAGAGACTCCACTAAGATACTGTGTACAGGACATTGGGAGACACAAGGTCCATGAAACAAATGGGAGAACTGATATTATAAAATATTTATTTTTGTTATTTTTTTACTTTTTAATTTTGTTTAGACATATATATGTGTGTATATATATATATATATATATATATATTCCACAGTGATTGTTAAGCCTGTTTCTTAGTTGTGTGCATAGTTAATTATGACTACATTTTGGATGTTCAATATTTATTTTTTACACTTTTCCTTTTTTATTCTTTTATTCCTTTTCCTTCATTTTTCTATTTCTTTTATTTTTTTCCCTTTTTCCTGATCTTTGTTTTTTCTTTCTTCCTTTGTTCCTTTATTGATATCTGTTTGATTGCCTTTGTTTCCATTTTTATTCTAATTGGCTCATCCTGGGTTTTTTTGTTTTGGTGTTTTACAAAAGATTTGCTCACTGACTACAAATATGTATAATCTCATTTTCTGTACCACAATACCCCTCCCAAAACAAAAGTGAAGGCATATTTAGATTGGAAAATACCTATCTATAAATTAAAATCCCTGATTTAAAATCTATACAGTTGTAGAGCTCTGTGTTGGAGTTTGGTTTTATATTGTGTTCTGTTGTGGTTTTGGATTGGAATGCATTTGTTTCCAAATGGGCAGAGCAAACCATAGGAACACAAGGAAAATCGCAAGTCAAAAAATTCAGCTCCAGCAGCTATTAACCAGGCAATAGAGCAGACAATAAAAGACCTAGAAGATAGTTCTCAAAATGCTTTAGAAATACTGCTGATAAATATTTTCAATAAAAACATAAAAATCCTATGCAAGGCAATTTGTAAGCATGATGACAGTAACCAAAAAGTTCTAGAAGAATTCGTGAAGTCCACAAAGAGAAAGCTAAAGGAATTCCAGAAGAAGGAAAGGGAGTCCAAAGAAAACAGTTACTGAGCTCAAGGATATGAGTGAATACACAATCAAATTAAAGAAGTAAAAGGTCCATACAAGACCTAAAACAAAACTTCAATAAAGAGATAGAAGCCATCAAAATGACCAATTAGAAGGCAAGGAAATAAAAAAAAAACAAAGGGCCTGGGAAGGTGGCTCAGTGGTAGAGCACTTGCCTTGCATGCATGAGGCCCTGGGTTCGATTCCTCAGCACCGTATAAGCAGGAAAAAAAAGCCGGAAATGGCACTGCGGCTCAAGTGGTAGAGTGCTAGCCTTGAGCTGAAGTGCTGAGGGACAGTGCCCAGGCCCAGAGTTCAGGCCTCATGACTGGACCCCCGAAAAAAACCCCAAAACAAACAAAAAAACAAAGTAGAAAGTCTTGACAACAGATTAGATGAACTATAAGGAAGAGTTTCAGGAATGATAGGGATATTGGATATTATAAAGAGGAGACAATTATCCAGAAAGAATCCAAGAAACAAAAAAGTGCTTACAAAACTTCAGGACTCAATCAGAAGATCTAGTCTGACACTAATAGATATTGAGGAGGAGAATAGAAGGCAACTAAAGGGACAGGAAACATTTAACAGAATTCTATCAGAGAAATTTGCAAACATCCCTAGCTATAGATCCATTCACATGTAAGTAGCTTTTAGATCTCCAAACAGACCAAACCAGAAAAGAACATCTCACCAATACAATGTAATCACACAGGATCAATAGAGACCAAGGACAGAATCCTTATAGATGTCAAAGAGAAAAAATTAATTACTTATGAAAGAAAAGCAGTCAGAATACTAAAGATTTCTCAGCCAAGACCATGAAAGCCGGGACAGCCTGAACCGATGCTTGCCACACCTTAAGGGAAAGTAACTACCAATCAAGAATAGTGTATCCAAAAAGAATAGTGTATATAAAAAAAGAATAGTGTATCCATCAAATCTCTCCTTGAGAACTGAAGATTTCCCCCCAAACTGCTATGACAAGGAAAAATTGAAATACACTCCACCAAACCACCAGTACAGAAGGTACTTAAAGACATACTATGTATAGAAAACCATGAAGAACATCATACTGACAGAGACTTAACTCCCCAATTAAACAATACAGATTGACTAGTTGGATCAAAAAGCAAGATTCATCCATTTGCTGTTTTCAAGAGACACACCTTGCCCATAAAAACAAACATATTCGGTCGGGCATTGGTGGCTTACGCCTGTAATCCTAGCTACTTAGGAGGCTGAGATCTGAGGATCACAGTTCAAATCCAGCCCAGGCAGGAAAGACCATGAGACTTCTATCTCCAATGAGCCACCAGAAAACTGGAAGTGGTGTTGTATTTCAAGTGGTAGAGTGCTTGCCTTGAGCCGAAGAGCTGAGGGATAGCGCCCAAACCCAGAGTTCAAGCCCCACAACTGACCAAAAAAACAAACAAACAAAAAACAAACAAACAAACATTCTGAGAGAGAAAGGCTAGAATAAAATCTTTCAAGCAAAGGGCCCCCATAAACAGGCTGGAGTAGCAATACCAATATCAGATAAAATAGACTTCAAATTAAAATTAGCGAGAAGAGACAAAGAAGGACATTGCATACTAATAAAGAGGGCTTTCTTTATTAGTAAATATCCCTGAACCAAATGCTGGAGCACCTAAATTCATCAAACATATACTACATAACTTAAACCATACACACCTTTATTGTTGATGACTTCAACACATTGCTGTCACCTATAGATAGATCCTCCCAGCAAAAACTCAACAGAGAAACCTCAGGCCTAATGACAGCATTGACCAACTAGATTTTACAGCCATCTATAGAGTATTTCAACTAGCAGTATCAGAATATACACTCTTCTCAGCAGCTCATTCTCCAAAATATATTATTTGGGGCCACAAAGCAAACTTGTACAAAATAAAAAATATTGAAATTATTCCTGGCAGCCTGTCAGACCACATTGCAATAAAATTAGAGCTCAAAAAGCCATCACAGAAAATTCTCTAACTTATGAGGATTGAATGGCACATTGTTGAATGACCAGTGGGTCATTGAAGATATCAGAACGAAAATTCAAACATTTATGGAGTTTAACAAAAATGAACACATAATACCACTTCCACTGGGACACAGCAAAGGCAGTGCTCATGGGAATATGTATAATTCTGAGTGCCTACATCAACAAAGTGGAGAAATCAGAAATCAAAACTTGAATTATATGCCTTAAGCATATGCCTTGAAAAACAAGAATGAGATAAACCCAAGCCAGTAGACAAAACAAATATTCAAAATTAAATCAGACATAAATGAATTAGAAACTTTAAAATCATGGAAAGAATTAATTAAAGAAAGAGTTGGTTCTTTGCAAAAATTAACAAAATTGAAAGAAACTTAATAAATCTGACCAAAGAAAGAACACCTCCAAATAAATAAAATTAGAGATGAAAACAGAATAAGCAAGATTCAGAACATTATAAGGGAATAATTTGCAAACCTTTATGCTAACAAATTGGAGAATCTGGAAGAGATGGAAGAATTCCTAGTGAATATTGATATTCTGGAACAAACCCAAGAAGGTTTAAACTAACTTAATAGACTCACAACAAGTAACTAAATAGAATCAGCAATAAAAGTCCTCGCATTTAAGAAAAGCCCAGGACCAGATGCATTCACAGCTGAAGACTCTCAAAGGAGAACTCACTGCAATGCTCCTCAGAGTCTTCAATGATCTTGAAAGGGAAAGATGATAAAAGCTCTCTAGAAGCTCAGAATCCATGGAACTTTCCTCAAAAATGGCAACCCTATAGTCATCATTATGTTTAATGGTGATAAGTTAAAACCATTTCTTCTAAAATCAGGAATGAGACAAGTATATCTACTTTCTCTATTTCTGTTCAATATAGTACTGCAATTCCAAGAAAGAGGAATAAGGCAAAGAAAGAAGTGAAACTATCCCTCTTGGCAGATGATATAATCCTGTATTTAAAGAACCCTGTAGATTCGTCTCAAGTTACTTAAGCTGATCCAAAACTTTGGCAAAGAAGCAGGATATACAATTAGCCCACAAAAATCAGGAGCATTTCTGTATGACAACAATAAGAAGAGTGAAATCATTAAAGCAACTCCATTTGTAACAGCCTCAAAAATATCTAGGAATTATCTTAACCTCTATGATGAAAACTTTGAACATTTAAAAAAGTAAATTAAAGCAGATTTAAGGAATTGGAAATAACTCCCAAGCTCCTGGATTCGATTGAAAATGGCAATATTGCCCAAAGCTATCTACCAATTTAATTCAATGCAATACCCATCAACAGCTCCAAAACATTCTTCAGTGATATAGAGGATATAATCCAAAAATTCATATGGGCTAAAAGAAGACCTGGAATAGCAAAAATAATCCATTGCAGGAAGAACAGTGATAGAAGAATATCAATACCAAACTTCAAACTATTACAAAGCTGAAATAATAAAAGCAGCTTGATACTGATGCAAGAATAAACTCTGGGATCAATTGAATAGAATAGAAAACCAAGAAATGAAGCCACAAACCTAGAGCTGCTTAGTATTTGATAAGGGAGCCAAAATTCACAGGATGAAGAAAGATAACAAATGGTGCTGGCAGAATAGGCTAAACACTAAAGTTACATCCTTACATATCATCCTGCAACAGAATCAATTCCAAATGGATTGAAGACCTTAATGTAAGAACAGATACCCTAAAAATTTACAAGAGAAGGGGAAACACTAGAGCTCCAGGTATGGATCAAAACTTCTTAAGTAAAAAATCCAGAATCACAGCAAATCAAAGAAAAACAGAAATGCATCAAACTGAAGAGTTTCTGCATAGAAAAGGACATAGCATGCAAGATAAATAGAAAGCTCACAGAATAGAAGATCTTTACTAGCTATGCTACAGACAATGGCCATATATCTAAAATATATTGAGTTCAAAAAATTAAACCTTCCCCAAACAAATCTTCAAAGAAATGGAACGCACTGGAGAAGATCTTCACTAGCCATACAATGGACAAGGGTCTCATATCTAAAATATACCTGGAACTCAAAAAATTAAATCCCCCAAAAACAAATCTTCAAAGAAACAACTGTCCAATAAATAAGTGGGCTAAAGACTTAAAGAGAAACATCTCTGAAGAGGAAAGAAGGATGGCCAGTAGACACATGAAGAAATGCTCAACCTCCCTAGTCATAAAAGAAATGCAAATCAAAACAACATTGAGATTCCACCTCACCCCAGTTAGGAGGGCTATAATCAAGAACTCTAATAACAACAGATGCTAGAGGGGATGTGTTAAAAGGAAACCTGACTGCATTGTTGGTGGGAGTGTAAACTTGTTCAACCACTTTGGAAAGCAGTATGGAGGTTCCTCAAAAGACTCCACATAGAGCTCCCCTATGATCCAT
>NW_012267398.1:2221791-2223759 GCF_000151885.1 Dipodomys ordii | reverse complement strand
GATTTCTGGGTCATAGGGGAGCTCTATGTGGAGTCTTTTGAGGAACCTCCATACTACTTTCCAAAGTGGTTGAACAAGTTTACACTCCCACCAACAATGTAGTAAGGTTTCCTTCTGTCCACATCCCCTCCACCATCTGTTATTATTAGAGTTCTTGATTATAGCCATTCTAACTGGGGTGAGGTTGAATTTCAATTCTGTTTTGATTTGCATTTCTTTTATGGCTAGAGAGTTGAGCATTTCTGCATGTGTCTATTGGCCACCCTTCTTTCTTCTTCAGGGAAGTTTCTCTTTAAGTTTTAGCCCATTTATTTATTGGGCAGTTGTTTCTTGGAAGATTTGTTTTTGGGGGATTTAATTTTTTGAGTTCCAGGTATATTTTAAATATGAGACCCTTGTCCATTGTATGGATAGTGATGATCTTCTCCCAATCCATGGGCTTTCTATTGATCTTGCTAGCTATGTCCTTTGCCATGCAGAAGCTCTGTAATTTCATGCAATCCTATTTGTCCAACCTTTCTTTGATTTGTTGTGTTTCTGTGTCAAGGAGACCTAGGGTTTCTCCTATTCAATCCTGTAATGTTTTCAGAGTGTCTGCTTTGACTCCGAGGTCTTTGATCCATGTGGAGTTGATTCGGGTGCAGGATGATATATAAGGATCTAGCTTTAGTTTTCTACAAGTAGTTAACCAATTTGCCAGCACCATTTACTAAAAAGGCTGTCTTTCTTCCATTCTATTTTGTTAGCTTCCTTATCGAAGATTAGATGGCTATAGGTCTGTAGGTTCATTTCTGGGTTTTCAATTCTATTCCATTGGTCCTGAGGTCTGATTTTGTGTCAGTACCAAGCTGTTTTGATTACTATGGCTTTGTAGTAGAGTTTGAAATTTGGTATTATTGTTCCTCATGCACTTCTCATTCTCTTAAGGACTGTTTTTGCTATTCAAGGTCTTTTATTGTTCCATATGAATTTTTGGATTGCCTCTTCTATTTCCTTGAAGAATGAGGTTGGAATATTGATAGGTATCACATTGAATTTGTAGATAGCCTTGGGGAGTATTGCCATTTTCACAATTTTGATCTTTCCAATCCAGGAGCATGGAATTTTTTGCCATTTTCTAAGTTCTGTTTTGATTCCTTTTTCAGGTTTTTAAACTTTTCATCATAGAGGTCCTTCACTTCTTTGATTAAGTTAATTCCTAGATATTTTATTTTTTGTAGGGCTATTACAAAAAATGGAGTTGCTTTCCTTATTTCAGCCACACTTTTCTCATTGTTGGCATACAGAAAAGCCATTGATTTTTGAGAGTTAATTTTAATACCCTGCTACTTTACCAAAGTTTTCTGTCACCTTGAGTAATTTGGGAGTGGAGTCCATGGGATTCTTTAAATACAAGATCATGTCATCTGCAAAGAGGGAGTTTTACTTCTTCTTTCCCTATTTGTATCCCCTTTTATGTTTGCCTATTGTCTTATTGCTGTACCTAGGCATTCTAATACTAGATTGAAGAGCAGTGGAGAGAGTGGACATTCTTGTCTTGCTCCTGCGTTAAGAGGAAATGGCTTTTGTTTTTCACCATTGAGTATAATGCTGGCTGTAGGTTTGTCATATGCAACCTTTATTGTATTGAGGAATGTTCCATGGATTTCTAATTTTTCCAGAACCCTCATCATAAAGGGGTGTTGGATCTTGTCAAATGCTTTTTCTGCATCTATTGAGATAGCCATGTGGTTCTTATCCTTGCTCTTGTTGATGTAATGAATTACGTTAATTGATTCGTGTATATTGAACCAGCTTTGCATCCCTGAAATGAATCCTATTTGATCGTGGTGTATGATTTTTTGGATGGATTGTTGAAGTCGATTGGCAGAAATTTTGTTGAGAAGTTTTGCATCAATGTTCATCAAAGAAATGGGTCTATAGTTCTCTTTCTTTGATGAGTCCCTGCCTGGTTTTGGGATGAGGGTT
>NW_012267398.1:2110133-2212192 GCF_000151885.1 Dipodomys ordii | reverse complement strand
TACACAATGGAATTCTATGCCTCCATCAGAAAGAATGACATTGGCCCATTTGTTAGAAAATGGAAAGACTTGGAAAAAATTATCTTAAGTGAATTAAGGCAGGCCCAAAGAAACATATGTCCCATGGTTTCCCTTATTTGCAATAACTAGTCTATGTCTGAGTCAAGCAGAAAAGGTCAGATAAGTTGAAGTTAGGGGAATAAACCCCAAGATAAGTATTCAAATGTTTTCTTTCTTTCATGCAATTGTTTCTAACATATTTATAAGATGATTTCTATGTTACTTTGTATGTCCCTCTCCCACAGTATAACCCCTGCTTTCACTGTATTTGATGTTGGTATAATTTGTGGAGGGGAAGGGCAAAAACAAACCATTTAAATAGGGATACAGGTGGATCCATCGCAAGAATGAGATGTACAAGTCGTTACGTTGAAAAATGAACTTTACAACTTTGGTGGTGGTGGGGGGAGGATCGGTGAGAGGAGGTGGGGGAAGTATGGGAAGGAATGGGAAGGGGAAACAAAAAGGAGACAACAATGCTCGATAACAAATGTACTCATCAGCTTGTCCACGTAATTGTAACTCCTCTGTACAGTATTCTCACAATAAAAAAAATCGTTAAAAAAAAAGAAATGGAACACAGTTAATAAATGGGCTAAAGTCTTAAAAAGAGACTTCTCAGAAGAATTAAGAATAGCCATTAGACTCATGCAGGTATGTGCAACATCTCTGGCCATAAGAAAAATGAAAATCAAAACAACATTGAGATTCTACCCTGACCCTGGCCATTATCAAAAAACTAATAATAACAGATGCTGGTGGGGATGTGGCCAAAGGGGAATGCTATTGCACAGTTGGTGGGATTGTAACCTTGTTCAACTCTTCTGGAAAGTGGTATGGAGGTTCCTCAAAAGACTAAACATAGAGCCTTCCTATGACCCAGAAATTCTAGTCCTAGCATTTACCCAAATGACCAAAAACAAGGTCACACTAAAGTTACTAGCACAACCATGTTCATTGTAGCATTGTTTACCATAGTCAATATATGGAATCATTCCAGATGCCCATCAGTCGATGAATGGATCAAGAAAATGCAGTTTATATACACAATGGAATGCTATGCTCCCATCAGAAAGAATGATATTGCCCCATTTGTAATGAAATGGAAGGACTTGGAAAAAATTATTTTAAGCAAAGTAAGCCAGACTCAAAGAAACATAAGTTGTATGGTTTCCCTCATTTGTAGAAATTAGAATGTGCCTATAAATCTACATGTGAACCCAATGGATAATAAAAGAGAAAAAATTACACTTGGATATAATAAATTAAACAGTACTCTAAAAATTCACAAAATGAGATCAAAGGAGGATATTCTTAGGAAAGGATCACAAAGGCTGAGGAGCCATGTGCACATAATAATTATATAATGATGTTTATTGAAATGTTCTTCAAGAAATGGAGACAAGAAGTTTTTATTTTAGTCATTCTGTTTTTTTTTTGTTTTCCCAACTTTTGTCACTGTTTTTTTTATTTCTGTACTTTAATGTAAGTTTTGAGTTCTGTGTTTTATGTAAAGTTTATCTGTTTTGAGGAGAGTAAAGGGAAGTACAGTAATGGTGGGACAAAGGGTGAAGTAATTTCGTAGTTATACTCACTAGACACTATGTTAAAAATAAGCTATACAACTTCTGGAGGAAGGGGTCTGGAGGGGAAAAAACCTGGGAGAAAATGAGGAAAGGGATGACACTATTCAAAAAGAAATGTACTCATCATGTGACTCATGTAATTGTAACCACTCTGCCCATCATCTTTACAATAAAAATAAATAAACAAATTAAATTAAATTAAAAAAAAGAAACAGGCCAGTTGGGCAGTAGTTCATGCCTATCATTTTAGCTACTCAAGAACTGGATGATAGTTCAATAACAGCCTAGGGGAAAATGAGATTAGACTTTATCTCTAAAAATTAGAGAGCCAAAGTATGTTATTTTGTTTTCAGAATGTGTGAGTTTTTGTGTATTTAATCTTGAGAGTTTAAAGTCTTCTTTCTGATACATGATTGTGACCTACTGTTTAGCATGATCAATGAACAGATTGAATCAGTCTCTTTCTCTCCTTAAGTCTGTCACATCTTTGTCATAATTTCCTGTCTTGTTATTTTTCCTTTTCTTTGGAGACTACTTAATCTTCTTACTCTGTAGCAATAATTCAGATTTCTGCACTATAGAGTCTGTGATTTTCAATAGGTATCTATGATTTTATACATTAGCAATGCAATTTGGCTTTTAATAATATTTTTCTTAACTTTTTAAAAAGATTTTTTTATATTCAAGTAAAGAGAAAGTAAGTCCTGTGAAATTACTGATGTTATGCAGTTAAAGGTGATGTTATAATAGTTCTAAGACCAGAGTATCTTTTGCTGTAATGAAGATGACTTAAATTAATTGCCAATTGCCAAGATGGGATCCGTTCTTTTTATTCTTGTCTCATTGGTTGCTGATGTTTCCTTTGAGATTTCAGTGAGGCTGGTTAATGATTTTATCCACTACTCATAGGAAAAAGGTGAATGTGCATTTGTTCTAGACCAAAGGTTAAAAGAATTTATTTAGGCTAAGTACTGGTGGCTCACACCTGTAATCTTAGCTGCTCAGGAGGCTGAGAGCTGAGAATCCTGGTTCAGCTTGGGAAGTAAAGTCCATGAAACTATTACCTTCAAAAAACAAACAAAAAAAAGCCAGAAGTGTATCTGCTGTGTCTCAAGTGGTAGTGTGCTAGCCTTGAGCAGAAACAGCTCAGGGCCAGTGCCCAGGCCCTGAGTTCAAGACCCAGGATGGGCACAGAAAATGATTAAATATACTGGCCATGAGTTACTTTTGGATAAGTATTTTGAGGAATTTGAAAGAGAAATTTTTTTTAAAAGCACCATTCTTCCAGGTTGCACACAATCATTTCTTGCTTCTGACTTCGTTTCTTGATGAAACATGGACATGCAGTCTCATGAGCTATCAAGGTTATGTTAGATGCTGTTTTTATTGATCTTTACATTCCCCTTTCCTACTTCCCCTCTGTTAGGCTCACCAGACATCTTGGTTGCCTGGAAGGAACAGGCGTGGGTTGGTATCAATCAGTTGCCAACTAGAGGTGTATGAGTATCTCACTTCTCAGAGAAACTCTCAAATAGGAGACTACTCTATCAATGCTCCCTGCTGGTGTTTTATTGTAAACTCAAGTACACTATTTTACAGCTAGCAATTACAGTTAGTTTCTAACTGAAGAGAACTTGAGGACCCTTCTAGGGTATTCTGCTCTTCAGAGGCAGCTCAGATTTTCTCTTTCAGAATTATTTTTACAATATATACAACAATCCACATTTTTAAGAATCCTTAACTGGATGCATATGGCTCATATTTATAATTCTAGCTACTCAGGAGGCTGAGATCTGAGGACTGTAGTTTGAAACAAACCCAAACAGGAAAGACTATATGACTCTTATTTCCAATTAACCACCACAAATCTGGAGGTAGAACTGTGCATCAAGTGGTAGAG
Source organism: Dipodomys ordii (assembly GCF_000151885.1). Taxonomy (NCBI): domain Eukaryota; kingdom Metazoa; phylum Chordata; class Mammalia; order Rodentia; family Heteromyidae; genus Dipodomys; species Dipodomys ordii. Next base: position 2,208,646 of record NW_012267398.1, on the reverse strand, counting down.
TGCCAGCCCTGAGCAAAAACACTAAGGAAGACTGCCAGGCCTGAGTTCAAGATCCAGGCTTGGCATGTGTGTGCGCGCATGCACACACACACACACACACACACACACACACACACACACACACACACACAAATCCTCCACAATGCCTTGCCTTACCATATACATGGATGATTGTAATGTATTACTACTCTTTCATTAAAAATCTCTTTACTGAATTTGATTTTGGGGATTTGAAGGTTTCATTTGTGTCTGATACTTCTCTGTGATGTGATGTGATGTGATGTGTGTGTGTGTGTGTGTGTGTGTGTGTGTGTGTGTACAGCCAATAAGGGGCTTGAATTCTGGGCTTAGATGCTATCCCTGAGCTCCTTTTGTTCATGGTAGTATTCTACCACTTGAGTCACAGTTCTACTTCCAGTTTTTTCTGGGATTAATTAGAGATAAATCTCATGGCTTCCTTCCCAAGCTGGCTTTGAAACTCAGTCCTCAGATCTCAGCCTCTTGAGTAGCTAGGATGAGAGACACAAGCCAGCTGAAAGATACAATATTTTGTAAAGTGCAGCACTAACTTAGCATATCTTGTACAAGTCTGACATCTGCCAGTGTGTGAGATGTCCTGACTGCTCAAGCTTACCTGGATACCTTGGGTTTTTTCAATAGGCTGCACTAACAGTGTGACGTGTGATGGTAGTGGGCTACATTGTCTCAGACTGACATGTCACTAATGGCTGCCTCTATATAAATGATTCCCAGAGACAATTCTGGAAGCTTGAGTGGCTTTCCTTGGTTGGACAAACTTCTCACATGTTGTCAATCATCGTTGCAGGGACAGTTAAGCACTGTCTGCCAGAAGAGGACAGATGGAGGTTTGCAACCTGCCTGCAATCTCCAGGGTGCTGTCCTGTATGTCTTTCCCAATGCTAATATTAATCTCTATTGTTTTACTGTACTAGCCTGCACCTTCCTCATACTTGTGCCACTCTGGGATGGAGAGCTGTAGGGTTTTCCATGAGTTTGGGGCCTAATTGGGACACAAGACATCCTTGTTCTCAGATTTCTCAAATATAACTAGACTTAGTGTCTTCCTGTACCCAGATTCAGCCCAGTGGATGGGCCAAACCTTGGACCTTTCTCACTAATCTATTTCACTCTCTTCTGATAAGGCCTAGAGGATGGATAACATAATTTTTCATCTCTTCCTCAAATTATTAGTTTATAGTACAAGCTTAATGCCCTGAAAGCTTTGAGACTCAAAGTGTCTTTTTGTGTTTTCAAACAAATGCTTCTGTCAGGAGACCTTTTGTCTTTCTCTTGATGATATTCTTTCCCTAGGGTTTTAAGCTTAAAATATCTTAGCTTGTTGGCTGAGGTGTCATAGGAAAGAAGGAAATAAAACAGGTATGTCAAAATGGTTAATAGGGTGTTCATGGATGGCAGGCATTCCTTTATAATTTCAGCCTATACCCACTCATTGAATGTTCAAACAATCCTGCCAGGAAACATCTGTCTCCTTCATGCATGAAGGTGGCAGCAATAGCCATTCAATTAGGAAGTGACAAATCTGGAGTTCAGTCCCAGGGACTGATATGGTGAAAATTTGACTTAGAAACTATTAGTTTTTCTACTGATCAAAGAGTGAATTACTGAGCAATGAGAAATGCAAGGAATGTATCAAAAGAGTAGTGCAAAGCCAAGCACTGGGGCTCACTTCTGTAATTCCAGCTTCAGTCAGGAGGCTGACATCTGAGGATTGTGGTTCTAAGATAGCCCAGGCAGAAAAGTCTGTGAAATCCTAATTAACCAGTAAAAAGTTAGAAGTAAAGGGGTAGATCTATTGGTAGACCACCAATCTCAAGTGAAGAAGTCAACTGAAGGTGTCAGGGCCTGTGTTCAAACCCTAGTACCAAACACATAAATACAAGAAAAATAGTATGAAGTCATGGATGGCAGGTGAGGACATATGCCCAGGGGCAGGGTGCTGGTGATGGATGGGTTGAGACAGATCTAATAGATTCTTTTTGACCTACACTCTTATTTCTGTTAGTGAAGTGAAGAGTCTGGGACTAAGCAAAAGGCCTTAATAATAGAGGGCATTCTTTAGTTTACAAATGTGTTTTGAGTTGATAAGTTCTAGAAACGTCTTACTCTCCTTAGATTACTGGTTCTTGATTTACCTTTGACTGTATCCACATTTGATTCATTTGGCTTATATTTAACATCTTTGTTAGCTTTGAGTGTCCACTGGTTTTTTAATTTACTTTGTGTTTACATCTGATTTGCTTTCTACTTTGTTAAGGTTCATTTTATGCAGCTTGTGTGGCTTTTGGGTGTTTCAGCTGTGTGTTAGTTGTGTTCAGGGTGGTAGGGTTTTGTGACAGGGGTCCCCCTGCCATTTGCTAATGCTCTAAAGACTCCAAAATTTGGCTTTGAAGTGGTGGCTTCTGTGTTCTTGAGACTGGATCTACCATGTCACATTAGAAACTGGAGTAGGCACATTTTCTAGCTCAGCAGGAAACAAGAACTTTAAAAAAAGACAATAAATGTTAATTTGATCAGATGACTAGCAGTTATTTTTGTTGGTAAGATTTGAGACCATTTGAAATGCTAAAATGGGCATGTAAACATCATCTCTTTCTCCTTTTACTTTGCTGTGCCACTGATTTGATTATTTTTTGATATTTGGGTAGGAAATCATTCCATTGTCAATAGATGGGAAATAAGACAGAAGATCCCCAAATAGCTTGTAATGAGGTAAGCATGATTTCTGGCAGTTAAAAGAAGAAACTAGTTTACCATAGGGAAGAGAGAGAATTTACCCTTTAAGGCATAGGCCGGAACCCAGTATCTGCCAAATGTATAGAAGACTCTCTCAACATATATATGTGAAATGCACAGATGAAGGAAAATCACTTTCTAGAAGCAGAAGAGTTCTAACTTGTAAGATTTAATTGCATAAGTGGCAGTAGGTCTTAAATAGAAGCTTGCTAATCATGGCTAATCATGTAGAAGAGATTTGGGTGGGATGGGAAATATATCCATTGCCTTGACAACCTAAAAAATGGAGCGTCAATGAGTTAGACCTGGCAGTGTGGATTGAAACTACACTAGCCTATGCATCTCAAAAGAAGTCTGGCAGAAAGACAGTGGAAGAGGCCTTGGGCAATGTTAGCCTAAGGCCATAAAATATTTCAATAATATAATTAACTCCTCTCAGTCTTAAACTAGACTTAGGAAGCACAGTTTCAAATATTTTGATTGTGAGTTGCATTCTCAGTCAAATGTTACAGTAGAAAACCAACCAACCAAAAAACAGAAACCCAAAGCAAAGTGGCTGGAAAACTCAGGCATCCAGTTCTCTTGGTGACTATCCTCTCGTCCTTGTGTTTTAATTATCATTCTGATTTCATCCTGCCTTCCGGAGCTTGCTTCCAGGATTCCAGCTCTAAAGTACAGATGTGGTATGTTAATAAGAGAAGCTCTGGAACTGGAGCTATGTAAACAAGTCCTTGGTTCATGTGAAATGCATTAGGCCATTCTTGTCCATATGTAGTCTGGGTTTTAATAGAAAATGGAATATACTTCTGGTGATTTAAATGAAGAGACTTAATTAGGGTATTACTTATCTGGATGTGGGAAAAGCTAAAAAAAAACCCAAAAAACAAATGGGTTGAATATATGGCTCATACCTATGATCACAGATACTTGGGAAGCTTAGAATGGGAGGATCAAGCTTGGAGGCCAGCCTGGGTAGAACAGTTCACAAAACTCCTGAATGCATTGCTGGGTGCAGTGGCACACACTAGTCAACCCAAGCAATATGGGAAGCTGTAGTTGGGAGGTTCAGGGAACCGAACCAGCCTGGAAGCAGAGTTCACAGGAAGTTGCTTTCATGGCTGTGATCCTCCTGCCTATAGCCGGCAGACTGTGTGCCTGGCAGGCAGCAGGAGACCATCTGAAAAACAACCAGTGACATATAGGTCTGAAAGTGTGGCTCAAGGGTATTGTGATAATCTAGCAAGTTTAAGATCCTGAATTCCAACCCCAATCCTGCTTAATGGAAGAGCAGTGGATGGTGCAAAAGCAAGTGTCTTCTTCATGGTGAGGCCAATGGTGGTGGGCCATGGTATGTAAGCATTGGGGTCCAGTGAAGCTGGATTGATTGAGGAGGGGCAGTCAGGGGATGTGGGGTAGGATCAGCTGGCTGTGAGAAGAGCAGAGAGAGCAAGGCAGAAATCCCACATCTGTCCTCTTCTTCTGCTCTCTTTTATTTCCTACCTGTGAGTTCATACAAACAAAAGTAACTAACCAGAACTTGCTAGGCAGGTGTTCTACCATCTATGTTATGTCTTTAGCTTTTTTTCTGATAGTTGTTGTTGTTGTTATCTAGCTAGAGCCTCACATTTTACCTGGGTTGGCTTTGGACTTTGATCCTCTTATGAATGCTTCTGCATTGCAGGGAAAGCATGCCAACACGTCTGACTTATTTATTGAGATAGGTTCTAACTCTTTGACCAGATTGACCTGCAACTGTAATCATCTGGATCAGTGACTCCTGTATAGCTGGGAATCTAGGCATGCAATGCCACGAGGCAGTCATAAACACATTGTGAATTTACCGGCGTTCTTGTTCCCCAGAGAAGCAGCTGGATGAATTCTAAATAGATTAACTTTCTCAAATATTTGGTACTCTTTGAGGACTGTAAGGCAGAGAGTCAAAAAGTGAAGACCTCACACACGTGGAAACATGACTACTCCCTACATAAAGATATATGTAGACTGTTTAGAACAAAAGAACAATTCCTTGCCCATTACTGAAATTCATTACTGTTCAGTAAATGTCATAGCAAGTCTGGCTTTTCAAAGCACGGAAAACATCTTTGCCCTACTTGGTCCCTATTGGAAGCTTGAAGGTCAGTGATAATTACATGGTATCAGATATTCCCAGAGCATCAGGAAGGTTCTATATCCACAGTTGGATTTCTGCCTTTGAGGGAATGTAGCAAAGTCTGATACAAAAATGTGGAATCAAAACTTTTCATGCTAGTCTCATAAAACAAAAATAAAGCAAACAACAAACAAAAACCACCCATTTTCAAATGAAGTAATTTAAAAGCAACATGAAACTGTTGTGTACCATCCAAATATGAGTATTTCTGATTGGAGTATTTACATTAAACACTGCCTATGTTTTTACTCACATATTCCAAAGCCTCTATAGAAGGAGTTTGAGTGGATATTGGGAAAGTTTGCAGAATTTCCGAAGAAGGTGGAGACACAGGCTTAGGAAAAGATTGAAGAGAAGCCAGAAAACTAGAACCAGTGTTGGGATCACTCGGCTTCACAGGGTCTGACACTCATTATCCAGGAGGCTCCAGATGACTGTGGAACACCATCCGGATCAGCAGCTGTTAATTTTGCTCTAGACCAGACTGCAGTGTTTGATTGGTCTACGTACAGTGAGTTTGATTGGCTAGTACTTGATTGACTGGTCTCCATTGCACTTGATTGGCTGGTCTCCACTGCACTTAATTGGCTGCCCTATAGTGGGTTTGATTGATTTGTCTACAATACATTTGATCGGATTGCCAAGGTTCATGCCCACCTCTTATCTGGAAGGATTTAAGACCCTGAAGACTTTGAGGATTTTATTTAATTTTTGACATCTATAGGGAAGGGCATTGTGCCTCTTATTAACATTCATAAGTTTGAGAATTCCAACAAATATCATGGACTGTTTAGATACTGGGTAACCATATGAAAACACAAAACAAAACCTGACCACAGGTATGCCGATGTAGAATTGTTTTAGTCTATTTCAAAGACAGTAAGATTGAAAGAGGTTCATGACTGTAGGCTAAAATATTCAGACCAGGCCAAAGAAAAAGTTCCTTGATTCTCAGATTTCAAACATGACTTACTGAATGATTATAGAGTATCATTCCTAGATGATTTTTAAAACAAGATTCTTACTTGGAAATATACAAATATTTGTTCTATATTACCTTGTTGAGCTCACAAATCTTGATTTGAATGATACTTATTTAATTATTTTGAGAGTTGTATTATTAACTAAGGGGTGAAATTATTATAGTAAGTACAAGGAAGACACAGCATAATAAAACTTTATAGATGGAAAATGGCAGACAGTGAAGGTTGTGTTGAGTCATAACGAACAATCCTTTTACTTCTTAATCAAGGCATCCCCAAATTTCTGCAAATCTGAAGTCTCTATGTGTTTCTCTCAAAATAGTTAACCAATAGATACAATTAATTCTTAGCATTCTACCTTGAAATTTGCTCAGAAACTAGTATCAAAGTGTCCTAGCTCTTTATCCATTTAATTAAAAACAATTGAAAAGCCAAAGTCTGAGCCTTGGTTGAAATTTTATTCCTTTCCTCCTCCTCCTCCTCCTCCTCCTCCTCCTCCTCCCCCTTTTCCTCCTCCTCTTCCTCCTCCTCTTCCTCCTCTTCTTGAATGCAGAGCCTGAACTTCATCCCTTAGAATTTTTGCTCAAGGCTGGTGCTCAACCACTCGAGCCACAGTTGTACTTCCAGCTTTTTGCAGGTTAGTTGGAGATAAAAGTTTCAGGTGTTTTAGCTGCCCAGTCTAGCTTCAAACTTATATCCTTGGATCTCAGCCTCTTGAGTAGCTAGAATTAAAGGTGTGCACCATTGATACCCATATGAAGCTTTCTTGTGTTTACTGCACTTTTCTTGACCTTCTGTTACTTGTAGTTGGCCCCTCTGTGTTTAATGCAGAAGATGCTTTTCACAGATACAACCCTGAATTCTCCTTGAGACATTCAGAATTAACCCTAACTTTTTAATCTGTCACTTTACATAGAAAGGTTTTTCATGTCAATCAAGTTACTTTTGTAAGACTTCATTTTTCCCTCTCTGAAGTTCTGTTAGATACTGACACAGCTGTTATACCCAAGAGCAGATGAACAGAGAAAGAAGGAGAAAGTGCCAAATGTTAAAAGTGTTCAAATGTATTCATAGAATGTGATCTTATTATTTACTGGAGTATATGAAATTTTCTGCAGAAATGGGAATCTCAATGCATTCTGTACTTGGAAGAGTGACAGCCACCATTATTAGCCTGAAGAAAACAAACTTTGGGCAAAGTTTTCATCAAGGAGATTGTTCTCTCCACTCCAGGGAGCTTTTTAAGATCTGTGCAGAGGGTTAAAGAAATTGAAGGAAGAAACATGGATTCCTTTGGAACTAAAAGTTGACAGTTGAGTGCTTGCCAAGTCTGGTTCTACTTTTTCTTTCTTGTTCTTCATGATTCTTTTATTCTCTGTGTGTTTTAGCAGGTAGGACTGAAATTTCATTTCTTTTGATCCCTCCACCTCCACTTACTGCCAAGGCTTTTCCTCTGATCAGTAATTTTAATTTATAATTAAAGTTGCCCCAAGTAACTTGAACATGTCAACCAACCAAGTGAATGGCTGATTGGCAGGGTGGAGACTCCTTTATCTTCATAGCTAAGGCTGAGAGTGTGGCAAATCTCAACTGAGCTGGAGCCAGTATTGCATGAATTTGGTTTTACCATTTGGGAATTTCTTAATATTTACATTTCTAACTTTCTCAATTAATAAAAATTATTTAAATACTTTAATTGAATTTATTCACTTCTATGTGATGACATGGGGATGAGAACCATTATTTATATATATAAAATATTCTATACAAATAAATGTATATTATTATTATTATTATTGATATCAAGAGAGTCTTCTCTGTAGCTCAGGCTGGAACTCATTGTAAGCCTAGGCTGGTCTCAATTGTGATCTTCCTGTCTCAGTCTTCTGAGTGCTAGGGTTATAGTTATGAACTACCAAGTCTTTCTATTTTAAATATAATTTGTATTTCTTTTAAATGTTGGAGAATCTTGTAATAAAGTAAAAAAGGAAGTAATCCAAGGCACATCATTAAGGGTGATTGTGGTTAAGGCTGAGATTGCCTCTTTGTCATCCATGTGTGTCTCAGTGTGCATCTGATATCGTCTTAGTGGGTAGATGAGATGATGGGCATATATCCATAGGCAGCCTTGTTATATGTCTGCACATTATCATATATTTGCATATTGAGACTGTATATTCATATTATATGCATGGGGTTTGGGTGAATTTTCATACTTATATAATTTTGAACTTGCACCCAATTTACAAAGTTGGTACCTAAAAATCTCCAGTATTCCCTGTAATGAGATTCAACAGGTGTTTACATTTTCCCTGTTGGTATACAACATTTTCCAACTTGCTCCTTTACTTGGTGAAGATAATGCATTTATTGGCAGCTTCTAAATCTGATTGTTTTGTCTTCCTGGTAATGAAAATATGTGAACAAAATCATAGTGATTTCTAAATAGTTACTGAATATATTTATGCATGCCAGGAAATATTCAAAGTCCATCCCCTGTAATTCCCAAATTCTCAATACACGTTTATTAAGTATGCATGATTGCTATTCCTTGTGAACACATAATAAAACCAACACAAAGAAATGAAGCCATGTAAATCTGGGAGGGGGAAAAGCCAGGTGCTGATTAGGAGAGCATCCTCATGGCAGAGGTATTCAAAATACACTGTTCTACTCAGAGAGTGTGAGGGAGACAATCATGATGCTGTGGTACACAAATCAGCAGGGGTATTAGTGAAGCAGTGTCAGTTCCCCTGACCCTAAGTCTCAGGGCTCAGCACGTTTTGCAGTAAGTAGTAAACAAGTCCCACTTGAGCAGCTAGGTGTTAGGGATTTTATGGTTGCCTTGGCTACTTCACTGTGTGCCTGTGAAGCTTCAGGGGCAGCACTGGTCTGGAGGAGCTGAGATCTTGTCACCTGGCACACTGAGCAAAGACAGGCAGAAAGCCTGTTCTACTGGATTTCCACTGATATAAAGTGTTCTATGCTATTGATTAATTATACAGTGAGACCTCTCATCTCAGTGAGAGGCATTCTATAAATAATTTGACTAATTATGTTGTTTGGGATATCAAAGGCATTTCCTTTTTATTTTTTTTAAAGCAGAAAGAAGTCAGCATAAACACATGTGACAACAATGGGTGTTATGTTCTAATCTTAGAGAGCTAGTTTCCTTCCTTCCTTCCTGCCTTCCTTCCTGCCTGCCTTCCTGCCTTCCTGCCTTCCTGCCTTCCTTCCTTCCTGCCTTCCTGCCTTCCTGCCTTCCTTCCTTCCTTCCTTCCTGCCTTCCTTCCTTCCTTCCTTCCTTCCTGCCTGCCTTCCTGCCTTCCTGCCTTCCTGCCTGCCTGCCTCCCTTCCCTCTCTCTCACTTTCTTTCTTTCTGTTTCTTTCTTTCTTTCTCTCTCATTCTTTCTTTCCTTCTTTCTTGCTCTTTCTTTCTCACTTTCTCACTTTCTCTCTCTCTCCCTCCTTCCTTCCTTCCTTCCCTTCTTCTTCTTCTTCTTCTTCTTCTTCTTCTTTCTTTCTTTCTTTCTTTCTTCCTTTCCTTCTTTTCTTTCCAGTCTGCCTGTCTGTCTGTCTTTCCAGACAGAGCAAGTTTACTTGAAATGCAAAGTAACTTTCAGGGCTCCTCCCATACTTTCTTTCCAGGGCTAAGCAAATTTCTTGAATTTCAATTATTGCATGAAGGAAAATGCATAATTCAGGGTTTTCCTTTTTGGAATATTGACAAATCATACTCCTGAACCTTAGCCATTTCTTCCAGAACTACTTCCTGCAAGTAACAGCATGCCTCCTCTTATGTTTTCTAACCATTTATCGCCTATCCAGATGAGAAGTCTTGTTAAAAACCAAATATACCTATTTAGTCTGCTATAAGAATCATAATTCAAAAAACTGGCTATGGGATTTTTAATTAATAATTGCAAAAATAGATTACAATTCCACTAGTCAGGTTATAAGTACAGTGCATCTTGATAAATATCACCCCTTCTATTTTTCTTGTCCATTTCCACCCTCTTATCCCCAACCCTCGAGTTACATAGTTCAAGTTTTATATGTAATGTACACTGAAAATAATGACTGCATTTGCTTAGTTGTGTGTGTGTGTGTGTGTGTGAGAGAGAGAGAGAGAGAGAGAGAGATACACAGAATGAGAGAAAGAGAGAGAGATGGTACTAGAGTTGTACTCATGGCTTTATGCTCTCTCTTGGCTTTTTGTCTGAAGCCTAGTACTCTACCACTCAAGCCACTCCTACACTTTTGGCTTTTTGCTGGTTGATTAGAGATCTGACTCTTTCATTTTATCTGCCCTGGCTGGCTTTGAACCATGATCCTCAGATCTCAGCTTCCTGAGTAGCTAAGATTTTATTCATGAACCAGCAAGAACCAGAAGTCTGATGAAATAACATTAGCTATTTACAACTTAATATTTAGGATTTAGCTATTTACTATAGAGTAAGGCCTGTAGCTGGTGAGGCTGGTCTGCAGATTTGTATAATTTTAATCCTGTGATTATGGACACTCGGCAGGGGATGCTATTATGCATTTCTGTTGTTTTCTCATAAATATATTGGTAAAACTCAGATTGTGGCTCCAGGCACAGTCTGTTCATGGGTAAATCTTGGGGTTTGTTCTTCCAGGTTTTGCTGACCTGTTTGTACCCATCCTGTTCTTATTCCACAGTATTTTAGGTCTATGACAATCTGTCCCAGGATGTTTTTGCTCTTAACTGTGATTTGCATATGATTTCCACTCATTGTTTGTGCCTTTGCTTAACATTCAGTTGAAGTTGAGTTTTTAATCACAGCTTTACCAAGGAGCTTTAACTTCTTTCCAAAATACTCTGTGAAATACTTGCCCTTGCTTACTCATTCCCTGGGAGCAGCTTTGCTCTCTGTAAGGCACCGAGGTTCTGGCTGTTTTTCTCTTCTCATTACTCAGTGCCTCTGCCGCCCCTGCCTTTTGTGCTTTGAAGCTCCTGGGGCCCATGGCTTCTCTGAGAAGGTCAGGGCTGTCAGGGGACTGGAATGATTGGTGGGAGGGCCAATCTGAGAGGCCATTGATCAGTGCCTCTAAGAACTGGCAATCTACATTGCTCTCTTTTAAATGTGTATCTAGATGAAAAAAAAAAACACTTGGAGTTGTCAAAGATAAAATGGGATTGAATCCGTGGCATGGTTTGTTTAATATGCCTTCATGCTGAGTTGTATCATATTGATTTATCATACTGTGGTATCTCTTAGATGCCTTTGGGATTCAAGGGAAAGCAGCTATAATCTGAAGGAGAGGACAGACCAGTCGACCTTATAGGCTGCTGAGTTTGTTAACTCTTTTTCCTTAAGTAATGTCTTACTTAAAGCTACAAGTTCTGCCCACTGATATTTTCCGTTCAGATTTTCACTCTGAGAGAGAGGAAGATCTCCACAAGCAGACTCATCACAGTCTGTAGGAATCTAGTTTGGCTATGCCACACATGCCAAAAACCCAAATAAAAAATCATGATGTTGAGCTTCCTGTCTTGCCTTAGTAGTCATTCATGTCTTCAACTGATCAATGTAATTCCTCTTCTTCTTCTCCTCCTCCTCTCCCTCCTCCTCCTCATTCTTCTCTTCTTCCACTTCCTTCCTCTTTCTTCTTCTATTCCTTTTTCCCTCCCAATGTTCCTCTTCATTTTCCTTGTCTTCTTCTCCCTCCTTCTTTTCTGCTTCCTCATACTCCTTTCTTGTTTTCTTTTCTTCATGTTACTTTTCTGATGTTTACTTTTTGTAGACTTCTTGGCGGTTTTGTTTGGATTGAAAATCAAGCCAGAGAATTTGTTCCATGAATAGTCTATGTGGCTTTGCACACCCAAATACCAGAGTTGAGTTGATCATTTTGAGCAAAGACATTTTCTAGGCTTCATTTTAACTGTTTATTGGCCTTAGTTTTAAAGCCTAGGGAATAATAATAATAAAAAAAACCATAGCTACCATGAGCTGCTAAGACATTTGCTTATGCATTAGGCTGTAGCTATGGAATGGCCAGAGTAGAAAGTCATCTCTTAGCTCTGAAGGGCAGATAATTGTTCTTTCTAGCCTTCTGGCTGACTGTGCACATTCCCACTACACATGTGAGTACAGTACTTACCTCACCCCCACCCTGTCTCCTAAGGACAACAGTTAGAGGTGGAGACTCCACCTTCCAGAGGATTTGAATGTTGCCTTTTGAGAATTTCTTGCCAGGTACCACAGGTGATGTAAGAAGCTGCTCATGTTTCCCTGTGAGGCTGGACACAGAAAAGTCTTGCTTTAAATTTGACTGTGTCAGCTAGGCTCTGGTGGCTCACACCCATAATCCTAGCTACTCAGGAGGTTGATATCTGAGGATCATGGTTCAAAGCCAACCAGGGCAACAAAGTTCGTGAGACTCTTATTTCCAATAAACTACCAGAAAACTGAAAGTGGTGCTGTGGCTCAAGTGGCTCTTGCCTTGAGTTGAAGAGCTGAGGGACAGTGCCCAGGCCCAGAGTTCAAGCCCCACGATCAACAACAATAACAACAGAAAATGACTGTTTCTCTCTGTTTCACAGGTTGTTGTTTGCATAGTCTGGGATCTTTCAATTGGCCACAACATCCCTTAAAACCTTTCTTTTTGTGAAAATACGACCTGAGTAGCCTGGAATAAGAGATGTTAACATAATTATTTCGTTATCGACAAACAAAAACTACTGGTTTCCCATTCCTTGATGGAAGGCTCATTTTTGTACCCCAACTTGGATTTCTCTATGATTCTTCTAGTCTTATAGGTTTTAGAAAGTGTAATATTAATTATAACTCAACTTCTTTCACCAATTCCTGCTGGTGGGAAGGTACTGTAATCCTAGCTACTCAGGAGGCTGAGATCTGAGGATGGTGGTTCAAAGCCAGCCCAGGCAAAAAGTCTGGGACACGCATCTCCAATTAACCACTAGAAAACCAGAGGTGGCACTGTGGCTCAAGTGGTACAGAGCTTGCCTTGAGCTGAAGAGCACAGGTACAGTGCCCAGGCTCCATCACCACCACCACCACAAGTCAGCTTGAGCTGGCTTTGAACTATGATCTCAACCTCCTAAGTAGCTGGGATTTGAGATGTGAGACAATTTGCACCAAGATGATAGCTTTTGTTTTGTTTAATGTGTTACTTATTTGAGAATGTTTACTCTCTCAATTTTCTTTTCCTGGCATGAACTTCAATTTTATTTAATGTTAAATACTCATTTTCTCGTGTATTCAATCATTCTCATTGTTTTTACTTTTATCTGGTTTTAAGATATATTTTGATACATTTTAACTTTTCTCAATTAAAATCACACCTGTAATTATATTTTTAATATCTAAGACATAATATTTTATAAATGCTTTTTTACATTGTGGCTTTTTAAAGTTGAGGCAGCATAGATTAATTACAATATATTAAAATAAGCTAGTGAAGCTGAGTGCCAGTGGCTCACGCTTGTAATCCTAGCTCCTCACGAGGCTGAGATCTGAGTATCAAGGTTGGAAGCAGCCTGAGTGGGGAATTTTGTGAAACTCTTATTTCCAATTAATCACCAAAATGCTGAAATTGGAGCTATGACTCAAGTGGTGGAGTGCTAGCTTGGAGCAAAAAACTTCAGGTACCATGCTCAAGCCCTGAGTTCAAGCCTCAGGACTAGCACAAAAACAAACAGATACACTGTATATATGGTTGCTATGTATCCTTGTAAAGATATGTTCGCATATATACATTATATACTAAAATCTATAATGATGTATACATTATATATTAAATATATACATCATTATAGATTTTAGTATTTTCTTTCTTTGTTGTTGTTGTTGTTGTTGAACACTGTGCCTGGGCACTGTCTGAGCTCTTCAGCTCAAGGCAAGTGCTCTACCACTTAAGCTATAGTGCCACTTCCAGGTTTTTGATAGTTTATTGGAGATAAGAGTCTCATGGACTTTCCTGCCTGGGCTGGCTTTGAACTATGATTCTCAAATATCAGCCTGCTGAGTAGCTAGCATTACAGGAGATTTTAATATTTTCACGGTTTATTTTTTGATGGGGTTTGAACTGAAGGCTTCTGACTTGCTAGACAGGTGATTCCACTACTTAAGAAACACCTCTAACCTTTCTCCTCTGTTTATTTTTTTCAGATAGGTTCTGATGCTTTAGCCCAGGACAACCTAGGGCTGCAATACTCCTATCCTTGTTTCCTGCATCGCTGGGGTTATGGGCATGAATTGACCACGTCCCATTTAATTGTTGAGATGGGGTCTCCATGACTTTAGGATGTCACCACTTTTTGCTTAGCTTCACTTGAACCACAGTCTCCTAATCTCCACCTTCCAAGTAGCTGGGATTATAGATATGTACAACTGTACCTGGCCCTAAAAACTTTTGATTACAACCCAGTCTGTATTGTCCCTATTTGTTTTCTTTGATACCTAGATTTCAAAGGCATTGCTAATTTATCAAATTATTTATGGCTGTCTTTTTATGTTTTAGAGTAGAACATTAAAATTCTGGCTGCAAACTCTGAGGTGATGGAGGATTGTTTGAGTTGAGGGTTTCACTAATGAATCAGGGGCTGGTGTTTTATTATGGGATCCACTTAGTCTATTCCTGTTGACTTTTTCTTTTAGTCACTTTACCAAAAGAGAATATTAATTCACCCCAGGTCTAGAGATATGAATCAAGGTTCTAGCATCCCCAGTGGATCTCAGTACTCATATGTCCTCTTTTGTTTGATTTTTAGTTCTAGAACCTGTCCCTTAGTTCTATTTGGTATTTTCTGAGTCCGAATACAGTTCAGCCTCAAAGGAGAGTAGAGAGCCAAGCTTCCTGGACTTGAGAAGAATTTCTTGGCCTTTTCCTTTTCCCTTTCCCTTTCCCCTTTCCTTTCCTTTCCTTTCCTTTCCTTTCCTTTTTCCTCCCTTCATTTCCTTCCTTTTTTCCTTTCCTTTTCATTCTTTTCTTTCCCTTTCCCCTTCCCTTTCCTTCCCATCCCTTCTGCGTCATCATTGTCTTTCTTTTGCTCTTCTGTGCCAGTACTGGGGCTTGAATGCAGGGTCTGGGTGTCATCCTTAGCTTTTTCATCAAGATTAGTGTTCTACCATGTAAGCACACAACTCCCATTCTGGCTTTATCATGGTTAATTGGAGATAAGAATCTCATCTTTCCTACCCAAGCTGTGTTCAAACCATGATCCTCAGATCTTAGCCTCTTGTAAGCTATGATAATGCGTACAAGCTACCAGTGACTCTTGGCTCTTTCAAGTGATGTAGGGGTCTATGAACACACTATAAAGATCTTCAGCCAGCTCTTATGTTTTGAAATCTCACACCATTTACACTGTCTGAATAGCTCTCCTTCTTACTCATCTGGTACCTCTGATTCTTTCGATATTAAAGAATTCTGAGATATGCATTTTCAAATCTCTTCATTCTTATATTCTTAGGTTTGTCAGCAATACCTTATTTGCTTTGCAGAGTGAGTTATTAATATTGTATCAGCTCTTTTGCTTTCAATTAAAAACTCTTTTTAAAAAATATTGTTGTCATTGTAATTATGCCTCACTGTGGTGCTTCTCTTCATTGTCCTTGTCCTGGGGTTTTCAGGGGGCTGCTCATAAATGCATCTATGCAGTCAACGGGATTCACTAGAAACTACAGCCTACAGTTTACAGACCTAGACATTATTAATAAACATGAGGAGCTTTTCAAGGTCTTATGGGGAAGTGAATTAGAGACTGTGTTCACATACCTGCTGTGAGTGAGTGTTTCCTCGTGCTAAGAATCAAGTATGCTTCTATTAAATCTTATTGTTTCAATGATAAACTTGTGCAACAAAATCCTTTTTTATTTTTTGGTAATGAAAAGATGCATGTTGTTAAATAAAATGGTGAGATGCTAGCGCATTCACTAGAATGTTGATTAAATATATTCTTTCAAAGCCTTTGTCTTGAATTGTTGTGGGAGCCAAAAAAAATGCGACAACCAGAATCATATTAATTCCAGATAACCTTGGATAGAGAGAGGATTATTCAAATTTAATCTTATATTTTCAGACTCCATTGAAACTCTATTTTTTAAATCTATTTGGGTTTGGTTACTTTTAAAAATTCATAGACTTTTCCATAGAAGTAAATGGTGGCTGAACACAGTTAATATCATTTTTTTATTGTAGCAATTATTTGCCAGTACTTTGCAGATGTTTGACAGACTACAAAATAGCTACTCTAGAAAAGCAAGTTTATTGAGCAAGTGTTATCTACTGAAGATTCTAACAGTGTAGTTTTGTCATTTCAAAGAATCTTTTTTGGAAAGCATATATCTTAATGATGATTGTAAGGTTATTTTTATTGGAATTATCAGATAGGTCATCTCATCAACATTTAGTATAAATATTCAAATATGAAAATGATATCATAGTCACCAAAATTGATGTACATTAACTAAGTATATACATAGTGTGCTCTACTTTCAAACAATAAACAAACATTATAATGTGACATTCCATAATGAGCAACTGATAGTATTGACTTCATTTTGTTTCTTTGGATTTTTGTGTCAGTACCAAGGTTTGGTTTTAGTATGAAGGACTAACATTGTTGTTTATTTCGGGTGCTCTACCACCTGAGCCACACCTCTAACCTTGTTTATTTGCTGGTTAATTGCAGATGGAATCTCCTGGATTTTCTATAGTGGATTGGCTTTGAACCCCTGTCTTCCAGATCTCAGCTTCCTAAGTAGTCAAGATTACACACATGAGCTACCATCACCTGGTGATAGTGTTGACTTATAAATTTGTGCAAATCATCAAAATATTTTAAATGAAATAATTTATTATTAATGTATTGCTTCTTGTAAACAATCATAATAGTCATTTATTGTTTTATTCTTTATGTGAATTGATAGGACATGATTAAGGGTAAATGGATTAATATATCTAAGTCTTTTTCAAGATTTATGAAACTTACAATGGAAAGTAGACTCTACTTTTGTTAACTCTTTTCCTAGGAAGATTGTTATTTCTTTGAATACCTATAGATTCTGTTTCTTACAAAGAAGATAAAATCCTTATTTTAATTGTGAAAATAATACCTTTTATCATCTATACACACTACTTCCCTGTGCCTCTCACTTTTAAAGAAACATCACCTAAATTGAATGGCAATCTTTTACTTTTACAGCATAGAAACCTACATTCACAATCAAAAATTTCTACTTGTAATTGAAATTTAAAATTTATAATTTCCTCCTTTCTTCCTCTCAATTTACTTGTAGCGAAGGCATGGTGTTTCCATTAAAAAAATCTATTAGATGTTTTTGCAAAAGAGCTAAGGAGTTAAGGTCTGTTTCATCTATGCAGTGTTTTATCCTTTTAAATATAGTGTCATCTGCCAGGTCCCTGTGGCTCGCCCCTGTAATCCTAGCTACTCAGGAGGCTGAGATCTGAGGCTCCCAGTTCAGAGCCAGCCAGGATTGGTACAGCAGCAGTGACAGTGTTCTTGCGGCTTCTGGCTAATGCTGGGTTCACAGGAAGTCTGCCCCCAAGGCTGAGCTACACAGGCCTGGGCCAGGAGGCTACAATGCTTGTGGACGGATGGGCTGTGAATCCAGGCTTTGTCTCTTACAATTATATGTTTGTTCATAAGTTATTTTAATTCTCTGTGCTTCAGGTTTTTAATTATTACAATAAATCCCGCCAGGTCTTGAGACTATTAAATGAGCCAAGTGATACAAAGCACTGTGTGTGATACAGAGCATGCAGGTGTGCAGTAATGTGTCTGGCTCTTACTGCACCCTCTCTTCTTCCCTCCCTCCCTCCTTCCTTCCTACCGTCCTTCCCTCCTACCATCCTTCCCTCTTGCCTTCATGCCTGCCTGCTTTCTTTCCCTTCCCTCCCTCCCTCTCTCTCTTCTTTCATTCTATCATACTTCCTTCTTGCTTTCTTGCCTGCCTGCTTTCCTTCCCCCTGCCTGCCTGCCTGCCTTCCTGTCTTCCTGCCTTCCTGCCTGCCTGCCTTCCTGCCTGCCTGCCTTCTTTCCTCCCTTCCTCCCTCCCTCCCTCCCTCCTTCCTTCCTTCCTTCCTTCCTTCCTTATTTCCTTCCTTCCTTCCTTCCTTCCTTCCTTCCTTCCTTCCTTCCTTCCTTCCATCTTTCTTCTTTCTTTCTCTCTTTCTGTGTGGAGCTTGAGCTGAGGGCTTCATACTCTTGCTTGGCTTTTTAACTCAAGACTGGTTCTCTATCCATTGATAGAGCTGGTTACTTGGAGATAAGAATCCGCAGACTTTTTTGACCATGCTGACTTCAAACTTCAATCCTCAGATCTTTGCCTCCTATGTAGAATAACAGGTGTGAGTCACCAGCACCCAGATTGTATGTCTTCCTTTTTCTGTTTCGATTATATTTTTATTATTTTTAAGTATTTGTATAATGGATAGGAGTTGCAGATCAGATGCATCTTGATCAAGGTCAGCCCTTAAATCATTCTCCCACATCTCTCCCAACCCAACCCCTCCTTTCACGTTTCCTAATTTTATAGGCTATGCAATGAACATTATGGCTGCATTCTCCCCATATTTCTCTTTTCATTCCTCTCCTTCATCCCTTTGACTTCCCTCAACTCTCTCCGCCATCACGTACCAGTGTCCTGGAATTCATTGTGTTGCGCTGTGAGTTAATTGTTCTACATAGTTTTGGCATTTGAATTCTCCTTGAAAAATTCCATACTTTGGTTAATGCATACCACCCTGTTTGTGTTTATGAATTAGGTCTAGCTTCCATGTAGGAGAGAAAAACATGCATCTTTTGCCTCTCTGGGCCTGGCTTACTTCATTTAGCATAATGCTTTTCAGAGTCCATTCATTTCGTTGCAAATAATGTAATATCACTCTTCCTAATAGGTGTGCAAACCTATTGTGTATGATCCAATCATCCATTGAGGGGCCTCTGACACATGTCTTCCTACATTAACTTTCTGCTTTTCTTTTATGGATGAGTCTCTCTCTCTCTCTCTGTGTCTGTCTCTCTCTGTCTCTCTGTCTCTCTATCTCTCTGTCTCTCTGTCTCTCTCTGTCTCTGTCTCTCTGTCTCTCTCTCAATCATGCTTCTCTTTTTCAGTTTGCTCTTTCTATTCACCAGTAGGAATCTGCTTGTTCCCCCTTGGTCTCTTAGCATTTTGAGTGCTAACATTCCCACAGGCACATACCAAACACTGTTATCTTACAATGTTAGAATTCTGAGTGCTATGTTTGTCATTACATATCCTTGTAGAATATGAGTGTCTACAGATGGAAAATAAACACTGAAAGCTCTCTCGTTGTGTGCTTTCTTGGTCTTCATAGATGAAAAATTGGAACAGAACTTCATTCTAGTTTGATGGCTCCATTCTTTTTTTATGATCTGGGGACAGTATCATAAAAGCTAACATACTTGTCCTCAAGAACACTTCAGTTTCTCGACTTCTGACAACCTTCACGTGAGCCTCACATCCTAGTGTACTTTTCACCTCATGAAAGTGTCTAAAATTTGCTGAAATTCAAATCCTTTTCTGGTGTGTGTGTTAGTATTGAGGTTTGAACTCAAGCCCTCCTACTTTCCCTTAGATTATTATGTTCAAGGCTGGCATTTTACCACTGGACCCAGCTCTCCACTTCTAGCTGATTAATTGGAGAGAAGAATCTCATGGACTGTTCTGTGTGAGCTGGGTTTGAACCATGAATTTCTGGTCTCAGCCTCCTCAGTGGCTGGGATTACAGGCAGGATCCACTAGCACCTGTTATCATTTTTTATGTAAATACACTCTCTCTCTTTTTTAAAGGTAACCTATGAGGAAGAAGTTAGGGAAAATCTGATTAATTGATTGAGTCAATTGATTGATTAAATAGATGATTTCCATTTGTCAATACACTCAGAGTTTGCTTACAGTTTCCATGTCTTGGAAGCTGACCTCCTCAGTGTACTGGAAATGCAAAGCTGATGACAAATGTCACAGAGAACCCTCTGCTTTTGCATTGCTGGTTAAGAAAGTTAATTAGTATATGCAGGAGGAGATTCCTATGTTGCCTTGCCTAAAATTTATTTGATTATTGAATGCCTTTTAAATAAAAGAAATGCAAAATTTATAATAGAAAGTTAGATGTTAATGTGAACTTTTATATTTTTTAAAAATTTTATTTCATTGTAAAGATGCTATACAGTTACATGCATAAGGTAATGAGCACATTTCTTCTCAAGCCATTGTTACCCATCCTTTGTTTTTCTCCTACTATCCCTTCCCCCTTCACCTCCCCCAACTCCTCCCCCCAGCCTGAAGTTGTAAAGTTCATTTCCAACATAGTGTCTTGTGAATATCATTGTTGCAATGGGTCATCCTGTGTCCTTGTTTCAGCATTTTGTTATTCCCTTTCCCCTCCCCAAGTTAGGTAAACGTATATACAAGATGCAGGGTACCAAAATCAAATACAATGACAACAGGGGATATACCATAGGGGGAAGAACATACAATAGAAACAGAAACAATTACGTTGTACATTAAAAATAACACAACAAAGAAAAACCTCTTGTGTCCATATCTTGGGGCTCATTTCATTTTGCATCATCTTATGTGGTCATATGTACATAGCTTTGAACTTTTCTGCTCATCTGATAAGATTATCCTAGTGATATATCACACACACACACACACATACACACACACACACACATGCATGCACACACACAACGGAATTCTATGCTTCCATCAGAAAGAATGACACTGCCCCATTTGTTAGGAAATGGAAAGACTTGGAAATGTTAAGTGAAGTAAGCCAGACCCAAAGACATATAGGTCCTATGGTTTCCCTAATTTGCAATAATTGTTGTGTATCCAGGATAATTTTACCAGATGAGCAGAAAAGTTCAAGAGCTTACAATTTTAAACTGTGTACCTATTCACAAATACTTAAAACTCCAGAAATTAACTTACTATGTTTATTAACTTATTGTACCACCAGGTTTTGTGATACGTTTGCCTGTAGTTTCATTAACTTAATACAAAACAAACAATTTTGTAAAACTCTCTGTAAAGACATAGAAAGGTAATTTAGCTACTTCCAGCATGGCGATTAAGTATGTTTCATTATTATTAATAGCAGGAGTGCATTCAGTATGATAATTTATAGTGAGATATAGTTACTGCTTATTGTATTCCTCTTGGTTTATAACTTACAAATGCAGGGTTTCTCAAACATTTTATTTTGTAAACATACTGAGTTGATAATCATATGAAGACATTGCTAAGAATGTTCTCAAAGAATAGGACTTCTATTTGGAACAGCATCCACGGGAACTCAATCCTCGTGTCATTATGACTTTGCATGTCTGAAAGCTAGAAGAATTTTCCATAGACCAACTTTTGTTTTTGTTTTTCAATTGTGGGGCCTGAACTCTGGGCCTGGGTACTGTCCCTCAGTTCTTCAGCTCAAGGCTAGCGCTCTACCACTTGAGCCACAGTACCACTTCTGGCTTTTTCTGCTTATGTGGTGCTGAGGAATCGAACCCAGAGCCTCATGCATGTGAGGTAAGAACTCTACCACTGAGCCACCTTCCCAGCCCCTAGACCAACTTTTTATGCCACTCACCTAAAACCTTATTTGTTCTGTTACTTATGGGAATTGTAGAGTCTATTTTTTCACATTATATTCTCTGCAAGGATTGCAAGAATAAATCTATTCATTCATTTTAGTAATGAAAATTGCAAAACACAAATATAGTAAATCCAAGCAAACACATCTCCAGCTGAACTTTAGTTTAGCCAAGTTCTAAAATATCTATGGATAATCCATTGCTACCTGACTCCAGGTAATTTGTGAAGGAGAGTAAGTCAGACAGAAAAGAGACAGTAACTTCACCAATTACCATTAAACTTCTCCTATTTGAAAGCATTAGAAAAACTAGAAATACAAGAATACATTGTATTGCATGGGAGAGTTCTAGTTCTAGACATTGCCTAGGGAATGTGCCCTAGAATTACCTTTATTCTTTTTTGAAGGCAGAGGTCTGGAGACTGGGACTCAAACTAAATACCTGATGCTTTTTCTCATTGGCTAGTACTCTACCATTGTAGCCATACCTGCACCACATAGCTTTACCTTCATTAGTTCTATGTTAAGTCTCATCTGATTACAGAAATTTCTGGATAAAATCTCCTTCCCACCTCCCGGCCCAGGCCTGGATCTTCCAAACTCAGATATACCACTATTGATTGTGTGGATGGGATTTCCTCTTCTGCTTTTTCTCAAATGTCAGGAATAACTTCAAAGGAACTGAAGTTATTACCTCAGAATTGTTCTCTGTTATTTAGATACCTCATTCTGTGTTCAATACTAGAAATAGCCAACAAACACAAATAGGCTGGGTGTTGTGGCTTACACTTGTAATTGTAGTTACTCAGCATATAGAGAGTTGAGTCCAGGAAGGCACATCTGGAAGCTTCTTCTCTAAGTAACCAGCACAAAGTGAAAAGTGGAGTTGTGGCTCAAGCGATAGAGTTCTAGACTTGGGTGCAAAATCTAAAGAAGAGTGTGAGGGCCTGAGTGCAAGCCCCAGTTGTTACAACAACAACAACAACAACAATCAAAACCAAATGACTCTAGAAATACAGGCAACAGAGATGTTAGAAGAAAAGAATATATGTGTGTTTATACATATATATACATATATATATATATATATATATATATATATGTTGTTCTAAGCAACACAAAAACAACAAAAGAGACAGTTCAAACTGTGAAAGGAAGGAAAATGAGTGTGGCTAAAGCTCAGGAATTTGTACAAGATATACTTTCTAACAAGACAAGTTAAAATCTCTGCAGTCTCATTGCTAGGTGCTGTTGTCTCACACCTATAATCCTAGCTACTCAGGAGGCTAAGAACTGAGAATTGCAGTTCAAAGCCAGCCCAAGCAAGAAAGTCCATGAGACTCATATATCCAGTTAACCACCAAAAAATTGGAGGTAGAGATGTGGCACAAGTGGTAGAGCACCAGTCTTGAGAAAAAAACTTTGGGACGGTGCCCAGGCCCTAAGCACAAGCCCCAGGACCAACATAAAACAAACAAAACTCTACAGATTCAGAATCTTAGGTCAAGTGACCTGATTCTAGTTAGTCTCATAGTCTTGCGTGAATGAAGAGATTCACTTTGGATAATTACATTTTCCAGAGACTGACATAATCCTAGATGCCAGATGATTAATTGATAGACAACATACACAGATCAGAATAATGTAGTAGTGTGGCAAGGGTGGTTCTCCCATAGAATAGCTTGAGTGGCAAGACTGATTTTGAGCATAAGGTTGTCTGGTAAAGAAGAATGAGAATTGGGTACATGGGACCTAAGCAGTCTCTCAAGCAATGTACACTGAGCCATCCTTTCCATGTCTCTTGGCCCAGGCTGGCTTTTCTCTTGACATTGCTTGCTGTATATTAGCCATTTGTCTGTATGCTCTGTGTGATGAATGCAATCCAGGTTTACATTTATTAAGGCCACAGCCACAGCAAATGCTGCTATCGCGAATCACTCCGATGATACAGCACCCATGCTTTCTCTATGAGCTTAAACATGTTTAAATTTTTATTCTAGTAATTCACAGATGGCTGACGAACCAGAGGTGTGCACAAGAACAGCTTCCTGACTGATTGCCACCATCATGGTTCCTTCTCGCTGAGCTTCCCTACATATCTACAAACCAGATGCTGCGAGAACTAGTCTCAGCATCAGGTTTTGGATATTTCCTGTTATACTCAATGCACACATGAAAATGGAACCCAGTAACTCGAGGGGAGGGGTAGTGTTGGGAGAGATGGGGAGAATGATGGAATGATCAACTTGCATCTTATTCAAAAGCTGACATGTTGAATTGAAATCCCTTTGAACAAGTATTTAAAGATAATGAAAATATATTAAAATATATTTTCTATTAAGCTCTCACTAAGATGCAGATTCATGGCTGCCCAATCTTTCTTCATTCTAATTAGTCATACTACCATTCTGTTCCTAAATTCATGTATTTGAAATGTTTGATAGTATAAATTCAATAATACTGCCTTTAATTTTTGTTCTGCCAATTTGAAAATAATTTTTTAAGAATTTATTCTCTGTTTTATAAGATGTGGATACTAGTACCTCTTATTCCTCCTTGGAGCTCTTCATTCTCCCAGCTTGTTATTTGTGTTCTAATTTTTGTATTGTAATGATTGAACAATTATCTACCAAGTATTAAATGGAAGAGGAAGGCCATTAAACCAGAGACTAATAAGCTTTGCATTTGCTTTGAGTCTATTATTTAAAAAACAATAAAGAGTTTTACGTGCAATATCCATGGACTTTGAGAACCAGTAATATTCTTTGTTCAAATCAGAAGTCTCAGATTACTCCACAGAAAGCGTAGCCCAGAGCCACTGCGCATACGCACGGGTGCTGAAGATCTGAACATGAACACTCAGGCCAGTTAGCTGGAGACAACCAGTCTTACTGGTTTCTGATGTGAAGTAGGCAGCTTGTTGAAATTTTCATTTGAATTCATGTCAGCAATAACTTCTGGGTGTGTAAGCCCATAACAAAGCTATGCAAGTTCACAATTCAGGACTTCCTTCCTTCCTTCCTTCTTTCCTTCCTTCCTTCCCTCTTTCTCTTTTCCATCTTTCTTTCTTGCTTGCTTGCTTACTTTTTTTTCATGTTGCCAGTACTAGGACTTAAACTAGGGACAGGACACTGTCTCTTAGCTTTTACACTCAAGCACTCAAGGCTGATGTTCTACAATGTTAATCACAGCTCCACTCCAGCTACTTGGTGGGTAAATGGAGATAAGAATTTCACAAACTTATCTGTACTGGCTGATTTTGAGCCTTCATTCTTAGAGCTCAGCTTCCTGAGTGGATAGTATTACAGGTATGAATCACTAGCACCTGTCTTCTTTTAAATCTTATCAAACATAAAAGCTGTTGTTAAAAGTTATATTTATATATTATGCTGTTAGAATTACATTTCATGGATAGCATCTATTTCCCATTTCTGATTCAGTGTCTTGCTCCCCAGTTGTCCTCTTTTCCTTCATCCTTATTTGCCTCCAGTAATCTTTCCTTCTCCTCATCCCTTTTGATTTGGTGCATTTTTATTCAACAAGGCAAGATGAAATGCAAGAATAAAAATACTTCCTGGATGAATCATAGGAGTTTTCAATTCAATATGCTGAAAACTAAAATCATCTTGTATGCTTGTATACTCTTGCATTCCCCATCTAGGGACACTCAGTGTGCAACCCTAAGTCAAAGGAGGTATTTCAGGTTCCTCTCTAACACTGTATCCTGTCTACTGTGAAGTTTCATTAAGAGGCACGAGGCTAGGTGAGGTGACTTCTATTTCTGCTGCTCCCTAGTTTGATGGGAGCTGGAATTCAGGTCCTGTCAACCATTAACTGCTGCCTCTTGCTTCCACTTTTACTCAGCTTCTAAACACTTTCCAGCCTCTGTTAAACTTTCAGGTGCTCACACTTGATTTAAAACATTTTCTTGCATAAAAATGTTTCTTTCTTGCTTTCTTTTCACACTTTATTTTATTATTTTCAGTTGCGCAAAGGACTTGAATACAACATGTCAGCTTGAGTACAAATTCACCTTGATCAACATCACATTTCCATTGTTCTCCCCCCTCTCTCCCAACCCCACCCATCCCCTAAATTTTCCTAGGCCCATTTTCACATATGTACATTAAACAGTATAACTGCATTCTTCTATGCATCCTTTCTTCATTACTTTACCCTCTCCCTTCCACCTCACCCCCTTGACACCTTGAATTCCAACTTCCTGGTGTTCATTTTGTTAGAATATAAGTTAGTTGTTCAAAGCTGTTTCACTGTTGTCATTCTCCCTTGCATATACCAGGCTTTAGTAAATCCATTTGTGTATACATGCATATGTCCATGTATTTATTTGCATATGCATTTATAAATGATATGTAACCTCTACATATTAGACAAAATGTGCTTTTTTTGTCTCGTCCTTCTGGGCCTGATTTATTTCATTTGATATAACTTTTTCAGGTTCATTATTTCTCTACAAATAATGTAATTACATTCTTCCTGATGGATGAGCAAAATTCCATCATATATATATACATATATATATACATATATATATATATATATATATATATATATATATATATATATATGTTCTTGATCCATTCTTTTAATGAAGGACATATGAGCTGTTTTAAAATGTGGCTATGGTGAATAGTGCAGGCCTTTAAAATATCCTGAATCTTATGACATTCTTTGCCATATTTGAGACCTTTGGCTGTTTGGATTCAGTTTATCTCACCAACCAGGTATCTTACTCTACCTCCTCTCACACTTGATTCAGTGTTTGGAACTACTCATGAGTATCTAACTGTGACATGATCTCTTTTGTGTTTAGATTTGTGCCTATTCCCTCCCCACACACTCATGGGATCTTCCTTTAGTCACTCTCTTCACCTGGCAAACTGTGTAGTGCTGTCTCCTTTCATGTAATAACCCCTTTCCTGAAGATCCTCTTTAGAGTTATCCCATGTTAACCTTATATTCCCCAAAGATATTTCTTAGCTGATCTCAATTTCTGTACTAGATGTTGAAATGATGCTTTCAAGTGTTTTTAATTAGGTGTGTCTTCTTCATGGAGATGATATCTCCTGTTCACAGTGTATCATGGAAATGATTATTAGGGTTATCTTGTATACCTATTGTGGCCTTGTATGAGTATATAAGGGTATGTAGGTATAGGGGATAGGGTATAGGGAATCTTGCATGCCTCATATGGCCTTAATAGCTGGTAGCTCAGTAGATGGTTAACAAATCTTTCCTCATAGATTCTTGGCTTTTGTCAATAAATTGTCAATAGAGCAAATGACTCTCTCATGGGTTAAGCAAAAACAGAATTTTTCTTTAAAAGGAAAGGATGAATTAGATGACATCTTCAAGTTGCTGTTAGAGTTTTGAGGGTAATACATTTACTGCCTTGGAAGATTAGGAGCAGGCACTATTACATCAGCTTTTGTACAGCCCTCTTCAAGCTATCAGGCCTCATGTATGGCTGGTAGAAATTTTCACATGAAAAACAAAGCCATATTTACTACATTATACATGATATATATAACATAATATATTATATAATATATGGATCATTTATAAATAAAATAACATATAATGCATAAGTGATCTCATATATATCTTTCTATATTTCATATATAAACCATATTATATTTACAATATATTATTATTAATATAATATATGATTATATGTCAATATTATAATGTTATATATATCTATATTCTCCAATTGAATCAATTAAGAAACATCATTGTTCCTTCCGTTTTGGAGTTTAGTGATCTTTGTATACATTCTGAGACATACTGTGTTATGATATTTGTTCCACTTCCAATGTCTCTCTCAATTTAAATCTAAGAACTTATTTTATCTTTCCTTCACAAAAGTGTTTGAAATTTTATTCTCATTAAAAAAACAACAACAAGATAAAGCATCAGCTTCCCAAATGGGGAATTTGTACTCCTTTTCCAAAGCTAACCTCCACATACTGCTGAATGGCAATCTCTCCGGCAGAGCCCACACCGTCTCTCTAGGCTCCTCCATGTGGGTACATCACTAGGAAAACTTTGTCCACTTTACCTGCTTGGATTTATTGTCTTAAGTTTTAGCTAATCCAAATTTTCCCTGATTACATATCCATTGCTAACAGAAGACATTTTCTTGTCCAGATACTCTCCTTGTGTCTGAATTCTCCCCTTTAAATTTACTTTTCTTGTTGTGTAAGCACGTTGTTAATGTCCAGGAGAATTTTGGATATATTGTCCATATTTAAAAATTACTCTGGACCAATGCCTGTGGTTCATGCTTGTAACCATAGTTACTCAGCAGGCTGAGCTATGAGAATCACAGTTCAAAGCTAGCTGGGAGACAAATCTATGAGACTCTTACCTAGCTGGGAGACAAATATGAGACTCTTATCTCAAATTAACCAGCAAAATTTCAGAATTGGAGGTGTAGTTGAAGTGGTAGAGTACTAGCCTTAAGGAACCAAGCCAAGAGAGAGCTCAAGGCCTTGAGTTCAAGCTCCAGTAAGTACCCACCTCAGAGTTGTGGCAAGAGAAAGCAGGATTAGAAACAGAGAACATAGTTTTCCTTCTCCATCATACTCATCCAAAAGAAACTTACTTGTATTTGCTGTGTACCTTGGGTTTCTGAGTAAGATTATATTTGAAATTAAATGTATACTGAATGCTGCTCTCAAATATTTGCAAAGGATTTATTATAGAAGCCGGATAAGGCCTAGTGAGTAGATATAATATGAAGCTTCCTACGACCATGGTTTTCTTTTGTTCTGGCTAAGTATCCTGTCCATTCCATGCACATACTGCTAACTGATCAACACTTTGTTT
Source organism: Dipodomys ordii (assembly GCF_000151885.1). Lineage (NCBI taxonomy): Eukaryota > Metazoa > Chordata > Mammalia > Rodentia > Heteromyidae > Dipodomys > Dipodomys ordii. The sequence goes on along the minus strand of NW_012267398.1, from coordinate 2,180,236 downwards.
ATATGGCTATGGCTCATCGAACTCAGAATCTTTGAGGGCAATTCCCACCACTTACAGTGTTCTGGCTCTGCAGAATTCTGCAGTGAGTGCCCTTGGAATGCCTTTGTTACCGAGGCCAGAGGAAGGCTAGATTCCTCACGTTGAAAAACATTTTGAAAGACATTTTTGCAAAATGTACTCAACTTGGCATAACATACATTCTTTTTGCCTATCTTTACATTTTAACTACCTACAGAAATGATTAAGTATCTAAAAGAGGTGGAGGAGAAGTGAGTCCAAGCTTGTTTCTATCAGTTTACTTCCAGGAAGATTCATGTCCTCCTGTCATTCATGGAAGATGTTCCTTGTATCCTGATTGTCCATTTTCCCTTCTTGCTTCTGGATTTAGTGCTGCTCTTTTCTTCTGAGAAATGATTGTCCTCTACTCCGTGGATTTAGTGTAGTCACATGACCCAACTGCATAGCAAAAGTACTCCATGGGATTCAGACAGAAATAAGTTCTGCTTCCCTAGGCTTTGCTAAAGTGAGATGAGGTGAGTCTGGATAATTCCAGAGTAGATCAAGCCTAGTTACCTGTAGGTCTACTCAATTTTTGCCTGTGTACTAGGATGGATATATATGTATATACATCTGTATATATATATATATATGTATATATATATATATATATATATATATATATATACAGATGTATATATTTTCATGGCAAAGATTCAGAGGGTAGCATGGAATCTGTCTCCCTGGCAGGATGCCTGCAGCATAATTCTCCTCAGTCTAATTCAAGAAAAGGGCAGTTTCAGCAAAGTAGAAAATTTGACTTTTTGTGATAAAGTTTTAGTTTTCCCATTTCCCAACACTGCTACCTCTTCTTGCAGCAGAAGAAGTTTGGAAACTAAAACTCAAGTTTTATGACAGATTGCTGTTCACACAGAACAGCATCTGTTCCACAGTTGAGAGAAAAACAAACAAGCATTTAGCAGTTTTTAGTTTTAAACACTCTAGTTTGTGATATATTGAATATATACATACCAATCATTCCTATATGCAAACTACAGAATATTCACCATAAAATCAATAATTGTCCCATGGCTGTCTTGCTTGTACTTTGACATATTCCCACCCATCCATAAAGCAAAGAGAAGTTAAGCAGTAAATCATGGCCAGGCACTGGGGTCTCAGGGCTATAATTTGAACTACTCACAAGACTGAGAGTTGAGGATTGCAGTCCAAAGCTGGCCTGGCCAGACAAATCTGAGAGATTCTTATTTCCCATGAATTAGCAAAAAGATAGAAATGGAAATATGGCTTACTTGATAGAGTAGAAAATCCAGTGACTTCTTAAGGCCTTGAATTCAAGCCCAAGTAATGGCATACACACACACACACACACACACACACACACACACACACACATGCACACACACACATACAAATTGACATCCATTAAATTTATTTATTGATTGATTAATCCATTGATATCTTTCAAATTGACATCCATTAAATACAGATACTTTTTTCACTCCATGATCCATTGAGTTGGAATTAAAGAGCACACTGAAGTTGTCTGCTATGGGAAATGGCATGATTTTAGTCCTTTCTTTGCTGCTCATCTTGACTGTGTCCTACCTCTTTTCTTCCTTGAATACAGAGAGAATTCCATTAGTAATAAAAATGAAGAAAAGCTACTCTATTTGTAATTCTAGTCCTGGGGTTTGAACTCAGGACCTTGTGCTCTCATTTGACCTTTTCACTCCAGGGTGGAGCTCTACCATCTGAGCTATAGCTCCACTTTCAGCTTTTTGCTGCATAACTGGATGTTGGAGCCTCATAGACTTTCCTGCCTGGGCTGGCTTCAAACAGTGATCTTCCAATCTCAGCCTCCTGAGTAGCTAGGTTTACAGTTTGGAGCCATGGGTGCCTAGCCAAACCTAGGGTGTTTTAAAGCCACAACTGACATATAGAGTTTCATTGCTTTACTTCCTTAATCATTTTTTAGGGTTTTTTTTTGTTGTTGTTGTGAAGAGAGCACACTAATTTTTGCAGCCTGCCTACTTTGGGCCACAAAACCTGAAATTGCTTTTCGCTACTGAAATTGCCACTCATCCTTATTAATTGTCCATCCATCAGGTAAATGGATACTGAAGGCAGGAAATAAAATGTATAAAATCAAGTGTCAAGACAAGATTTACATGTGATGTAGGGATCTAAGTCTCAAGTTACAATAAGCAGTATTACATTATGTCCCATTGGAAATCTTTAGGTTTGACATACGTATAGTTATGCAAATATTGTAGTTTCAAAGCAATTAAAGTAACAAGTGTTTGAAATAGCAATATTAAGATATTGCAAGGTCTTGCCAGGTGCTAGTGTCTCACACCTGTAATCCTTACGACTCAGAAGGATGAGATCTGAGGGTTGCAGTTCAAGCCAAGGTGGGCAGGAAAAGTTGTGACTTTTACCTCCAGTTGTGAAGCTGTGGCTCAGTGGTAGAGCTCCAGCCTTGGACCGAAAATAAAAATAACAAAATAAATAAACTCAGGGCAGCTCCCACACCCTGAAGACCAGCACATATATACCCCTACCCACACACAAAGAGAGTGCTGTCTAAATGCATTTATGAATTATTTCATGGTGAATTTTCCTATGCAGTTCTTTATTAAAATTTAGTTGTGTCAAAGAGAAAGTGATACATTTAGAAACATAGGGAGTGAATGCAATTAAAGGAAGAACTGTTATCTGACAAAAGTAGTCTCATAAATGATATAATTGGAGGAAGGAGAAATTAATCTTCAAAATGTCATGTATGCTAGCTTAGTCAACAGAGTAAGTGTATATATGTATAAGGGTATTTGTTATTTTTTTTCCTTCTTGGATTGAGACTTAAACTCAGGGTCTAATGCATTTACTCAAAGGCTGGTATCCTACCACATAAGTAATTAGACCAGGGTAATAGGCATATCTGTTGGCCTGATGCTGTGCAGAATGTAACACGTTATTCCTCATATTTAATGTACCTCCATGCCTCTCCTCCATTTCCTGCCCTTCCCAGACTCTGATACTACTATTCTTTGAGCAAGTAATAAGTTTTTTTTTTTTTGTTGTTGTTGGTCGTGAGGCTTAAACTCTGGGCTTGGGCGCTGTCCTTGTGCTCTTCAGCTCAAGGCAAGCCCTCTACTGCTTAGGCCATAGTGCCACTTCTGGTTTTCTAGTGGTTTATTGGAGATAAGAGTCTCACAGACTTTTCCTGCCCGGGCTGGCATTGAACCATGATTCTTGGATCTCAGCCTCCTGAGTAGTTAGGATTACAGGCGTGAGCCACCGGTGCCTGGCTAGTAATAAGTGTTAATTTTACAACCCAATCAATATAGTGAGCCTATTGTATATTCTGTAAGTATTCATAAGGCCCTTGAGAGTCATTAAATACTTTAAGAGTAAATCAAGTTAGAAGAAAAAAAATCCCTCAGAATTATGCCTAGGTTTTGTTAATAACCAAAAACTGCAAGCCAAGTGCCTGTGGCTCACTCTTGTAATCCTAGATACTTAAGGGGCTGAGATCTGATGATCAGGAAGGAAACTCAGGAAGGAAAATCCGTGAGACTCTTAGCTCCAATCAACCGGCAAAAAGCCAGAGGTAGAGGTGTGAGCACCAGGCTTAAGCAAAAAACTGAGGGTTTGTGTCCAGGCCCTGAGTTCAAACCCCCAGAACTGACACCAAATACACACAATCTATACATACTTACATTTATACATGCACACTTACATACACATACATTCATAAAATTAATGAAGATTACAGTTTATTCATGTCAGATCTTCCTACTGTCACTATATATTGCTGATTGGAAAGACATTGCAGGCCTGTAGTTATCATTATACTCACATACACTCTGTTCAAAATGTATAATTATTCCTAGTTCCCCAGACAAATACACAGTGCAGTGTTTAAAGTTGCATAATAAAGACTTCTTGAGTGTACTAAATGCATGGATATTTTTAGGTTTTGCTAAGAAGATTGGATGAAAAGGCAGTCAAGTTAAGCTGTACATTATTTTCTGAAGTGAAGACACCTCTGTGGTCTAAATGTGCTTCATTAAGGCAAATCAGATTTGATTTTTGCATCTTGAAGGCACAAAGATTGAAACAGAAAGATCCTTTCCAGTCTATTAACCTCATTAATAAAAAAACCTTGCTTATGAGATAACCTATCTGAGAACTTCAAGTACCATTAACAATGTATGCAAGGCATATATGCAATATGGCTTTTAAAAAATCTTTCACATAATGGGAAAGAAAATGAAACATATTTTCCAATGTGTCCCAAGCCATTGCTTCTTTGGAATTCTATGTCACGTTTTGTTTGTTTGATTTGTGTGTGTGTGTGTGTGTGTGTGTGTGTGTGTGTGTGTGTGCTCATTGAAGTCTGGGCCAGGATGCTGCCTTTCAGATTTTTCTGGTTCTCTACTACTTTAACCTCATCTCAACTTTTGTCTTTTTACTTGTTTATTGGAGATAAGAGAGTCTCCAGACCTTTCTGCCTGGGCTGACTTCCAGCTCTAATGCTCCAATCTCAGCCTCCTGATTAGTGAGGATTACTGGTACAAACAAGTGGTGCCAAGGAGATCAGGTTTAGCATTTCACTTTTATTGACCCTTAGGTAGAATGGAGAGCTCTTAATTTCTTTCTTTGCCTTAGGAAAAATTAGTAGCTACTGTTTTTTCTTTGCCAGAACTGGTATTTGAATTCAGGGCCTTCTCCTTTCCCTTGGCTTTATGTGCTCAAGCCTGCGCTTTACCACTTGAGCTACAGCTCCCCTTCCTATAAATAAGATTTCTATTTGATGTCTGTGCTTGTCCATTCACAGTAGAAGTGACAAAATGGGACATTTCATTGGAAATTTTGAGTATGAGCTGAACAGGCAAAAATTGCTCAAGTATATGTTTTGAGAAATTTAAGTCTTGGTAAGGAAATTATAAAGATTTAAATGAGGTCTTTTCTAGGGAGTTGAAATCACCTTACCTGCCTCTATTCTTAATCCTCACAGATGAGTATGAATAAGCTGAAAAACTTTTCTCCTATTATATCACATGGGCTAGTGATAATACCAAGTGGATTCTTTTCCTCATCCTCTAAGCTTTCAAGGTCTAATATGTGTGTGTGTGTGTGTGTGTGTGTGTGTGTGTGTGTGTGTGCCTGTGCTAGGTATAAAACTTGGGCCTCATGCCCTTGCTTGGCTTTCTTACTCCAGTCTTGAAGTCAACCAATTGTGTCATAGCTCCACTTCCTGCTTTTTGAGAGTCAGTGGGTAGCAAGAGTCTCAGAGACTTTTCTGTCTTAGGGTTACAGATATTAATCACTGGCACTCTGCTTAAGGTTACAGATATTAATCACTGGCACCCTACTTAAGGTCTGTTATCTTTTGTTGTTTTGTATAGAAATATGTCTTTTATCTTTATAAATTTAATTTATAGTTCATGTCATAGGAACAGTATTTTAGGATTTATTAGATTAAGTGAGATTTTAAAGGCATCTAAACAATTTTAATTTTTTTCTTACTTTTTGCTAATTCTCTTACTATTTTGAATTAGCAAGAAAAATACATGAACAAATGCTTTCTTATTGAAACTTAATTAACATACTTTGTTCATGGATTTTTTCCAATGACAGGTACCAATTTGAGGCTACAATTAAAACTTTTTAATAACCCACTTTATTAGTAATACTTTGATAATTAAATCCCAGGGATCAATAAAAGGTATGTAAAACAAAGTTACTTCAAAATGTAATAAATTATATTTCATGGTACTGCAAGGTAAATACATTTGAATTTTGTTGTTGTTGTGTTTATTTTTTGGTCAGTGATGGGCCTGAACTCTAGGCCTGGGCGCTGTCCCTCAGCTCTTCAGGTCAAGGCTAACGCTCTACCACTAGAGCCACAGCACCACTTCTGGCTTTTTCTGCTTATGTGGTGCTAAGGAATTGAACCCAGGGCCTCATGCATGCAAGACAAGCACTCTACCACTGAACCACCTTCTCAGCTCTGCATTTGAATTTTGACAGTGTACAAAATATTGTCTTCTCTAATTTCCATCTTTTGGAAGCTCAGTTGCTATACAACTGTCATTTATATTAGTAATATAAATAATAATATAATAATATTAAGTGATGCTTAATATTATAATAATATTAAGTGGTGCTATGGCTCATGTGGTAGAGCGCTTGCCTTGAGCTGAAGAGCTCAGGGACAGTGCCCAGACCCAGAGTTCAAGCCCCATGACCGACAATATATATACATATTTTAGTATATATATAATAGTATATACATACATTATATATAATATATATTATATACTATACTATATACTATACTATATTCTATATACTATATAGTGTATATATACTATATATATATATGCACTAAAATTTTCTTCAATAAATAATTACTTGAACCTACAGAAAATACTTCCATTTGAAAAAAATAAGTTATTCCTAGCTGGGTGCTGGTGGCTCATACTTGTAATCTTAGCTACTGAGGAAGCTGAGATCTGAGCATGGCAGTTCAAAGCAAACTTGGGCAGGAAAATCCATGAGACTCTTATCTCCAATAAACCACTCAGAAAAAGCTGAAGTGGCATGTGGCTCAAGTGGTAGAGCACTATCCTTGAGCACAGAGAGGCTCAGGAACAGAGCCCAGGACCTGAGTTCAAATATTTCTATCAGATCTAACCAAGCCATTTGTTTGGAAGCACAGAAAACTCAGCTCATCTTTCTTTGCTATGTCCCTTTTATTTTCTTATGCCCATTTTTCTTTGCTTCTTTTTATTTATTCCTTTCTTCTTCACCTTTCTTTGCCTTAAGATTTGAGATATGTTATTTCTCATCCTGAGTTGAAATTTTTAGAGATCCTTTGGAATAAAAGGTGGTCAGAGAGAAGCTGAAGTAAAAGGTCTCACCAAGAAAAATAATCTCAGGGAGAACCTCCATGAAACTGAATTCTTACCATCCGATTAGATATACTGAATATATAGAACTCGACTCCGTTCCTTACCTAGAAGTTCTTGAGTGCATCCACTTGTCCACTATGCTAGTACAGATGAGAACCTCCTGTACATAAACACGGAAATGAAAGGAAGATGCCTTGGTTACCAGGCCATCTGAATTGGGGATTGAGACGCCTTCCCTGTGCTGCCCCTGCTGGCCTTTTTGGGTACTAGCCATTCCGACTCTAGCACAGTGGAGACCTGTTGAACCCTAGCAGGGGTCCATTGTTCACTTGGGTTATTCATAAATAATTTAAGGGCTATACAAAGTTTTCAAATAAGGAGACCACCCCGGGAAGATGATGGGAAGCTATGCGTCTGTGCTATTGTAAAAAAATTATTTTTGGGGGGGAAGGGGGAAAGCTTTACAACCTGTGAGACAGACTCCTCATTTCTACAATAGCTCTTGAATTGGCAGAATGTAAAGAAAATATTTAGATGCACCAAAATATGTTTTAGTGTGGAATATAATTGCAGAAACCAACTGAGAAATCCCTCCAAGACATCTTGAGAGCAATATGAGCATGCTCTCTTCTATGGTTTTATGACTATTATAAGATACACACATGAAGCTGGGTGCTGGTGTCTCATGCCTGGTAGCTACTCAGCAGGCTGAGATCTGAGGATTGCGGTTCAAAGCCAGCCCGGGCAGGAAGTCTGTGAGACTCTTATCTCCAATAAATCACTAGAAAACTGGAAGTAGCACTGTGGCTTAAGTGGTAGAGCGCTTGCCTTGAGCTGAATTGCTGAGGGAGAGTGGCCAGGCCCAGAGTTCAAGCCCATGACTGAAAAAAAAAGATACACACATGTCACTGTGCATTTTATCAAGGCTTTGTTCTTTTTATTTATTTTGTACTTGAACTCAGGGTCTCATACTATTCCTTGTTCTTTGCTATGTAGGGTTTTTTCCTTTTTTAATTTTCCTCAAGATTGTTACTATACCACTTGAGCCACAGTTCCACTTCTATTTTTTTTTCTGATTAATTGGAAATACAAGTCTGTCAGTTTGTCTGCTCAGGCCTGCTTTGAATTTCAATCCTCAGATCTCAACCTCCTGAGTAGCTAGTATTACAGGCATAAGCAACTAATGCCTAGCTCAGTTAGTTCTTTAGTAGTAAAAAATAATAAGATAGTTATTCAATTTAATATTAATATCTAAAGTTGAAGAAAGTGGACAATGATGTGCCACTTATTCATCATTTTGACCATTACTGATATCCTAATTACATAAACCCAAAAGTCATGGACCAGTAGACAAACATCAGTGTCTGCTCAAATGCTAGAATTCTTTTAAAGGATTGGACATAAGAGAAAGGGTTTTTTTTTTTAATTGTGAAAATACTGTACAGAGGAGTTACAATTACATGGGCAAGATAATGAGTACATTCTTATCAAGCATTGTAGCCTCCTCCTTTTTTCCCCTTTCCATCCCTTCCCATTCCCCCCCCCCCCCCCACGCCCTCCCTCCCCAATCCTCTCCGCCCCCCCCCCACGAAAGTTGTAAAGTTCGTTTTTCGACATAATGATTTGTACATCTCATTGTTGCAATGGGTCCACCTGTATCCCTATTTAAACGACTTGTTTTTCCCCTTTCCCTCCACAAATTATATTGATATCAAATACAGTGAAGGCGGGGTTTTTCTTTTGGGGAGGGACATACAAAGCAACAAAGAAATAATCTTATAAATGTGTTAGAAACAATCGCATGAAAGAAAAAAAAACATTTGAATACATATCTTAGGGTTCATTTTCCTAACATCACCTTATCTGACCTTTTCTGCTTGACTCATACATATACTAGATACTGCAAATAAGGAAAACCATGGGACCTATGTTTCTTTGGGCCTGGCTTACTTCACTTAATATAATTTTTAAGAGAAAGGTTTTAATACACACAGTTGCAGATTTATGCAAATTTTCATATTAATCCTTGAAAACAAATCCTTGGAAAGAGAAGTTAAAATTAAAAGTCAGTTATTTCTAATTATGATTCATCATATTTTCCCAAGACATAAACAAATACATCTGGAAGTTTCCTTTAAGATGAAAGTTTTGATAATATTATGATTGCTCTTAGTTGGTGGAAAAGTTTAACACTGAAGACAAATCTGTGATTGTGGGGATGAGAAGACGGTTTTTGTAGACTATTTTTTAATGGTACAAGCCCCATTCTTGCTAAATTAAGAAATCCATAGGTGAGCTTAAGAATCAACACAAAGGCATCTAAATAAGCTGCCAAAATCTAGCAATGAAAATATCAGCTGTATAATATAATGGACAAAATTTAAAAATATTTTGATACATGAACAGAGAAATTGAACTACAGAAATTACTTCATTCTAGCAGAATATACTTTCTATGTTTATTTTTATCAAATCCAAGAAAAAAACCCATTTGAACTGGGTGTTTGTAGCTCATGACTATAATCCCAGCTACTCTGGAGGCTGAGATCTGAGAATAGTAGTTTAAAGCCATCTGGGGCAGATAAATTCGAGAGGCTCTGATCTCCAATTAACCAGCAAAAAGCTGAAAGTGGATGTATGGCTCAAGTGATAGAGTGCCAGCTTTGAGAAGAAAAATCAAGTCAGAATGTGAGGCCTTGAGTAAAAATACCAGGAACAGCACCAAAGAGAGAGAGAGATAATGAGAGAGACAGACAGACAGACAGATAGACAGAGACAGAGAGACAGAGAGAGACAGAGAGAGAGAGAGGGGAAGGGGAGGAGGGCGAGAGGGAGAGAGAGATTGTTAATTCTCCTGTGTTTGATAGTACTTTCAAACATTTGATAAAATAGACATTTTAATAAATGACCATAGTAAGTTACTATTGCATTGTGATTAAATTAATTTAAAATCTTTATAAAAATATTCAATAAGTAGAAATTTAAAGTTAAGAACATTTTAGCAGTCTAAGACTACTGAATATTAAGCCTGTAAACAAGAACTTTCTATTTACAAAGTTAAAGGGAAGAATTGGAGCCAGGTGCTGGTGGTTCACTCCTGTAATCCTAGCTACTCATAATGTGAGGATCACAGTTTGAAACCAACCCAGGCAGGAAAGTCTGTGAAACTCTTATCTCCAATAAACTACTCAGAAAAAAGCCAGAAGTGGAAATGTGGCTCCAGTGGTAGAGCACTAGCCTTGAGCTCAAAGTGGCTTAGGGACAGCACTCAGGCCCTGACCCTGAGTTTAAGCCCCAGGACCAGCAAAAAATAAAAAAGAAGAACTTAAGAAATAAATGACAAGCATATCGACTCAGTGAAATATTTAATTTTGAAATTCTAAAATTATGTCTAGCTGGGCACTGGTGGCTCATGACTGTAATCCTAACTACAGGGAGGCTGAGATCTGAGGATCACAGTTCAAAGCCAGCCGGGGCAGGAAAATTCATGAGATTTTAATCTCCAATAAACCACCAGAAAACTGGAAGTGGTGCTGTGGCTCAAGTGGTAGAGCGCTAGCCTTGAGCTGAAGAGTTGAGGGACAGTGCCCGTGCCCAAAGTTCAAACCCCACCACTGATAAAAATAAAAAAATAAAATAAAAAAATAAAATTGTGTCTTGGAATCTTGATGGGGGAACACTTTTTATGCATATGTGATAGCATTGGGCTTGAACTCTGGGCTTCATTCCATCGCTTCCCTTTTTCTGATCAAGACTGGTGCTCTTCCACTTGGGTCATAACTCTGAGGAGGAGGGGAATATTTTTCATGAAGTACCTGCTTTTTAAATTAGAAAGGTGTAAGTTTCTGTGCCTTGGTCATAGTGTCCTCTGTGCTGTTGCATTTGATCCATTGATACATACATTGATATAGGACATACACTGGTTTCTTTTATCTCTTGAGCTGGGAAGACCAAAATCTTAGTGATGGTCATATTGACATGAAAAATTGAGAGTTTTGTAGTATGAATTTGGTTTCATTTCAAAAGTAATCACAGACAGCAAGTTTTGTATGATAAAAAACACTTGTTGATGAATGATAATCTAAACAGAAGGAAAGCCTATGAAATTACTGAGGCTGAATTATTTACATTTTTCCAACATTTTATTAAGCATATATATTAATTGGACTTCCCAGGGATAAAATTGTGGTTTTCCATATATATATATATATATATAATGTAATTTGATCATATTTACACATTCTTAAACACAAATTAGAATTGATTTTTTTAATTTAGCAAAATTTTCACAGAGTTTATTAAGTACATCAGTAATTCTATTTTCCTATATTCCTATATCATGGTAGGGAGAGTCATATTGACATATTCATATTGATATGAAAAAGTCAGTTGAGAATATTTATCCACACAAACACTAATCATATAAATCAAGTGTGATCATGTGACAGGGCATCCCTGGACCAGCTAAGCAAATGTAACTCCATCTTTACAATAGGACTATACTCCCAACTTTATCTTGGATGTATTCTGTGCCCATGTGGCTCTTTCTGGTTGCTCATCTCACAAAATTTGGAGGCCCCAGTGAGATCCCCAGGAGAAGGGACCCTGAGCCCCCGTTGTTGCAGGTGGCTGGGAGTAGGGGAGATAGACTGAGATGATCCCTGAGACATTGCAGGTCCCCCCACCGCAAGCCTACTTTTCTCCTCACTGCTGTTCTAGAGACCCCAGAGGCTTCTATCCCAAATCCTTTTTGGACATCATAGGAAGTCATCACTTCTGTAGACCTCTGAAGACTGGACAACTTTCTCCAGATTTCGTTGGGAATAAAGGCAGTTGTCCGGAGACACACTAACCTCCCTAAAGTAAGTGAGGTGATTCAGGAGCCTCCAAAATCACCTGCTGCTGGGTTCTGGAATGTCTTTAGGAAAAATATAGGGTTTACACCACAATAGACAGGCATGCTTCCTAAAACCAGAAAGCTATAAATATTGTCTTTGTTACCCAGTTGGGTAATAGACACAAGAAAAAATTCCAAAAAATGAGAGGGATTTAAGGTATAACTAGGTCACAGTTAATAAAAATTACATAAAAGTGTACAATAATTGGGACAAACAAAACAAAAAGTTAACTAAGGTAGTTGTGGCCACCCTCTGGGAGACAAAACAAAAATTAAGGTTTAAAAAAAAAAGGAGACAGGAAAAAAATAAGTTAAAAATCGGTGTGATTTTGTAAAAAGAAGGGTCATCCTTAGAGCCAATGCCAGGACCTAAAAAATGTGAAGCATGTCAGGTTCTCCTCCTTGAGAAGGCATGATGGGGGGCCAGGAGCCCATGGTGTCAACCAAGTTGGGGACGAGTTGGTTGAGTTCCTTGTGGACACAGGGGCAGCCCATTCTGTATTTAAAAACCCTCTGGGGGCCAGCCACTACAGCTCAGTGAACAGCCATCGAATGTGTGGACAACTACCCAGACCGCAGACTAGGGACAATCTACTGTGAAACATTCCTTTCTTGTGATACCTCACTGCCCATATCCTTTGATGGGCAGAGACCTTCTTCATGAACTGGGGGCTCCCATTGCCTTCGGTGGGGGCCAAGCCCCAGTTAAAATTTTGCCTACTGTCTGTGGAATATTGCCTACAGCGGAAATCAGCCCCTTGTAGTACTCCCTAACCCTCCAAGTATCTGCACTTAATGAGGCAGAGGTTCCTCCAAGTCTGGGTGGAGAACAATCCACCCTGCCTGGAGGCCTACTAACCTCCCATTGTTGCCCAGTTACTGAGCTAGGCAGCTCCCAGCAGAGTGAGACTCTATCCTATGAGCCTGGAGGCAAAGCAGGGATCACAGTTCACATAAGCCGATTGGGGAAAGCAGGAATACTTGTCTCCTGGGACACTCTGTTCATTGCTCCCAGTCTTAAAACCCAGGACCTGAGACTATTGACCTTGACCGGTGCAGGACCTCAGGGAAGTTGATAGGCAAGTTGAGACTATAAATCCTACCATCCTGAACCCCTGTACTCTCCTGAGTCTCCTTCTACCTGAGAGGCAGACCAATACTATCCTGGATCTGAAAGATGCCTTTCTTTCCCTGTCTGTGGCGCCTGTAAGTCAACCCATTTTTGCCTTAAGATGAACTGACCCCAAAAGGGAATACACAGGCCAACCCAGGCCAACGTTCTTGGACTAGATTGCCTCAGCGATTTAAAAACTCTCCAACCCTGTTTGATGAGGACTTAACTGCTAAGTTACTGATATTCCACCAAAAATACCCAAAGAACACCCTCCTACAATATGTAGTTGCCTCTAAAACAACAACAACAAAATATAGAGCAACCACTCAGGGAATACTGGAGACCCTTCAAGACCTGGGGTATGGAGTCTCAGCGAAGAAGGCCCACACCTGTGTCATCTCTTTGGGGTATAGCCTGGAAGGGGGAAAGCATACTTTCTCCCAGGGTCACATTTCAGCAATTGTGCAGATCCCTATTCCAGCAAACTGGAGACAGGGATGGGAGTTTCTTGGGACAGTTGGTTCTTGCCACTTGTGGATTCTAGGGTTCACTAAAATTGTTAAACAGCTGTATGCCAATCTCAAAGAAACTAAACCTTTGCAGTGGACTTAGGTTGAGCAAATGCTTCTGCTCGTGGAGGAGGCAAAAGGAATAACACATGTAGTCCTTATCCAAGCTCTGGGACCCTCAAGGCAACTTGTGGCCTATCTGTCCAAACGACTGGACCCATCCAGTTGGCCAGCCCGCATCCAAACTGTAACAGCCACTGCTATGTTTGTGAAGGAGGCTGACAAGTTGACTCTGGGCCAGGAGCTCTGGCTGACTACTCCTCACTCAGTTGACACTCTCCTGAGGGGCAGACTGGAAAGATGGATGTCCAATGCTTGGGTAACCCACTACCAGACACTCTTCTTGGACCAGGAACACTTAAAGTTCTGTAAAACGTCAGCTCTCAATCCCACCAGCTTGCTGCCTAATGATGATCCTGAACAACCCCTGCATGACTGCTCAGAGGTGACTGACTAATGCAGTCCACCAGACAGGACCTGACCGATGTCCCACTCCCAGGGCATGCAGTAGTCCAGGGTATGCAGTATGCAGAGGCAGCAGTAGTCCAGAAAGACTGAAGAATCTGGGCACCAGCCTCTCTGGTGGCTCATCTCCAGTCCAACAAACACGTTCTGGGATAAATATGAACAGATTTTAAGATAATAAAATTTTGTTCATAAACACATTCTTTCTAAAAATACTGTTATATCAGAAATACCTGAGACCAAGAATCTAGTTTAAGTATAATGGTGTATAACAAGAATTATTCTGCTAAAACGACTTATAATTAATATACATACCTTATTTTAAAATAAAGATGAATACATTTTTAGTTGCTAGATTGCCATTTTTATCAAATATTTTCTCAAAACTTAGCTTTTGAGTATATCTTTACTAATAAAACTTTACTTGTTTTACATAGTACCAATTGTGTGTGTGTGTGTGTGTGTGTGTGTGTGTGATGGTATTTAAAGTCTCTTGCTTTCACTTCACAACTGGAGTTCTACGTCTGGGTTTTGCTGGTTAACTGGAGATAAACGCCTCCCAGACTTACCTTCCTTGGACTGGCTTTGAACCTCCATCCTGAGTAGCTAGGATTACAGGTGTGAGCCGCCTTTGTACTGGAAACCAGTATTAAAAAACATACAATGATTAAGCTGTTGAATAATAATTGTGTTGACATACTAATAAAATCAAAGGAATAATCAATGGATGTAAATATCTCCCCCAAATATATAATTCTTACTACTGAGTTGTTTCATGCAGCTTTTTAAAATTCTGAAAATAGTCTTTGAACATCAAGTTACTCAGTACATATCTGGCCTGAATTGCTAGTGCTTGCTTTTTTAAGTGTAAGAAATATTAAATTCCTTGTAATTATTGTGACTTTATTGCCATGGTAATTTTACAATCAGATTTCTACTTTGCCCAATTCTGTTTTTTTGATTAGACTACATAGGCCAGAATTGTCATGTTGTGCCTGATTTGTCTGTATAATTTCTCTCCCAGCCTTTGATCCCTGAACATGGTTCTCCAATTACAATGAGGAAGGTAATAATAAAATTTCTAAAATACAAAACAGCAATTCTCCATTTACATTTACTTCAACTTTTCTTAATTCTCAAAAGCAATTTTGGGGTTTATGTTACACAACCTGTAAAGTGAAACTTGGTGTTATATGCTACATGACAAATTATGTTCTTGTGAGCATGCAATATCATGAGAAATATCTGCAGAGATTAACAATAAGAATGGGCGAAGGACCTCTCTAGGGTGCAGAGAAGAGATAGGCTTACCAGTGCCCAGCAGCAAGAAGAAGACCAGCTACCACAGGGGAGAGTGTTCCTCAACGAAGGTTGAGATGTGAAAGGAAACAGAGCTTATGAAAGAAAAATACACAGTGCCATTCATTTGGTGTATGTGGGAGAAATACTCTGCTTTGCCATTTTCCAGCCATTTAAACATCTTCCAATGCCCTTTCCTCAAAGCTACTGAAACTGGACATTTAGCATAGCTAAATTTGATTCTTGCTTCCAGTGTGAGAAGAAGTTGGGCTCTAGTAAATGTGATAGGATATTTTATTAAGAGAGAAATAAGGAAGAGAAAGGAAATAATATGGCATCATGCCATGGAAAGATGGCTCTGCAGATCACCCTTAGTCATCTTCATCCATCTGCCCAGGTTACAGACAATGGTCCTAGGTTAAATTGGGAGAACTGAGGACAAGGGTTTAGAAGGTTTGAACAAGTCAAATAGTCCTAAATCATGAAGGTTCAGAGGTGGTCAGAGATGGTGTCTTGTGATCCGATGCTACACTGTCTCCGGATTAGTCAAGTGGAGCCTACCTGCCATGAGTCACGGATGCCTGGCAGGGCTGTGACCTGTCCTGTATTCCAAGATGACTGCCAAGCTACAGCTAAAAAGAATGTCTCAGGATTATTTAGTCTCTTCCCAGGACCAGCATGTGGAAGAGAACATGGTTAAATGTTTACTTTTTAAAAGTACCGCTTGTTGACCTACCCTAGACTGAAATAAAATCTATCCTTAATCCATAAGTTGTGGAGTGCTCAAAAATCATACCTTCTGATTTGTTTTCTGATCCTGGTGGCCACATAGACTGGTCACTTGTAAGTTGGAAAGCTTAATTATAGCTTTCTCTCAGAGACCCTGGAATGGAATCCTTTATTTGATGTGCTCTCTGTGTTTTCCACATCATGGCTGCTACCTGTCATTGCCAGCGAGCAGAGCAGGGGAAGAGGAGTGAATGGACCTGAGGCCATGCACAGATAGCTGACAGAGTATCATCAAAAACAAGATGAGTAGTTCCAGTGTTTACCATATTTATAGTAAAATAGGGCATCAGACATAACTATCTGGCAACTCCAAATAGTATATAGCAATAATAAGCAGTTACCAGAAGTAAAAGTTAAACAGCCAAATATTTAATCACAGGGCTTTAATCATTTAATTATTTGCTTGAATTCTGCACCTAATTACCTATGTAATGATTGAAGAGAGAGCAAATATAGCCCTTGAGGAAGGCTAAAAAAATGAACTGTCAAGCAAAGACAATTTCAAAGTTAAATATTTAGCAACCTGGCAAGGAGAAAGAGAAGAGAAAAAAATCCCCCATAAAATTCAAACAAAATAATTTAGAAGCTTTTTTAGTGATCGTTTAATATATTTTTTAAAAAACTACCTGTCAGTTCCCACTTAGGGGCTCCTGAGGCTGTCTCAATGGTGTGAAACCTTTTATTTTATTGATGCTGCAAAAGGTGAACATGAATCACAGAGAAAAGGTTAAATTATTCACAATATCAGTTGTTTAAGTGGTGGACAATATATAAAAGTTATTGTACAGAACTCTAGACTCAAGTGGTAGGGTATTCCCTAGTTGACAAAAAAAAAAAAACTAATGTATTTTGAGTACTTCAAAACATCCTGACATTAGATATATATGGTTCTACTAATACAACATGCCCAAATGGAAAGTTCAGAGAAAAGGTTGCTGTGAACAAGGAGAACAGAAAAATGTCACTACACATACACACACGCGCGCGCACACACACACACACACACACACACATGCACGCTCACACATGCCCCTCACATCAAAAATTCCAAAGCAACATGAGTCTATTTATTCCACAAATACTTAAGGTGTATGTAATTACATGTTAAACATATTTTAAAATGTTTTCTATCTTCAAAAATGACTTAATGACCAAACATTGTCTCAGAGGGTAATGTTATAAAAATTCATAAAGCACTTTTAATTGTATCTTTATTTTCAGATGAAAAGTTTTAAATTTTTTATTTATTGCGATAGCTTGTCTACGTAGCCTAGCTGGGTCTGAAATTTGCTGTGTAATCCAGGGTGGTCTTGAACCTGCAGGCTTCCCACCTTAGCCTCTTCAGTGCTAGGGTTGTAGGTGTAAGTCATCAGGGCCAACTTTCAGATTGACTTATAAACATGAGCTGGTCACATGGTAAGCATGGGTTTTTTTTCTGTTGATATTAGAATATATAGTCCATTGTAATCAGGAACCACAAATAGGTTAATAATTCATGTTAAAGATATGGGACTTCTGACAAGGATGTAAGACAGTTTGAGGAAAGGGGGAGAGATAAATTCCTATTTGCATATTAGAACCCTGAAATCTGCAATGCTCATACAAACTGTTGTAACTTGTAAGAAAGTACAATAGAAAAGCAGATAAGAGATAACACAAGAAGCTGTGACCCTGACCGCATGACTGTCACCAACCAACCTCTCTGCTGAAAATGATTTATTTATCGTGTGTATGCGTGCTCAGCTCCATGTTTCTGAAGAACAAAAAAACTTAACTTTCATTAAAGACCCCCTGAAATGTCAAGAACTATGGCCTAGAAAAGCAGCATTCTGTATCTAAACAAACGATACAGGGAGAATTATTGTTGAAAAGTCCATCACCTGTGAGTTCTGCTATTTATAAATCTTAGTGTTCATTGATAATGAAATTGTCACTCTTGGTTCTCCCAAATTATCAGTTAGTGAGTAACTAAAATAAAGTCATTTAGATTTCCTAATGTCATATTTGCTTTTGATTATAAAATTCTGAGTCAATTAATGAACTAAAAGCCAGGTACCCTTTAGGGAAAGGAAAGGAAAAGTTTCAGCTCTTCATTTATAAACATTAGGTGGTAGAAAAATGGAATTGCACTACTTAACGACTTGTAATTTAGAAATGATGGAGAGAAGATATTTATCACCTCACAGAAAAAATATATTTTATATGTTTAATTTATACATTCCCTGAGTTAGTCTCAAATCATTAAATAAGAAAAAATAAATTTCTACAAGGATTATAAAAATAATTAAAACAGAACAACTCGAAAATGGTACAGGGAAAAACTGTAAAAGACAAATTTATTAAAATCTTTCTTCTCTATCTCTTCAACTTTCTTTTCTCATTGACACAAACCAAAACATGTAATTATAAATATTATAATTAGTCTCAAGCTGGATTCTCTACAAAAATAGATATACCCATCTAATTATTATAAGGCATTTCACTTGGTACAGATTTAAGTTATTTTACTAGGGAATACCAAAATTATTTCATTTAAGTTGTAACTGATTTTTTTCTTGCTACTTGTATTGGAAAATCTGTACAACTCAAGCCAATCTGAGGCCCAGAATTTTTATACCATAAGATCTCATTGCTTGTATTATTTTGCTGTCTGTTGGACAAATAAAGTCAGGTTAATTATTTAATTTTGCATCTCAAATCCACTGAAAAACATAGGTGAGTGGTAAACAGCCTACTTATTCTTGCTGATCCTCTCTGTCATACTACGCCCAAAGTCAACTTTGGGTTTACTCTTTTGTTCCTTAGTTTCAGATCCTCATGACATTTCTTTCCTCTGGTTGGTTGTAGGGCTTGAACTCAGGGCCTGGGTGCTTTTTCTAAGCTTTACTGCTCAAGTCTAGTGCTCTATCACTTTGTGCCACAACCTCACTTCCAGTTTTCTTGTGGTTCATTGGAGCCTTACAGATTTTCCTGCCTGGGCTGGCTTCAAACCATGATCCTCAGATCTCAGCCTCCAAAGTAGCTAGGATTACAGGCATGAGGCATCGGTGCCCAGCTTCATGTCAATATTTTTATCATCATAGTTTGACTTTTGGCCCTCTTTTTTTTAATTTTTTATACTTTTTAAAATAAGTTTTTTATTGTGAAAATACTGTATAGAGGGGTTACAGTTACATGAGCAAGGTAATGAGTACATTTCTTATCCAACATTGTTGCCTCCTCCTTTGATTTTCCCCTCTCATCCTGTCCCTCCCACCTCCTTTTAAGGGCATTTATATTAAATACAATTCTTCCTTCCAAAATAGAGAACGGGCAGGTAAGAGAATGCTTTTTACACAGTTAAGGAACCATTTTACTGTTAAGGACCATTTGGATATTTACATCATTCCTGGGGCCTTTAAAATGATCAACTTAAAACTTAGCCCATTTATCCCTCCAGTGTCTTTTCATCTAAGTCCTGGTTGGAGAACAGATTGGCTCAATCATTTAATTAACTCATTCTTAATGTGATTGCTGGAACTGCGTCTGTTTGGTGAAGCACATGGTTTCCCTGGGTTTGATGAGATTGCTACTTGCAACTGCTTTTTTGAGGTTTTTGGTCAGTTTTGAGAACATTCAAGTCTTAGTGTTGCTAAGTTTTCCCAAACACATGCAATTTTCAGTCATGGCTCCTCAAGGTGGGAAAGCCTTCATTGCTTGTGTAACATTTTATAGAACTCAAGCAGGGCTTGTTGCTTTGAGCTTCCAGCTTGCCATCACTTTATAGATGAAAGATTTCATGTAGTAAGCTAGCAGGCACATGACTAGCTTTCCATTTAACAGTGTAGCAAAGATGTTTGATTCTATTTGCTTACTCTTCACGTAGCTGAACCTTACACTAAATGCTTCAGTTAGTTTTTCATGTTCAGCACTATGTGTTTTAGAGGGCTTTTGTACCTGGGCGCTGGTGGCTCATGCCTGTAATCCTAGCTATTCAGGAGGCTGAAATCTGAGGATTATAGTTCAAAGCCAACCCAAAGTCTGTGAGACTCTTATCTCCAACTAACCACCAGAAAACCAGAAGTGATGATGTGGCTCAAGTAGTAGAGTGCTACCCTTGAGCTGAAGAGCTTAGGGACAGTGCCCAGGCCCAGAGTTAAAGCCTCACTACAGACAAAAAGATAAAAGCTATATCCCTTGCAGGGATATATCATATTACTACTTTTGAGTTGTACTTTCCACAGCCTTGACTTGGCTTCAAGTGATTTTCCATTTTGAGAGCAGAATGCTAAGAGCTGTTTGAGGCTCTGAAGCCATATGATTAGCTCTGTGAAGGTTCTGGTAATGTCTACCATGAACTCTACATCACACAGCCACTAGATACCATTGAGTTCCCTGACAGGTTTTCCCTTCAACGCCATGAGCCATTTGACTCTATCCCATAGTTTGTAAAACTTCATAAGTACATTTTTATGATTTAGCCAGCACACTTGACAGTGATAAACAAGACTGGTATACTCAGCATTAAGATCAATGAGAAGCTGCTTGGACTGGCAGCTGTTTTACCCCCTACTTTTGACAAAACTTAAACAGGATCCTATTGTTAATATCACATTGTTGAGGTGTGGGGTTGGCGCATAGTGACTTTACTGTCTGATAGAGAGATGTATAATGAAGTCACTTGGATCAAGACTGAGATGTTTTAGTTCTTTCTTGACAGATGCAATCAACTCTTATTTTTGAGCCATTTTCTGTAGTCAGGCCACTTAATTTTTGAAACATTAGCTTAAGTTTTTCCATTGATAGAATGAGTCTCTCAAACATGCCTTCATCTTTGTAGTGCCATGAGACTTGAAGTTCAAGTCCCACCTATGGTGACTTTGAAAGGATGAGGCCAAATGATTTCATAGGCTTTAAATATCCCATGGTCCCAATGTTCTCCATGCTAGACTTAGATGAAAAGACACTGGACAGGGATAAATGTGTACAAGTCCTCCAGTTTTCAGTTCCCAAGAGTAATGTTCCTGTGTTGTGCATGAGTGATAGATATCCTAGAATTGAGTGTTACAATTGAAAATCCCCTGGGAAAAGAGGGACAGATGGCACCCATTATCAGCCACACTGGCTCTGTCTTAAGACCTTGGTTTGACTCAGTGTTTGTGAACAATGTTCTGAAACTACTATGTATAAATTATTTTCAAAGACAGAAACTTTGGTACATGGAGTACACTATTTCTTCTTTAAGCAAACCCGTGAGGACTGTGTACTACCATTAATACAATAAAAACAGTGCGATGTGAAGTACATATTACGAAGCTTAAATGGCATTTCTTTTACAATAATTGTATAATTTAAATCAAAGTACTTCCAATTAAACTACCGAGTGCTATAGAATATGAAAGGGATCTATTAGGAAATCAAGTAGTCATTTTTAGTAATAGTTTCATTATCATACTCCACATCACTGAATAGTAAATGCTCTCAAACCTATTTAACTTTCTACAATAAAAGTATTTAAGAGTATTTGATTTATCCAACTTCTAAAGAGAATTTGAGGTCAAATGCTGGTATGGAAGGGTTTGAACAGCCTGGTCTTTAGGCTTGAAGAAATAATCATTGGATCATGCAAACTTATCTCAATTCAGCACTCTGTAAACTAGTCCAACCACTCTGGATGGCAGTTTGGAAGTTTGTCAAAAGGATAAACATAGAACTTCCCTGTGATCTAGCCATGCCACTCTTGAGCATTTACCCAGAGCATTAAAAACCAGACACTTGCACATCCATGTTTATTGTTGCACTATGCACACTATGAACACAGTCCAGAAGCCAAAGAATAGATGAGCAGATAAAAAAACTGTGGTACTTATGCACAATGCAATTCTCATCCATTAGCAAGTGTAAGATCACTCCGGCTGCAGGGAAATGGATGGATCTAGAACAAATGATGTTAAGTGAGGTAAGCCAACTCAGAGAGAGAAATGGCACATTTCTATCATATGTTTAAGCTAGATCTAAAATATACCCCATGCATCTGGGTCTCCTACCAAGAGCCCCAGCAGCCTCTGGGTCACCTGATTCTGGGAGCTGACATGGCCTGGGGCTCAAATCTTTGTGCTATCCGTTGTCCTCAGGGTTGACATTTCCTTTGGGGGTGCCCTGGTGTGGACAATGATATCCCGACCACATTGTGGGGGTGATGGACCACTCAGAGCTGCCCTGTGATCCTGAAAGGCCCGCCCACACGGAATTCCCTCCACTGTGCAGACAGCAGAGCTCAGGGCTGGGACAGCAGAGGGGGCCATTCCCGTTGGCGTTGATGTCCAGTGTGCTTCCAGGCTGTTACACACACTGGAGATTCCTACAGGATCAAGTTCATCCAGCCCCACCCACCAGTGTAGAAAAGCTTAGCACTTTATTACTAACATCATCAAGGCTCAACCCATCTTGGATAGATTAAAACCCTCTTGAACAATCACTGTCCTCTCTGCAAATTCAGCACTGAAGGATGGCACAAGTCACATGTGGTCTTGGCTCAGGGATGACAGGCGACCCACACACCACTGTATTTTGTTTGCCCTCTCCCGGCTCTGGGAGGGGCTGCTGACCCATTTTATAGATGCAGAGAGGAGGCTCAGGTGGGAACAGCTGTTTACTAGGAATGTCTGTCTGACCACAGACTCCAGGTCTTTTAACTCTCGGGGGGACCCTGCCTCAGACATAGCTGCTCCCACACAAGGCTAGCTCCATGGCCACTCCTCCGATCTTCACCTGCTCCCTGCACACCAGGGCCTTCCCTCCCATTTCCTCTAGGTAGCTAGGCACCCTCCCCTCAGGACCACGGGCTCGGCGTGGGGCATCAGTCAGCAAGTGGAGCTCATGGTTCTAGAGCAGAACGCAGCCAGTGCCTCAGTTTCCAGAAGACAGATATGAATTCAGAGTGTTGTGCTATCTGCGTCCTCCTATATTGTCACTGTACATCACCACACATAGCTGTGCTGCCTGAGATGGCTCAAGAACAGTGTTACTTGTTGAAGCGATGGAGGCAAATCTTTCCCCCACTTAGATGTGTAGGCAAATTCAAATTCACACATAGAGACCAACATGTGTACACGTGTGTACACTCACGCAGACACAGAGCTACACTCGTGCTCATGAACCAGACTTGACTCATGATCTAACCATCTGTGTCACCAGCTGGTTCTCTGGAGCCTCATCTCCAGGGTGAGTGTGTTAGGAGCTGGGTTGGCAGCTCTGGTTGGATCCAGGGTTGAGGATGGAGCATCCACCTTGGAGCAGAAACCCACAGAGCTCCTTGGCTCTGGAGTAAGTGCAGTCTCTGACCCAGAGAACAGGGCCCTGCTGGACTCCGGGTCTAAAGGCACCTTACTCTTAGACTTCCAGACTCCATAACTATGAGCTCCGTAACGATGATTCATGCTTGTGTTTCACAAGTCATCCATGGATGGAATTTGGTTGTAGCAGCCTGAGGGGACTAAGACTGGCTGTGAGCACTGAGAACGTGGCCCACACATTAGAACCCTATCTGGGGAGAACATGTGGTATTAAAAATTGGCCTCTTCTAATGTGCTCTTACCTATAATACCACACAGAGATCAGATGCCCATGGACAGTTTTGGTTTTTGAGATGGGGTGGTACGGTGCTGAGCAGGCATCCTACCCTCAGAATCCACAGGTGATTTTCCTGTCTCAGCCTCCTGAGCAGCTGGGATCTCAGGCATAGCCATAGGTCAGGAATGTAAGGGAATGCTGCTATACTGGGGAGAGGGGAAGCTGAGGAGGTCCCCCATTTAAGATCTAGTTTGCTTGCAGGAGTACCATGCTGTCTCATTAGCACTCATTAGCTTCCATATTCCTTTTCTGTGTTGCTGACACCCCAGCTTATTTGTAAAGAGATTTTAGGTGGATCTTTGCCCCCAATTACTAGTGTTTAATTAACTACTTAATATTTTAGCTGCTTTATATCTGTGCTATCTATTATCTTTAACTCTACAGAAGGTTGTCATTTCACATAGCAGTTTATGAATGCGATACAGCATGCTCAATGTCACCTCTTCCAACATTCTCACCCATCTCTCCCCTACCCACCATTCCTTTCTTAGTCTTAGTTTTGTAGGATACAGATTGAATTTTTTTTATTGCATTCTCCCTCTCTTCTCCTCTCTTCCCCTTAGCCACAAACCTTTCAAACACCCCTTTCCTGCTATATTTAAAGATCAGGTTTCAAGTGAAGGTACAGCAGGCAAAGTGGCTCCTCTTGGATTGCATGTGGCGGTTGAACGAATTTTCTCTGGCAGGTGCAGTGGTTTTTGGAAAAGTTGAAGTGAAGTCCCTCAGGCAGTGTGTAGAGTGTGCTTTCTCTCCAGCCTCATTCTCGCTCTGGGCTGCTCTCTTGCCAACATTTGTTTATCTACCAGTTTATAGATATTTTAGGTAGAAATCATACAGCCTTCCAATGTGATTTGGATGGTCAAGAAAAGGAGTTTGTTGTCAGGAGAGAGGCACAACAGCAATGTGCCTGCACAGGAATTCCAAGTGCTCAGGTTTCTGTGTCTCATGTTCTCCAACTCAGTGTACCACTCGCTTTATGTTACTAGCACAACTCCATTATAGTTGTCTGTTTTCTACAGGTAGCAATTGTAGGAAGTAGAAAATTATTGTCTTGCTCTCTTCAAAACAAAGGGGACTTTCCAGGAGCCAGTCAGTGTTCAAACCTGCAATCCTTGAAATTTAGGAGGCTGAAGTCCGCAGGACAAGAATTTCAGGCCAATCCTGGCAAAATCATTCACTAGACTCCATCTCCAAAATAATCAGCAAAAGGCCACGCTTGTGGCCTGGTTCAAGTGGTAGAGCCATACCATCCTAGCAAGCATAAGGAATCCCAGGACTGATTCCTTCTATTACATAATTACTAGGTAATTACTAATGATGTAACTTGATGCACATATATATATATATATATATATATATATATAAAATGTGCCTCTATACACATTTTGAAATGTGTATATATATATATATATATATAAATATCAAGTTACATCTTTAGCACTTACCTAATAATTATAAATTATATATATGTTTTAGATGAATAACTACTCTAATATGTGTAATGTATATATATATAAGGATTAGATGAATAATAATTATTTTCTATAGTCTGTTAATTGGCTAAATTTATAACTTTAACAATCAAAATGTCTAACTGTATTTTCCTCTGTGGAGCTAAAAGTGACATGTAGTCTTTTCCAGGATCTTGTATCTCTTCATCTGTTGTTGGCACCTCAGCCCAGTCCATAGATTGGCTACTGTGAACAGCGCTGTGATATACATCTATGTTATCAGGTATTGATTTACACTGTTTTGATATATGCCCAAGAGTAGGATGGCAGGTCATAAGATAGGCCTGCTCATAGTTTCTCAGAGACCTCCATACCGATTTCCAGCATGGAAGCACTTACTTCCACTAACTGGCAGTGTATGAGGCTTCCTTTATCTTCGCACCTCCTCTCCAGCATTTGCTGCAGTGGTGGTTTGTTTCTTTTCTTGATGCTGCCACTCTGACTGGTGGGGGGTGGGGAAATGGAACCTTAGTGTAGTTTGCATTTTCATTTCCATTACCGCTAAGGATGTTGAACATTTCTTCACATATCTAATAGCCACAATGCTTTGATTTCCCTGAGAACTGTGCAATTCATTTGTCTCTTTATTAATTAGGCTCTTTTATTTTGTTTGAGCTCTTTGCATAGTCTGTATATTAACCTTTATCCACTGAAGTATTGCCAGAGATTTTTCTCCCATTCTGTAGGTTGTCTTGTAAGTCCAGTAATTGTTTCTTTGGCTGTGCAGAAACTTAAAATTTGATATAGACCCACTTGTCAATATTTGTTTTTATGTTCTAGGCAACTGGAGTCCTATTCAGAAAATAATTCTCTGTTTCTGTATCTTCTAGAGTTTTCCCCCATTCTCTACAGTACTTTCATATCTTGCATTAAAGTCTCTCATCCACTTAGACATGATTTTTGTGCTGAGGGAGCGATAGTTCTTTTCTTAACCTGTGAGAGCACTCCAGTGGGAGTGTTTCTTTAAAGATGAAAAATAGTTGTGTAGCCAAATAACAATAAAAATCATTGGTGTTAAAAAGAGACTTTTAACCACGTTTGCTGCGAAAAGATAATTTTAAACATTAAGAAAGCAATGGAACAGAGGAAATGGTGAACTAAAATACATGAAATGGTGCAAATTGTTTTGAGATTTTAAAGATCTTCGGTAGTATACATTTCCTCCTCCTGGACACTGTTTTATCTCTTTCCCTTATATGGGCACTGATTCCATTCAGATTTCACCAATGTTGTACTAAAACATCTCTATTCTTCCTTAAGTCGTCATCTGCTAAGCAATCCCAGACAAAAGCATGCTCCAATCTGGAAAATAAGCTGTTGGGAATTTTTCAAAGCAAACAATTCAATGTAGATTTTGCATTGTTATATCATTTATATATACATCTATACATATACATATAGCATGTGACAATTGACTAATTTTCTTTCCGAATACTTCTAATGTTATTCTGTTAGTCGCATTCAGTATTGTCTTAATTGTCCAGTTCTTTTTTGTGAAGTGGGTA
This sequence comes from Dipodomys ordii, assembly GCF_000151885.1. Lineage (NCBI taxonomy): Eukaryota > Metazoa > Chordata > Mammalia > Rodentia > Heteromyidae > Dipodomys > Dipodomys ordii. Next base: position 2,153,536 of record NW_012267398.1, on the reverse strand, counting down.
GTTTTGGCAGCCATGTTTGTATTCTGCACGAGTGAGTGGTATGATAGTCAGATCTTGCTACACTGCCTCCTAAATGGAAAAATTCTCAGTGTGCTCATGGAGCTGCTGGCTCTCTGTGAATGTGAATATGCTGCATCACTGAAAACTGAATCAAGCATTCAAAAGCCACATGGCATTTGACTTTCTCATTTACATATCATTCTGTTCTGCAGTCCTGGTAATTGTAGATTTTTAAATCAGATTAAATATTTAATATCATGTGCTTTTCACTTGCTTTATGGTCACCTGAATGCTTGACAAAACTTGCACTTTCATAGATTTCCTTCTCTGACTCCAAAGGATCTGTTAGATAAAGCACAGAACCATTTGAAATGGAATAAAGTTATCTGATGCTGGACTTTTCTTCTAATATTTGAAATGTTCATTTTGGCTGCTGAGGTCAGCCCAAGTGGTAGAGTACCTTGCCTAGCAAATTTCAAGGCCTTGGATTCAAACCCCAGAAGCACAAAAAGGAAAAAGAAAATAGTATGACATGTGCATATCACATTCACAAAACTTTTCTTACTTTTTGGAAGATAGGATTTTTTATTTGGGCTCAGTAAATTTCCAGAAGCTTACTTTGGTAGTCAAATGACATAACCACTTGCTTAGAGTTGCCAAAACCAAATTCCGTTCAATGAATTCCTAAAGATTTTCTGCCTTTGGGGAGAAATTTGCCATTTGTATTTAATAAAACTTTAGTAATATTTTTCTTTCAGTTTTTGTCTTTTCAGTTTTTTGTTATCCACTTTGTGAGGATTTGGGGAGTTTTTTTGCGTTGTATTTTTTGTTGTTATGGCTGTTTTTCAGCATTAGGCTTGATTCTGAGTCTTGGGGCATGCCTCAAGAACTCTGCCATAGAGCTGTGCCCTCAGCCATATTTTTATTCCTAATATATCCAGGTTTTATTATTGGCCCCATTAGTCTAATTATTGTTTCAAGGTTTTCTCAAGGTTTACAGAATTTTCAACACCATGCAGAGGAATGTCACTAAATTTTAACAGACTATTAATTTGTGCTAATAAAAATATCCTTTAAAAACAGTCACAATAATACAATTATGTATTAGTTATTAATTTGTGTCAATGAAACTTCTACCTTGTGGATTACTGCCAAATGACTCTTAGTTATTTATAGTGTTTCATGAAAAATTTTATGACATGAAATATTCCAATTGGATCCTCTTTTTTTAGTTTTCTTCTGTGGTAATGAAAACTAAATCAAAACACCACACATTCTAAGTAAGCATTCTACCAACAAATTATCCTTCTAACTACCCTGTAGTTTGTATAGGTACACCCTATGACAGAATTTGGTGAAACATTTTCCTTTTAATACTTTCTAAATCATGTTGTCATAATGCTGCCGTAAGTTCTGTTCATATGCTAGATTTACTCATAGTTGGACAAATTTAGTAATTATTTATCATTCACCCAAGTGTTTTATTGAAATCTAATGTAGAACGGGTCACTGTTATAGATAAAATTGCAAGACTGTCAGGTTTTGTACACACACATACACACACACACACACACACATTACCTCTTCCTGACATAATTTGGGACAATTGTGTAAGTGGCTCCCCCCATATGTAAATCATTTCCAGAGTTTTGTTGTGTGAAATGTGTGATGATGAACACAATTATACAATTTCCTATTATTGAATTTGCTAGGGTTTTTTCCTTGGATATGTTGGTGCCTATGGATTCTTTTGTTACAAGTTGGCACATATAGGGTGGGAATTCAGTTTTACAAAACAAAATAACTCCCCTTTACCATTTTCCCTCCCATGATTCAGTTACCCCTGGTATAGCATACTCTAAAGATATTAAATGGAAACTTCCAGAAATACATAATTCTTTGTAGCTTTCACAGTGGCCAAGTCTACTAATACAGTATTGCAGTAGTTTTGTTCATATTGACTTTATGGACATAGGCAGTACAGTAATATTGCTATACATTTGGACATAATAAAGAGAAGCTATAAAGTACTTCCTATATGTTTAAGATGAAAGTTTTGACCAGAGAAAACACCATATGCCAAGGCTGTAGGTAAGATCAATCATAAGGAAAAATCTCCACGATTGTGAAGGAGAGAGGAATTTGTGTTGGTTTTTCTGTGAAACTTCAGATTCCTATAGATCAAGCCAGTGTGTTATAAATGTTTGGCTAATATGGTAAAGGCACCAAATTTGCCTGTGGAAGACATAAATCTAAAATATGTGCATTTTCTTGTGTGATAAAGTAAGTTAACTATTTTTAATAAAGTGATGAAAACTTAATAGGTATTTGATAAGTATTTGTGAAATGAATAAGAGAATGAAAAGGGTAAGGCTGGATTATAACTTACTGATATAGCATGTGTTTAGCATTCACAGGCTGGGTTCAATCCCCAGCACAAGGGGAAAAGAAATGCAGGTATAATATAGTGTAATGTTTTATTTCAATATGAATAAAAAGTCATTGGCTTTCCATAAAGAAAACATGTGAAAGACCATCAGAAGGTAAATTTGAAACCCTGTTTATAAAGCTGAAACAATAAATATAAACAGAAATCCTGACTGTGATCAATGATATGATGCAACTAGAAAAAAAGATTTTTAATTAGCCAAGCCCTAGGAACTACTCCAGGGTCTGAGATCTGAGGATTGTGGTTTGAAGCCATCCTGGGCAGAAAAGTCTAGAAGTGTGTGTATGTGTGTGTGTGTGTGTGTGTGTGTGTGTGTGTGTGTGTACCACACTAGCAATGAGAGACTGAACATCATCAGGAACTTCTTGCCAGCTATATTTCTGATCTATAGTATAGAAACAATAGTTAATTAGTTTACAGTTATGTCTATATTTCAATCAGTGCAATATTAGACATCACAGACATTCAAAATACTGCAGAGAGAATGAGACAGCCAGAAAAGGCTATCAATTCCTTCCCAAATTTTACAACCAGATAATAGCAACCTAATTAGTCTTCAGACATTAGAGAAGGCTCTTGGAAAGTTATTTTGCTCAGTAGACTAATCGATATGTGGTAAAGATGTTATTAAGAGCAGCCATAAGAAATAAAGATCTAATGACAACTGAGGACAATTGGTTGCTTGCTCACAGTTGAGTAGCAAGACTGATACTTCTGCATGGCAGCTGCCAGGGCATCTCTTTTATTTCATTCTCCCCAAATTTACCAAACATAAGATTAATGAGTCAGAAAAAAGTAGTAGGTAGGACAGTGAAGGTTCACAAGCAAAAATATGAACAAATCATTCATTTATGTTGAAACAAGTGATATCTTTTTACTTCTTTTAACCATATAACATTCATTATTGTATAGCCATAACCATTGGTCTGTTCTTGCTACAGTGACTGTAGAACATAGTCTTCCAGCTGGGCATCAGTGACTAACACCTGTAATCCTAGATAGTCAAGAAGGCTGAGATCTGAGGATCAAGGTATGGAGGTTCAAAGACAGCTGAAGCAGGAAAGTTCTTATCTCCAGATAACAACCCAAAAGCCAGGAGTGGAGCTTGACTCAATTGGAAGAGCACTATCTTTGAGCACAATGGCTCAGGGACAGTGCCTGGGCACTGAATTTAAACCCCAGCATTGGAGTGTCATATACATACACACACATACACACATTCTACAATAAATCCACTATTTATTATCAAAAAAGACATCTGTAGACATCTGCTTGTGTTTATTGTAGAATTTTAATCCTGGCATACTATGTCTCCTGTGCTCTTGATGTGCGCATGACATTTTAAAGATGTGTGTCTGTTACACAGTATTATTACTATCACCTTCACCCTTAGGTTTATACTGTCAGCATGTTTCTGTTTGCTTATGGAAGTTAGTTACAGAAGAGCACTACCAAGCTGTGCTCTTGATTCCTTTGTTTTTCACATATCATTTCATTGTTGATTGACATAGCAGTGCCTGCCACTTGTGGTACCAAAGGAAAACTTAAAGTAATATGATATATGACCCAGAAACCTACTCATCCATGACTTAATTACCTATTTAAATTTTACTTCAGTTCTACTTTGAGTGCTTAGGATCATCTAGAAATCATTTTGAAAGGTGACTTATATATTTAAGAGTAACATGTAGGTAAGTTTAGTAACATTTGGTCGACTTGAAAACAACTATCACTGGGGAAAACCCATGAACAAGACATGGATCTCAGCATTGTACTGCATTCTTGATTCCTTTTCTCCCATCCCGACACACAAGTTCCACTAAAAAAAAAAGCTGCCTTTCAACAAATCTTGAATTTTGGCCAAATTACTTAAGTCCCTTTTTGGCTTTGGAGGTTTTTCTTTGCTTTTGAAACCCATTTCGCTGTTTGTAAAGGCATGTTTACACAAGATGAAAGGCAGGGAAGAACTCTGCAGACAACACAGTCACAGAAGCACAAGTGGGGATAATGACTGGGAGATTCTCCATTGCAGCTGAGCTGTGTGATGTGTGTGGTAATGTGTAATTTGGGGGAAATGGCTTCTGATGGTTTTATTTAGTATTATGATCTCACTTAAGTGCCAGTGGCTCAGGTCTGTAATTGGAAGAGACTGAGATCAGAGGATTCCCATTCTAAGTCAGCCCAGGCATAAAAGTCCAAGATACTCTATCTGCAATTAACCAGCAAAATGCTGGACTGGAGGTGTGGGTGAAGTGGTAGAGACTGAGCCCTGAGGAAGCACAAGGCCCTGAGTTCAAACTCTGGTACTACTTCAAAAAAAGTATAATAAATCTGTGAATGGGGGAATTGTATTGATGTATTCACTTTTGAGGAATTGAGCTTTAAGTCAAACTTAGAAGCAATAAAGGCCATTATGTATAAACGAAGGAAGCAATCCATCAAGAATATATAATAATTGTAAACACAATTACCCAAAACATTACTGCACCCAATCTCATAACACAAACACTCACTGGACGAAAGTGAAATATACATTCTCTGAAATAAAAACACATTTTAGGCCATAAAGTGGATTATAACAAATAGAAAAAAATGGAAATGACTTCTTGTATTTTATCAGATCACAACAAAATAAAACTAGAATCCATAACAAAAGAATCCGTTGAAACTACACCACCAAGTGGAGATTGAACAATATAATTGGGATGTTCAATGGGTCATCAAAGAAACAAGTGGGAAATCAGAAAATCTGTCTCCTTAGAAACTGTAGAATGAAGCAAAGGGGGCTCCAAGAGTGAAATGTATAGCATGAGCATCTACACCAGAGTGAGCACAAAGAAGCATTCTAAGAATGTACTTGAAAAAAGGTAGGGACAAGCAAAGTCAGAACTAGTGAAAGGGAAGAAATAATAAAGACCAAGGTAGGAATCAATGAAATGGGGAGGATGAGGGCCAAAATGGGTACCTAATTCACTGTTGCCAGAGATGGAAATTATTCCAGCCACTATGGAAATCAGTATGGCAGTTCCTAAATAGCTACAATTAGATTTATCAGATGACCAAGCTGTACTACTCCTTGGCATACAGATTTTAATGGCAGCATTGAGTAGAGATACTAATAATGGCAATGCACATTGATCTTGGTCCTATTCACAGTAACCAATTTGTGGATCAGTCTGAAAATACACACACACACACACACACACACACACACACACACACACACACACACACACAGTGGAGTACTATTCAGCCATAAACAAGAATAAATCTGCAGGAAAATAGATGGAACATCATATTAAACAAAATAAACCAATCCCAAAAGGAGAAGTGCTGTGTGTTTTCGCTTATGCATGGGATTGACATGCATGAGAGAAGTAGTGGCTTCTTTGAAAAAATTAATAAGATATACAAGAAGAATGGGGAATATTTGGGAAGAGAAAGTGGACCAAAAGGATGCTGGAGAGGGACAGGAGAGGGTAATGGGGTGTTGACATGATCAAAGTTTAATATACAAGTGTGAAGTCCAATATTTTGCACAATTAAAAGATGGTAAAAAAGTTGTAAGTAAGACTCCCCCCACCCATCTTATATAATGGCCAGGCATGGGAGCATATGTTTATCATCTCAGCCATGTAGGAAATATAAATAGAAGGATTATGAACTAGGACTGGATCAGACATAAACAGGAGACACCAAATCACTAAACCCAAAAGACTGGAGACTTGGTTCAAGTTGTAGGGTGCTTGTCTAGCAACCACTGGGTTCAAATTTCAGAACAAGTCCCAAAGTAAATCAAGTATATATTTTTTTCTGATTCTTTCTATGCCTGGAATAAAACAAGAAATGTGATGGCATAAATGGGTCTGTCTTATTCAAGAGAAGCAGGGTTGACCTAGGGAGTTAATGTTAGCAAGGACAGTCATTCGATCTGAATGAACAGGAATGAGTTGAGGAAATCATTCAATGGAAATAGGAAATTACATCCTCTCCTCTTCTAAGATATACCATCATAAATCCACCTCATCCCACACTGCTAGAGCGACCCCAGGGGGTGCTCTCCAGGAGTATTCATTTCAGCAATTATTCTATATTATTTCACTAAAGGAAAGTATTTCTTTTCTCTATATTTCTCCTTCTATGACAAGCCTTCAATGATATTTGCAATAAAGTAATAATACAGTCAGATGGAAGCACACAGGAAACAGCAGAGACTATCCAAGAGTCCTGTGTGGTCTGCTGAACTCAACTGGTAGGGTCTCTCTCTTTCTTTCTCCTTTATTTATGGTCCTCTGTCTCTCTTTGTCTTTTTCTCTTCCTGGTTTATTATTGGAACTTGAAATCAGCGCCTTGAACTGGATGAAGAGGTAATTCAGCTTCTAAACCATGTCTCCAGCCTTTTTTTCTTTAGTGATTTCTCAGTGTCTCACTTTTTTCCCTCTCAAAGTCAGACTTGCACATCTTTGAAATGTTCAAGGCTCCGGGTCAATCAGAATCCAAGCTCTAGGGAGGGAAAAGGAGGAGGAGTTTGAAAACAACCTCAGGTCTTGTGTGTGTGCTAGGTTTTCTAATCTGTTCAGTTTAATTAAGACCTGGCAGACAAGCCAGATTGTGTTCAGCCCTTCTAATCAATCCTTGCCTGCTTATAACTTCTGTGATTCTTTTACTTTCTTGAAGGCATGTGTGTTCGTACTGAAAAACACCCAGGCCTAATGAGGAAGGATTGCAGGTGGACGCAAGTAGGAAAACAGGAAATGTTTCATAACTGACAAGCCAGCTTCTGCGCTTTCCACATACAACACCCCCACCGCACAGCCAACGCACTCACAGAGGTGACACTTTAATTTACCACGATGACCCCCAAATATTACATGTCAAAAACATCTAACAGGTGCAGATAAGCTTGTGTTTATAAGCAGAGAATAATAGCTCATTCTTGTAGAAGACAAATTACAAATGTGTCGGGAGCAGTCCTGAATCTAAATTCCAGCTCTGTTACTTTCTAATGGTGAGACAAAAATCTACGCCAGTACATTCCAATCATATGAGTAAAAGTGAGTTGATCTCTTCTGTTCATCGTAGGCCTCATAGAATCATTGTAAGGCTTGAGTAATAACGTATACAGCTACTCAGGAGGCTGCAATCTGAGTATCACAGTTGGAAGCCAAACTGAAGTCAAAGCAGGAATGTTCATGGGATTTTTATCTTCAATTAATGACCCAAAAGCCAGAAGTGAAGCTGTGGCTCAAGTGGTAGAGTGCTAGCCTTGAGCAAAACAAAGCCGAGTGAGAGCAGGAGGCCTTGATTTTACCCCCCAGTACCAGCATAAAAAACGAAAAATGTACCCAGAATATAATGCTATAAAAATGCCTACTTTTATAGGTTAAAAGATAATCAAATATTGAAAATTGTATGTGTGTCTAAAAATATCCAATTTTTCTTCACTGTAAAGAAAGCTTTCTGGCACTTTTGTGAAAAATATAGACGCTTTTAATGAGTAAAATTCTTATGGTTGAAGAGAAATTGGAGAGTACATTCAAAAACCAAAAGAAGAGCTGGGTGCTGGTGGCTCACACCTGTAATCCTAGCTAATCAGGAGGCTGAGATCTGAGGGTCACGGTTCAAAGTCAGTCCCTGCAAGAAAGTCCTTGAGACTCTTGTCTCCAAGAAAACCAGAAAACCAGAAGTAGTGCTGTGGCTCAAGTGGTAGTGTGCTAGCCTTGAGCTGAAGAGCTGAGGGACAGTGCCCAGGCCCAGAATTCAAACCTCAAGACTGACTAAAAAACAAAAAGAAGCCAGACCTGATTAATGATAGGAGCTGCACATTTGGGCCAATTTCACACATTTGAGTCAATCAGGTCATAAACTGAATACACAGGACAGATGAAGTGATAACTGAAATTGTTAATTAGTTTAGTGTTGTGAGCAAATTTATTGATAGGTAGTCTTTGCCTCTGATTAATAGCCATAAATTGTAAATCAACTCTGACTAATTTACATTCACTTTTTTTTTTTTGTCTGTAGTGGGGCTTGAACTCTGGGCTTGGGTGCTATCCTTGTGCTCTTCAGCTCAAGGTGTTCGCTCTACCGCTTGAGCCACAGTGCCACTTCTGGTTTTCTAGTGGTTTATTGGAGATGAGGTTCTAAAGGACTTTTCCTGCCAGGGCTGGCTTTGAACCATGAGTCTCAGATCTCAGCCTCCTGAGTAGCTAGGATAACAGGCGTGAGCCACTGGAGCCCAGCACATTCACATTTTTAAGTGACATTAATTAGGATAAACTTGAAACTTTACCCCCCCACACACACACATACACACACAAGTTCAAGGACAGCATATCACCCTTTCCTATCCCAGACAGACTCTGAGGCTGCTGTGAAATTAAACTCATTGCAAAGGTTTATTTTGACATTGAGTTCTACACTTACATCAAGATAAAGCCTGAGCTAGGTAGAATATCATAACTACTCCAGGATATTAACCCAGCTCGTCAGATAAAATAAGCAACAAGTATCTTGATTTGTAATTTCAACTTAAACTTGAATTTGACAAGTTGTATTATTGCTGCCATTCATGGCCGTGCGACAGATTCTCACACAGAGTAGTACTTTAGAGTAAAAATGTACTATTATTTCTCAGGATCCTTCAGTTTGACCTTGGTTAAATGGCAGTGTCCGGTAAGATTTCTCATGCCATTTTATACCCATAGAGGATGGGGCAGGAATTATAGCAAGCCTCATTGTAATCGTTAGGAGAGAGAAACTGCTTAACAACTTCTTATAACCACTAGTCTAGAAACTGGGATACATCTGTTCCATTCTCTTAATCAAGCAGGCCCCAAATCAGCCCTGCTTAAGGGAGTGGAGGAATCCAGTACATTAATTCACAAGGAGAGAAGTTCCCTATAGCAATCATCCTTGAAGATATGCTGCCACAAAAAGAAAAATCAGATGCTAAGATCTGAAAAGTCACTGCAATTTGAGACAAAAGCCAGAAAATTAGAGCTTCCCTGGAAAAATTTGTGTGTCTCTTACTAAGTTTCACCTCTGCCTTATTGTGGGATAGCTTCATTTCATTCACCTTAGTTTCCTCCTCTAGAAAAGTGAGCTATCAATGATCAATTATCCAATTGGCTTTCATTCTTCTGTTGATTCCAAAGATTATCTCTAGCTCACATGAATCTCCCTCTTTTACCACCAATGCATCTATCTACCTTTTTTAGTCCTGACACTATTGCATTGTGAATCACAGAATCCAATTTCTCTCATGGTATTTGTTTGTGTCATATTTCCTCTCTCCCCCATTGTATCCATCAATCTGTATCCATTTTCCAAGTCCTACCAAATCCTATTATACTTGCTCATGTTGCTTGCAATCGATAATTTCTTTTAAAACAGTGCTCTCTATCTTTTAAAACTCCAAAGCAAGCCAGACGCCGGTGGTTCAAGCCTATAATCCTAGCTACTCAGGAGGCTGAAATCTGAGGATCACGGTTCAAAGCCGGCCCCAGCAGGAAAGTCCATGAGACTGTGATCTCCAATAAACCACTAGAAAACCGGAGGTGGTGCTGTGGCTCAAGCGGTAGAGAGAATGCCTTGAGCTGAAGAGCACAGGGACAACGCCCAGGCCTAGAGATCAAGCCCAACGACAAACAAAACAAAACAAAAACAAACCTCCAAAGCACTGTTTTATATGCCTTTTCTCACTCTCAAAATGCACAGAGTAGAAAAACAAAGAGGTTAAAACAAAAGGAAAATAAAGAGCAGAGTAAAGGTTAATTTTCACGGTCCATTCAATGGACCAAGAAGCTCAGAGACATGGACATCATCGGACTTGAAGATCACCAGAGTCTCTCGTTATGGTCATGGCATCATGCAGATGTGCCAATAGAAACCACATGCGCCTCTGTCTGTAGTCCTTCCATGCACTCTGTTGCCTTGGAGAGGAAGATGAAATCTTCAGATGTCCTTTCTGTCTGTTCTTTCCTTCAGCCCATATCTAGAGTTCTTCTGTGTTTCCGGACTGCCCCAAACTTTACAGATGTTTCTTCTTCCCTCTATAATTGGTTTCTGATGACACTGAGCTCAATATTATTTAGTGGGAAGAATTTAACTCTCCCTCCACCCTCCACTTCCAAGACAGGGATGAGAGGCCAGAGTCTGCCCTTCTAAAGGATGATGGGCTCCTGTGCAGTTCACATCAGAGCTCATTTATTTGACAGTGTGATCACCTACCAGCCCCTGCCCCTAATGAAACTCAAAATCCCAGACTTGCTTCTGTGGGCTCACATTTGTAGATTAACTAACACATGAATGTCTTTTTTTAGTATATATATTTTTATTGTAAAGATACTGTATAGAGGGGTTACAGTTACATGAGTAAAGTAATGAGTACATTTCCTATCAAGCATTGTTACCCCCTCCTTTGTTTTCCCCCTACCATCCCTTTCCTCCCCACCTCCCCTACTCCTCCCTCCCCCTCCCCATACCCCCAAAATTGTAAAGTTCATTTTCAACATAGTGTCTTGTACATCTCATTGTTAGAATGGGTCATCCTGTATCCTTGTTTCAGCATTTTGCTATTTCCCTTCCCCTCCCCAAATTAGAAAAATATATATACAAGGGCACCAGAATCAAATACAGTGAAAACAGGGGTTATACAATGGGGGGGGGAAAACATACAAAAGAAACAAAAAAATCACATAGTACATTATAATTACATTAAAAACAACAGCAAGAAAGATAAAACGTCTTGTGTCCCTATCTTGGGGTTCATTTCAATTAGCATCATCTTATATGACCATATGTACATCGCTTTTGACCTTTTCTGCTTGTCTTAGACATACACTAGTTATTGCAAATAAGGGAAACCATAGAACCTAAGTTTCCTGGGGCCTGGCTTACTTTACTTAGTATAATTTTTTCCATGTCTTTCCATTTCCTAACAAATTCTTTCTGATGGAGGCATAGAATTCCATTATATATATATATATATATGTATGTACGTATATATATCATATATTTGAATTAGAGAATATTGCTTGTGGGTATTGGCCTTTAATTTAACCTCTGTCTTTTCTTTGTCTTGACTATAGAGACACATGAAGAAGGAAGGCTAAATGTTAGGCTTCAGTCACACTGACTACACTCAAATCTTGGCTTTTTAAAAATTTCTTATTTGTGGGTGAAGAAAATACCGTGTCTGAGACTCACTGTGTGGCTATTTAAATGGAGCCATAGATCTTACCTTACAGGTAGTCATAAAGCATGTGGCATTTCTACAACATTTACATGGCAAAAACTTACTCAACTGAGAATTTTTCCCTAAGAGTCTCCAAAACTGTGGATTTCAAGAGCCTCTTAATGTCAAAGACATTAGGTCTACGTTTTTCATTTGATAAATGATAATTATTGCTCACTCTGTGTAAGCCTTTAAAGAAGTTTGTTCTAAGAAATCATAGTTTTGAAGTTTCTAAACATTCTGTATCCATGTTTTTATTTTTAATTAAATTTTCATTGTACCATCCCATTTCACTTCCAAATGTTTTGCAATCCTTTGGGTTTTTATTACCCTTTTGGGGGTTCTGTTTAGTTGTTCTTTTTGTGCCTGTACTAGAGCTTGAACGCATGGCTTCCTGTTTTCCCTTGGCCTTTGTGTGCTCAAGGCTGGCGCTTTCCCACTTGAGCCATACCTCTACTTCCAGCTTTTTGTATTAACTGGAGAGAAGAGTCCTATAGACTTATATACCATGGTTAGCTTTGAACTGTGATCCTCAAATCTAAGCCCCCTGAGTAGCAAGGATTACAGATTGAGCCACTAGCATGTTTCTTGCAAATTAAATAAATGTCTTTTAATTTTTAAACTATAAAATTTCCCCTAACAGATCCCTGCCTGTATTTCTACTAACAGGTATTTTTAAAATTATAATATTTACTTCCCTTTATTTACAAGACTGCAATAATCACCCTAAGGTAGTCCTTATAAAATTTCAAGTCCCTTACCAAAGGGCATATATTTCTATGTGGACTACTTACTGTATTTGTGTATTTCTCATTTTACACATAACTGATGTAACCCCCTAGTTACTTTGAATCCTCTTGTGTACATCATCTTCGTTAATGCCCTACCAAGAGTAATAACCATAAAAAATAAAAGAGCTATTAAGCCTAAAAGATGAGTGGATTCTCTAGCCTGACATTTTGTTTCTCTCGGTGAGCAATGTTTAATGCTTAAGGGAAGGTGTAGAACCATTATGCTTCTAACTGTGAGAAACCATTCCAAGAAAAAAAATTAGATTTCTGTTAGCTAATCATCAGCTTGAGGCCAAAACATAAGGACTGTGAGACACCAAGGCCTGCAAAATAGTCCCCATCGTGAAATTGCCGCGCTTGTCTTGATACTTAAGTGTTGGCTGGTAGGCAGCGTGTTCCACAGTTAATTCAATTTCTTATCACACTATGCTGGCTGGTATTTTTTAAGGGTAAATAAGTAACTCCCTTTTTTCTTTCTAAATCTTTAGTTGAAGCAGGAACTTGATCTGTGATCTACTAATTCTAGGGGAGTTTTACTTTTTTTTAATAAGACAGACATTTTTCTTGAGAAGGTCGTTTTCTTTAATTTCCCAAATGTTGACCTCGGTAGCATAAACTGTAATAGAAAGGGGTTAGAATCTAGCCATCAGCTGATATTGTAACAAAACAGAGAAGTTACAAGACCAAGAACAAATTGTTCTACAAAGTTCACCAAGAGATTAATAACATATGACGAGAATCTATGTCACACCCACTGTCTGGAAATTTTGTTCTCTTACTGGATAGTCTTTAAAAAACATGTGAAATTTTCTGTGGGTTAATCCAAATAAAGCTTTTGTAGACCTTTTCCAAAATGATAATCTACTAGACAAAGAGGTTCTTCAGCAAACTCTCCAACTATCTTCTTATCAGCATCTTGTTTTATGTTATAATCATTTGAGTCCCTTTGTTCCTAAACTACAATAGCTTGTTACTTTGTTAAAAAAAATAGATAACCACATATGAAACCTAAGAAATGTAAGCAAACTTTCTTAAAAATTTTTTTCTAAAATCTAACTCTTAAAAAATTAGATTAATCTAACAAGACAAAAACTAAGGCATAATCATTATTTCATTTCAAAGGAAACACTACAGAATAAAATCATTGCCACCAGGAGAGAGAGGCACAGAATGCTTTGTATTTGATGGATGTGAGGGGGAGTAGGGTAAGATCCACTGGTAGGGGGGGTACAATGGCAGAAATGATTATATTGAAAATTAGTCATTCGTTCAAAAAATATATATATAATGCTATATAGTAGTCATGAATATATATATGTATATATATATATATACCTTTGAATATACATATTATTACATGGTAAGAGCTATTCCTTTCATCCTTACTAATTTTAATGGTGAATATTATTGCCCTATCTTATTCTAGTAGCAAATTAAATCTCAGAAAGGTTTAATAATTTGACCAGTATCACACTTTCCCACTGTGATCTCAACCCAGTTCTCTTTGCAGTTGGCCATATTAGCTTCCTACACAAAGCTGATTAAATGCTGCGATGTTATGCTTTGTAGAATATAAAGCTTGACATGGCATCCTGTACATCTCATTGTTGCAATGGGTCCACCTGTATCCCTATTTAAACAATATGTTTACGAACTTTACAACCTTGGTGTGGAGGTGGGGGAGAGGGGGGAGTGTAGTCCTAGAGATGGGAGGGCAGGGATGGTAGGGGAAAAACAAAGGAGGAGGCAACAATGCTTGATAAGAAATGTACTCATTACCTTGCTCATGTAATTGTAACCTTCTGTATGCTATTTTCACAATAAAAATTTTATTAAAAAAAGAATGCAAAGCTCTAAGTGAGTAGAAAGACTTTGGTAGAATTAAAATAAACTTCAAGCCATTTCTTTAAGCCAGGCATTGATGGCTCACATCTGTAATCCTGGCTACTCAGGAGACTGAGATTTGAGGATTGCAATTTGAAGCCAGCATGGACAGGAAAGCCATCAGACTCATATTCACTTAAGCAGTAAAAGGCTGGAAATTAGCTGTGTCTCAAGTGATATAACACTAGTCCTGAATAATAGATGAAGGGACAGTACCCATGACCTGAGTTCAAACCCCATCACTGCTACAAAAAATGTTTCTTAAATTAAAAACAATAGACAGACTTGGTTAACAATAAAAATCAAGGAATAAACCATTATACTTTAGGTTCAAGGCACAATACTAATCTCTTGGTCTTTAAAAATATATAAAATGTTTTCTTAAAAAACACTTGATCTTTCATTCTTTCAATATTAATTGAATACCTTTTATGTTACATTTGTATCCAAAAGTCATGATGCTATTGTACTGGTTTCTATTTCACAGTCCTCAGACTTTAGATAGTTTGCTTGTCAAGGATTCAGTTTAGACCTATCTGAGAGCTAGAGCCCCTCAGTCATCAAGTTGTGTGATTTTTTGTGGAAAAGCAACTTAAAACTATCCACGAAATGTATGACAGATGGAAAGAAAGTGAAGAACTATTTCAAAATATGCATCATCAAGGATAGCAAAGGAGTTTGAATTCTTCCTAACCAGTGAATTTGTGATGAAATTAACTGTCAAAAATATTTTAATTTTCAAGGGGACACTAACAATTATCAGCTTAACCTCCCTGCCTTTCTCAGATCTGCATGTCACAGGATTTTTATACTTTTAGTTTCTTGCCTTCTTTTTCATTCTTGCATACAAAGACAAACCCAAATATGTTTGTTCTGGTGATCCTTGTTAGTATAAGGCTATTTGAGACTATTTCTCTCTCTCTCTCTCTCTCTCTCTCTCTGTGTGTGTGTGTGTGTGTGTGTGTGTGTGTGTGTATGTATGTGTGTGTGTATAGCCTGGGCTATTTTTCAACTGACACTCTTACATTTCAGCCTCCTGAGTAGCTAGGATTCCAGGCATGCACCATTGCCACCTGGTTGTTAAAAGACTAGATTAAGTGGAAGAATGATTATCACTCTTTTCTACAGATGCAGAGAATCTGAAATTGTACAAAAGAAAAAGGAACTGTAAACCTTAGTAGCAGAGGGAGACTGAGGCAACTACTTCCAGGATTCAGGTGATGCAGTCAAATATGTTCTTCTAGTTTCCACACATTTATCTTCATATGATTCTCTACTGAAAGGAACCTGAGCTTACTCAAGTACAACAGTATCCTGTGCCAAGGAAACAAAAAGAAACAAAAACACCCAGGATGAATCTGAGAGCTTTACGCCTAGAGTGGTTTTTGGTTCACAAAGAAGTTGAGGGGTCCTACAAGGATATACCATGGACTCCCTGCATTTCACAAAGGCAGAGTTTTCTTCATATCAGGACAGCTGATGAATCTTCTTTGATGCATTCTGATCACCCCAACTCCATAATTCACATTGGAATTACTTGGTGTTGCACAGGCTATGAGTCTGTATAACATTAGAATTGCGTCTATCTACCACACTACATGTCATGTCCCGCAGAACACATTCACTGCCCTGAATCCTCCTATGTGTTGCCTGTTCGATATTCACACACACATACCTTGGCAACCAATGGCCATTTTGCTGTCTCATATGTTCTTATAATAGGAATCATGCTACATGAAGCCTTTTTCAAATTGGTCTTCCTTATCATATACCCTCAAATTTTCTCCTAGTTCTCCATGATTGGTAACTTTATTTTAATAATGATAAACAATACTCCACAGCTCATTCATCCATGCATGCACTGGAGAATCCCTTGGTGGTATCTGTTTTGTTGATCATGAATAAAACTTCCATAAACCCAATGCATAGGCTATTTGTGCACATGTGTGAGGCAGTAATTAAGGTGGAGGAAAAAAATTAAGGAAGAGAGGTTTGTTATTGTTTTGTATTTCCTAGGTTGATAGATAAATACAAACAAAATATAGCTGAAATTTTCTTGGTTACAAGGAATATCATGTTCTTTGTGCTGACTTGAATGGAGTCATTATAAGCAATGAATCATTTAATTGTGCATTCTTCTAACCAGAAGGCTTTGCTAGATTAGAAGAGAAAAGCAACCTTAGCTCCTTTCCCTTCTCCTTCACAACCCTTCAGTGCACAGATGCAGACATTTGCTTACTGCTTCATCAGATAGCATCTAAAGAGTCAGCACTCCCAGCAGGTTAAATTTTTCTGTCCTTTTATTCAAATAAAATTCATCCAAGGATCCATATACCAAGCTAGTCAAATATCCCCAAATTAATACAAGTTTAGTAACAATGTAAAGTCATGGCCATTTTTCAAAAATTGTATTTAATTCAGAGAATTAGATAGGAAGCTATGCTCTCCCCAACTCTCTCTTTGAACAAGGAAGTATTTTACACAGGAATACGTTATTACAGTTTATTTTCTTTCTATAAGACTGTAATGTCAGTTATTGGTCTTTGCACTGGAGTTCACAGCAATATTGTTGAATTCAGAATCTTAAGTGTTGGTACATAGTTTTGGTAAATGACAATGTTATCGGTGTTGATGAGTTATTTTGTTTGGTTTATGTCTAGTCAAAGAATTGTTTGTTAATGTATGATCACTGATTCGAAGTAATCTAAAAAATGTAATTTCAGGATTTTTATATCTCACATAAATTCATAGGCTCATTGCCTTCATTAAAGCATCAGCCGAGTCAAAAGTTAATGAGTACTTTAGGTCTAGATTTTGTCTGCTTTCCATATAATAGAAATAGAATAACAATAGCACAGTTATAAATTCTCTGTGAAGTACAATTTAGCTGGAACTGATAGGTCCAATTTGAGGTATATTCTAATGATAATTGCTCGTTGCATCAAGCTCTTAATAACTACATAAAATGTTTTATGGATGTAATGTTCTATGCAGAAGAGAATCATACCTTTCAACGTCACTAAAAAGTCAAAATAGTAACTCAGATAATGTGCTTCACAATTTCATGATGCTGTTTCACTTCTTTATTCTATTAACTCCTATCTAATCATTATCTTGAATTCTAACCTGCCAAATACCAGCCTGGTGAATTAAACTAATGGGCTGCAAAAATGACCTCCATGTTTTCCTTTCCCTGATTTGTTAGGGTGTATTCTTCAGTAATTTACAATAATGTGTTTGATTTTCTATATTTCTAATTCGATATACATTTCCCTTTGTAAGGACCCCTATAACCTTCCTTAACAGGAAAGGTGATATCTTCTTTAGCATTACATGAGCTGAAGTGTCAATTTCACTCTTCTTTCTCAGAATCTGGCTGGATATGCCTAAGGTCAGTTCGTAAATGGATTCCAAAATGTTCACTGAAAGTTCATGTTAGCAAATAACATCAACACCCTAATGATTAAAGCCAAAGCCACAATGCAGTAATTCAAGAAGCATGGTTTTCTAGGAAGCAGCAATGGAGCAACATATGGCCACCGCCATAGGCTAATCCCAATCCTTGCACAAATCACCGAGAAGGCCTGTGAGCCAAACATTTGAATTTCTGCATGAATATATGGGAGCACAGTTATTAAACAGTGCTTTCAAATCAAGTTTTACATAGTGACTAACAAACTCCATTTTTATGATGAATCAGTGGCTAACATATCTATAATCTTTAAAAAATGTATTCATCTGAATCTCTTGCCAAAATTAATGAGCTCTATGAGTTTCTACAAATGATACAGCTGCAAAAGAGATAGTTTCAAAGACTTTCCCTTAGTAACTCTTTTCTATACTTGTCCTCACTTTCAACTAAGAATATTTCAGTAGTAAAACACTAATGAATCAATTGCTATGACTATTGTTTAAATAACTTTGATAAGTTAAAACTTAATATAATGAATAACACTTCTATTCTTTTGGAATATTGACCAATTAACTTCTAACAGAGGAAGGTATAACTAATAATAGCCATTTGATTTATGTTCTACCTGGTATACACTCAGCTTTAACTAAGTTTGGTTGACATAAAATTGACATTATTCTAAAGTGACCCCAGTAATAAGAAAGAACCAAAAATTATTCATTTTATATTATTTCAATGATTTTAACATACCACATATTTGAATTTGAAAAAAAATCACATTTAGTTGGTTAAATAATTTGACAATAGGTATTTTCACACATGGCCACCTAGGCACTAGTGGCTCACATCTGTAATACTATCTACTCAGGCTTGAGATCAGAGGATTGAAGTGTGAAGCCCACGAGGACAAAAAAAATCCATGAGTCTTATCTCTAATTAATGACCAAAACATCAGAAGTGGAGGTATAGCTCAAGTGATAGAGAGGCAGCCTTGAACGAAAAGGCCAAGTGAGAACACAGGCCCTGAGTTCAAACCTTAGTATCAACACTTGCACACACACACACACACACACACACACACACAAATATAGGCACACACACAAATATAGGCACACACACAGAGTTTATGGCCACTTAAGTTGTCATCCCCCAATATATTTTTATAGAATTACTGAAAGTTTAGCAAGAGCATCTTATATTTCTTTATCTCCATAGATCCTATTATAAATTCTTAAAAAATCCCTTAATCTTATCCAAATCAATTTTGTTTCTTCCTAAACTTTGAAAGTTTATGGAGCAAAATTTTTCACAATATAATTTTTTACTCTGTTGTTTTCAAATGAGTCTGCTACTTTAAAACCTAAGTTGAAAATTGAGTTACAGTATACATTTATTATTTCTATTTAAATATATAGCTTATCTATAAGTTTATTGTATTTATGCGACTCTATTAGGTAAATATAAGCAAGAAAACATCCACAAACTCTCTTTTCCAATAGGCCTCGCTCATCCACATTCAGGCCAGGAACTAATCCGTTTACACACAGCCCACATCTTATGAGCTCTCTACTTGGTGTTCATTATTTAATTTTGTGTTGTGTATATTTTCCCCAGAGCATGATATTTCCATTCTGTCAGGTTTCCGCAGGCTTACTTCAGCAGATGCTCTGTGCAGAGCTGGAAGGGGTTGCTGGTAGTCAGTTTCTGTAATTTTAATCAAATGTTCAGTCAGTCATGTGAAGCCAGAAGGAGTTTCTGTTGGAATTACGATACGTTTCACACAGAGCTACTGTGTGGTGCAAAGAATTGAAAAATGTTGTTTTCTAAAAGGTTAGAAAGTCAGCTGAGACACAGTTGAATACAAATGAAGCTATTTATGCAAGTGGCCACAGTCCATGTCTTCCTTTATCTCATCCTCAAAGCCAGGCTGCCTTGTCTTGAGTTAAAAACAAAAGGCATCATCCGAGAAGCTCTAGAATGTACTCTTCTTCCATCTGACCTCTGAACCCTTCGGAGGAGGTTCTGACACGCGTGAATTCCTAAGAAAAACAACTGAGGGAGCAGGTAGGTACGAATGATTGACATTGGAATTAGCTCTTGAATCTGTGATTGTGTTTGCATGTGTGAAAATCCACACCCCCCAAAAGAGCAAATATTGGCAGAAAACAGAGCAGAAGTCAAACTCCCAGCCACAGGTTGTATTTGGAACCTGAGATATAGCCCTTCAAAGAAAAAGAAATTCAAAATCAAACCTGAAATGCAAAAACCAAAAAATAAAACAAACAACCACCAAAAAAACCACAGGAGAAATGATGCCTGTTGAGCCCATACAGTGATGATATATTCCTCCTCATGGAAGAAGCTGGCCTTTTCTAGCGTCCTGCTTTATTACCAAGCTCAGATATCAATTTAACATGAAGAACTCAAACCTTCAAAGTGCCGTAGATGTATTTGAGATTTACACAGCCTTCCGCTATGTTTTATGTTTAGGTTATATGATACATAGCTTTAGTTAATACAGTAGTTCTAAGACAAAAATAAGATAAGCTGGTGCTTGTTTTGTGAATGTCTTTCTATGCTTTCATCTGAATGCTCATTGTTATTTTTTAAACCTTTCATAACTATTGTCACTAGAGCTATAAAAATATAATTTCTGTGGAGGGATAATACATATTATTTACAGAAGCAGACCTTGATATGTGTGTGATAAATTTTAAAGAAAGTAAGCAAAAGAAAGCAAGCTTCTATCATAAAAAATTAAAATATGTTGTTCCTGTGGTTATTTAATAGCAATTAAAAATAGCAATTTAAAAAATAAAGAAGTCTGGGCTTTGAATCTCATGTTGAAGAACCACACACATCACAGCATCTGGTGACAAATTGTCAGGTTTTAGTACTGAATTCTCAAACCTTGAGTGCAAGGAGTTCAGCTGAAGTAATATGTTCTGTTGAATAGCTTCAAATTTACAGTGGCCAAATGCTTCATGTTTAATGCAGATTTAGAAGAGGCCTCTTCTCTTTGAATTAATTCTGAGATTTATTAGTGTCTATTAGTTGTACAAAGGTAGTCATTTTTATATGCCTATATATGTGTATATACAAACAATATACCTTGAACAGACACACTCATTCATTCTGCCTCTCTTCCCCTCTCCCCTACTCAAACCAATCTCACCAAGCTTCTCAGTTATAGTTTTATATATCTACATATACATTTTGTGTACATGTTGGTACTGGGAGTTGAACTGAGGACCTTTAGCTCTGGCCTGCCTTTTTTGCCCAAGGCTGACAGTCTCCTATTTGAAGTACTTCTGGCTTGTTGGTGGTGAATTTGAGATGAGATTCTCACAGATATCACACAGATGTGGATTGGCTTCCAACAGTGCTCATCCACTCTCAGTCTCCTGAGTAGCTAGGGTTACTAGCATGTGCCATCAGTGCCCAGCTCTTCAAATTTCATTATTATCTTTCTGAGTTATTGGTAAATTACACAGTGACACATGATGCTTCTATTCACCATTTTTTTATCCAACGCTAAAGCGATGGCCACTGCTTATGAATGACTATGAAGTTCAATTGTACAATATTTTGAAAGGGTGCAGTTACTAACAGACCTAATGACTACAAGAAAAGGTCAGCAAGCCAGCACAACGATGTTTATTGCAGCATTATTTACCATAGCTAAGATATGGAACCAACCCAGATGCCCCTCAGTAGATGAATGGATCAAGAAAATGTGGTATATATATACACAATGGAATTCTATGCCTCCATCAGAAAGAATGGCATTGCCCCTTTGTTAGGAAATGGAAAGACTTGGAAAAAATTATATTAAGTGAAGTAAGCCAGGCCTAAAGAAACGTAGGTCCAATGGTTTCCCTTATTTGCAATAACTAGTATATGTCTGAGACAAGCAGAAAGAGTCAGATAAGTTGATGTTAGGTAAATTGAACCCCAAGATAGTATTCAAATGTTTTTTTTTCCTTTCATGTGATTGTTTCTAACATATTTATAAGATGATTTCTTTGTTTCTTTGTATGTCCCTCCCCCACAATATAGCCCCTGCTTTCACTATATTTGATGTTGGTATAATTTGTGGAGGGGAAGGGAAAAAACAAATCATTTAAATAGGGATACAGGTGGACCCATTGCAACAATGAGATGTACAAGTCGTTATGTCGAAAAACGAACTTAATAACTTTGGCCATGTTGGGGGAGGGGGGCGCCGCGGGAGGGGGGAGGGGGACATACGGGACAGGGGGGAGGTGGGAAGGGATAGGAAGGGTAAACAAAGGAGGAGGCAACAATACTTGATAAGAAATGTACTCATTACCTTGCCCATGTAATTGTAACTCCTCTGTACGGTATTTTCACAATAAAAAGAAAAGAAAAGGTCAGCAAATTGAAAGAAAGAAAGTAAGGCTTGTGTGGGCCGTGCTTATAGACCAGGCAGCTTGATGGATAGATAATGGCACACTGGTGATGGGTACAGAAATGGCAAGTTTGAGTCAAAATATTTCACTGGAGAATGGTAGCCACTGAAGACCACCTAGCTGAAACCCTAGCTAGTCAGGAGGATTTTTATCTCCAAATAACTAGCAAAAAGCCAGACATGGAACAGTGGTTGAAGGGATAGAGTGCCAGCCTTGAGCAACAAAAGCTCAGAGACAGTATCCAGGCCCTGAATTCTAGCTCCAGGACTGGCACAAAACAAACAAAAAAGGCTACCAAGCAAGCAGCTGTTCCCAATACACACTGTCCTTGTCACCTCTGCTCCTGATATGTCCAATCAAACCTGACCTTTCTCTCTGGGGCTACATGTCTAGTATATTTCATGACTGTTTTCTCCCTCCTCCTCCTCCCCTACCCCCTCCTTCCCCCCTCCTACTTCTTCCCTTTCCTCCTCCCTCCTCCTCCTCTTTCTTCTTCTTCTTCTTGTCTGTCATGAGGGCTGAACTCTGGGTCTGGGCGTTGTCCCTCAGCTCTTCAGCTTAAGGCTAGCGCTCTACCCCTTGAGCCACAGCACCACTTTCGTTTTTTTTCTTTTTGCTTATGTGGTGCTGAGGAATCGAACCCAGGGCCTCAGGCATGCAAGGCATGCGCTCTACTACTGAGACACCTTCCCAGTCCCTTATGTATATATTCTTTTTTTTGGGGGGGGGCCATCATGGCCTGAACTCTGGGCCTGGGTGCTGTCCCTCAGCTCTTCAGCTCAAGGCAAGCACTCTACCACTTGAGGCACAGAGCCACTTCTGAGTTTTTTCTGCTTATGTGGTGCTGAGGAATCCAACTCAGGGACTCATGCATGGGAGGCAAGAACTCTACCACTGAGCCACCTTCCCAGCCCATGACTGTTTTCTTTCCAAATCATTCCCTCTCTGAATTTTCTACCATGAAAGGTAAACGATGCTGTCAGTACTTTTCAAATTCTATGAACTTAAGTTTTTAAAGGCAAAAAAAGGCACATTTTCACATGAGCCTTATAGTTTATTGTCAATAATGTATCTTGTAAAGGAAAATGTAACCAAAAAGTAAATCCACTCAAATGTTTTCAAGTATCCCAGCAATAATTGCTTAACAAGAATTTACTAAGTACAGCATTTAATTCATATTGATTTTATAGACAGGATTTCCATCCATGAAGTGAATACATGTTTTTTTTCTAAACAAGTAGTTCTTAGATTTGTTCTGAATCAATTTTTACCTTGTTAGATACAGCTTTGTAGCATATAAAAACAAAGTTAGGTGATGATTCTGTTATTTGATGTATTTGTTATATTCCCAGCTTCATGTTTCTACAAGTTTAGTAAAAGTTACTTGTTATGTCAGTGTTCTAAAGCAGGGATAAAAATACAAAGTTTAATAGCATTCTGAGAAATCAGTTGATACTTACTTCCTATGGGCTACTAGACTCATGATCAGAAGCCTTCAGATATCACAGTTCACCTGTTTAAAAATTCACATAACACCATGTGGAAAATGACCTATGTCACTTGTGGGCAGGGATGGGAGGGAGGAAACTGGAGGAAGGGGTGATATTGTCCAAAAATGAAATGTACTCATTATCTGCTTTATGAAATGCTAACCCCTCAGTATGCCTTAATCATAACATAAAATAAAATATAGTTTTAAAAAGAATTCACTTCATTTATCATCAGGCATCTCATACATGTTTTCCCCTGAAGTATAATTTTTAAAATTATCAAAATGCTACTCACCCCCAAATGTTCCATGTTACTTATTCTACCACTTGCATTACTAGATTATAAAGAAAAACATCATAGATGCTTTCTTAGCAAACCAACCCTGACTGTCCCTTAAGAAGTTACTTCCTCTCCCACTACACCTGTTTTTTTTTAAGTTAATCTTCAGCGGTGATATTCAAATCTGGTTGAGCTAAGTATGCTTTTAGAAAATTAGGATATATCTCTGGGTATATAGTATACCTGTGTTTTCAATGTTGTGGATCATAAGTAAATAGATCAGAATGCAAACATGTTTCTCTTTCCCTAGGATTAGACAGAAGGAATGTTATTAAATTAAAATTAATTCTATTGTTATTTACTTATTAAATAAAAATTTTAAAAATTATTGTTAGTCTTATTCCTTCTGCATAATGTCTTTAACTCTCATCAGACATTGATCAAAATAAAACACGTGAATCTGGAATTTTGTAAGTGGCACTGCTTAGTTGGCAGATAGGATCTGCATGTACACTTAAGATTTTATTAAATTATTTTTGAAAAGATTCTCTAACTTCAGATTACTTTTGAATATCTGTATTATCTGTAAGTAGTTGCACAAAGTGATTTCAATTCAACAACTTAGTTTATAATTACAATGCATCTTCATTCATGTCACACCTTCCATCGTTCTCTCTGACTGTAGATTCCCCAGAGACTATAAAGTCAGTTTCTAGGAATGGTATTTTCTACCATACATGGTATGAATCACAGAACATTTATTAAGTTTATTTATAAGAAATAGAAGGATTGTAATACCAAAGTTTAGCTCATCTTAATGATGATATGATTTGTAACCTATAACAAAAGTGATGAAAGTCTGAGATCTAAGGATCATAGTTTGAAACCAGTCTAGGCAGGAAAGTCCATGAATCCTTTTTCCCCCCAAAAAACCGGCAAAAAAGCTGATAGTAGAGCCAAGTGGTAGAGCATCAGCCTTGAGAGACAAAGCCAAGCAAGAGCATGAGGCCTAGAGTGCAAGACTGAGTACCAGAACAACAATAAAATAAAATGAGCGAGGTAATGGCATCATTTGATCTTTCATAGTCAAAGCTTGTAATCCCAAAGATTTCTTTCCTAATGTTATCTGGATCATAATTAACACTCAGTATTTTTTATTAATTGCCCTTGAATAGTATTTTGCCCAGTTTTTGCACATTGAGTTGGGTTATTCACTAAGTAGACCACATCTGAACCACAAAGCATACATGAACAAATACGAAGCAACAGAAACCACGCAAAGTCCACTCTCAGGCAACAGTTGAATTCAACTGGAAGTCAGTAACAGAAAAATAGCTGAAGTATCTCAAAATATATAGAGAACAATCTGATTCCCATATAAACATAAGCTATCTCAAGATAAATTTTTTACACGCCTTAAGTTAATTAAGATGGAAATATAACTTGTGAGACTCATGAAACAATATTTCAAAAGAAATTTGTATCCTGGAGGAAAAAACAATAATAATTTGAACATCAATCAATGAAATTGAAAACAGGAAATCAATAGGAAACTATCAAAAGAAACCCAAAGCTGCTTCTTTGAGAAGATCAATAAAATTGCAAAGCAAAGTATGAAAAAGGAAAAAAGAGGGAGAACATAAATTACTAATACCAGAAATGAAAGAAAGAACAGGCCCCACAGGCCCCAAAGATAGTAGAAGGATAATGAAACAATGCAAGCATAGCTTCATGTTCACAAATCTGAACACCTGGATGAAATGGACCAATCTTTTCAATGATGTGGTCTAACAAACTTATACAAGATGGAAGACACAATTTGAATACACATACATCTTTGTTTTCTCTAGGCTCTATAAAAAATATTGCAGGATGAGTAGCATCTGATTTATTGCACACATTTCTCCACACCAGGAAGATCTAGGTCAAGGTTGCAGAATATTTGATCTCTGGAGAGAGTCTGCTTCATAGACAGTGCTCTTTACAAAAAAATCCCTATGTTGAGAGAAACCTCTTCCAAGATTGCTTTTATAAGAGAGCCAATCCCATTTGGAGGAGCTTTGATCAGAAGACCTAATCACTTACTGCAAAATCCAATATCCTAACATCTTGAAGACTGAGATTTCAGCATGTGAGTTTTTGAGGGACATAGATTTTCAGAACATAGCAGCCTACATCCATTAAAGAAAATGAGTCAAAATAAATGTCCCTCCAAAATGAAAAGCATCAGGCTGCAGTAGGTTCTGTAGTAGGTTCTATCAAATCCTGAAGGAAACCATAATCTCACTTTCTTCATTTTCAGAGGTTTGAAACAAAGAATTGATCCCTAAGTCTCTCTGAGACTAACATTTCCATTGCATGTAAAGGAGAAAAAAAGCACTACAAGCAAATTACAGACCATCTTCTCTCATGAACATAGATGTACAAAGTCTCAGCCAAGCATTAGTAAGTCCTACAAAACAACAAATAAAAAGAATAATACAACATGACTAATTGGATTTATTCCAGGTTTGAAGGCTTGTACTAATATTCAAAAATCAGTTAACACACACATAATGACTTTGTTAAATGGCAAAACAATTCAGCATGTATTCTAAAAAGGAAAGTCAAAGAAAGGGTGGTTTGGGAGGGGTATGTGAGAATGTTGAAACAGAGAACATTGATCAAGATGTGTTGTATCACAGACTTCTCTGTTGAGTGGCAACTGATTTGTACAGTTACTTAAAGACAATAAAACTGTTAAAAATGATGCATTGTAGATATAAACTCGCTTCTTAAGTGACATCTCCCTTAAAGATACAATTACTTAAAGATAAATTTGTAAAAGTAAAGAAGGATTTTAAACATTCACACAGTGAGGCCAAAGGAGGATATTCTTGGGAGAGGATCACAAAGGCTCAATAGCTATGTGCATATAATCATATAAAATGATGTTTATCAAAATGAACACAAAGAAATGGAAACAAGAGGATTTTTTTATTGTACTGTTAGTGGTTCTTTTTCTTCTTCTGTTTTTATCACTATTTTTGATTTCTGTACCCTTTGTCTTTCTTGTACATAAGTTTATCTGATTGAGAAGAGGAAGGTGAAGCACAGAAATGGTGGGACAAAGGATGAACTAATTCAGCAGACCCACTAGACACTATGTTAGAAACGAACTATATAACTTGTTGGGGGGCGAGAAGTCGGAAGGGGAAAGCTGGGAGAAAATGAAGGAGGGAGTGATACTGTTAAAAAATAAATACACTCATTACCTGACATATAACTGTAACCTCTCTATACATCACCTTTACAATTTAAAAATAAATAAATAAAAATTAAAAGTAAAAAATATTTTTCAGAACCAGTTAACAAACATTATCCATATCATCATTAGATTTTTTAAAAGGCATTGAGCAATGCCAACTGTTATAAATGAAAAAAGCTCAGAGAAGGTAGGAAAAATAAGGAATGTCCTCAACTTGATGAAGTTACATGAGTAAGGTAATGAGCACATTTCCTATTGAGCACTGTTACCCCCTCCTTTGTTTTCCCCCTACCATTCCTTCCCTCCTCACCTTCCCAACTCCCCTCCCCCCCCAAGTTGTAAGGTTCGTTTTGAACATAGTGTCTTGTACATGTCATTGTTACAATGGGTCATCCTGTATCCTTGATTCAGATATTTGTTATTTGCCTTTTCCTCCCCATCTTAGAAAAATGTACATATGACCATATATAAGATGATGCTAAGTGAAATGAACCCCAAGATAGGGGCACAAGAGGTTTTAACTATGTTGCTGTTGTTTTTAATGTACTTATAATGTACTATGTGATTTTTTGTTTCATTTTATGTTCTTCCCTCATGGTATAACCCATTTTCATTGTATTTGATTCTGGTGCCCTGCATCTTGAAAAAAACACTTTTTAAAAGTCCTAGTGACTTTCCCAAGAAAGAATCAAGATCACACAGAGAAAATAAAAGGTACAATTTCATCTTTTCCAATGCTACACTAGATGCCAAAGACAATGAAGCACGCTCTCAAAATTCCAAATGAGAATGAGATGTGATGCAAATCCTTTCCCTAATTTAGGCTGTCAGAAAAGTAATATCGACCATTTCAAATCTAACAGATGAAAGGCAGAATGAAATGAAATCAAAGAGACATGAGGTAAGACATGATCTTGTCTCAGCATGCAAAGGCCCAGCCAGGATGAAACTTGCTATGTCCTGTGGTTTAAATGCAATGAGCTATAGTTTTTATTAAAGAAGAAAATTCCAGTCCTACAGATGGCCAAGGGTTTATGCCGTTCCCTAACTCCTTTTCTCTACCAGGAATTTTCTCGTGCTTTCTGAGAACTGCTTTTAGTGGATTATTTAAATTATGAAAGCTCTTTTTCCCTCAGAGGACAGCTTGGTACTGTGCCCATAGCTCTCTCACAAACAACTGATAGAATGTCCCTTCCTACTTAAAGCTTTGTCCTTTAAAACTATTTTGCAGTCTGCAATCCAGAGCCCAGGTTCAATCTGCTTGATTTTGTCTCTCCTCTAAGACTAACTCTAAGTCAATTCTTGATCTCGTATCTCTTAAGGGTTAAATGTGAGTAGAGAAAATGGAGGCTTTCTTTAATGTTCTAATCCCTATTAATGTGCCATTCATGGGTCTATTCTCAGGAAACTTCTAGAAAATCATGTGTAATCAAATAATGAGTGAAGCAATATTGAGAAACATTAATGTAGGAACAAACTTCAAGATTTCCCAAGACAAATGCTGCATAAAAGAGGAATTAGGCCAGGTGCTGGTGGCTCAGGCCTGTAATCCTAGATACTTAAGAGGTTGATACCTGAAGATCATGGTTCTAAGCCATCCTGAGCATGAGACTCTTATATGCAATAAACTACTCAAAAAAGCCAGAAGTTGTGTTGTGTCTCAAGTTGTAGAGCACTTGCCTTGAGCAAAAGAAGCTCAAGGAGAGTGCCTAAGCACAGAGCCCCAGGACCAGCAAAAGAATAAAATTAAATAAACAAAAAGAGAAATTTGCTTAGGCTGAGAGAGAACATTGGAGGGGAAAGACGTCAGGAAAATACTTTTATAAAAAAAGAAGCAATCTAAGTATGGAGGTTCTTCAAAAGACTTCACATAGAGCTCCCCTATGATCCAGCAATCCAATTTTGGGCATTTACCCAAATGATCACAAACAAGACCATACTAAAGCTACCAGCACGCCTATGTTTATTGCAGCATTATTTACCATAGCTAAGATATGGAACCAACCCAGATGTCCCTCAGTAGATGAATGTATCAAGGAAATGTGGTATATATACACAATGGAATTCTATGCCTCCATCAGAAAGAATGGCATTGCCCCATTTATTAGGAAATGGAAAGACTTGGAAAAAATTATATGAACTGAAGGAAGCCAGGCCCAAAGAAACATAGGTCCCATGGTTTCTCTTATTTGAAATAACTGGTATATGTCTGAGACAAGCAGAAAAGGTCAGATAAGTTGATGTTAGGTGAACTGAACCCCAAGATAAGGATTCAAATGTTTTTTCTTTCTTGCAATTGTTTCTAACATATTTACAGTATGATTTCTTTGTGGCATTGTATGCTGCTCTATTGAATGCTAACTTGTTTGCACAACTACTTAAAGATGATAAAAACATACTTCCCAAGGCTATCTACAAATTCAATGCGATACCTATCAATATTCCAACCTCATTCTTCAAGGAAGTAGAAGAGGCAATCCAAAAATTCATAAGGAACAATAAAAGACCCCGAATAGCAAAAACAATCCTCAACAAAAAGAACAGTACTAGAGGAATATCAATACCAAATTTCAAACTCTACTATAAAGCCATAGTAATCAAAACAGCTTGGTACTGGCACAAGAACAGATCTCAGAACCAATGGAATAGAATTGAAAACCCAGAAATGAACCTACAGACCTATAGTCATCTAATCTTCAATAAGGGAGCTAAAAAATAGAATGGAAGAAAGAGAGCCTCTTCAGTAAATGGTACTGGCAAAATTGGTTAGCTACTTGTAGAGAACTAAAGCTAGATCCTTATATATCACACTGCACCAGAATCAACTCCAAATAGATCAAAGACCTCGGAGTCAAAGCAGACACTCTGAAAACATTACAGGATGGAATAAAAGAAACCCTCGGGCTCCTTGGCACAGGCCAAAATTTTCTTAATAGAGACCCAGAAACATAACAAATCAAAGAAAGGTTGGACAAATGGGATTGCATGAAATTACAAAGCTTCTGCATGGAAAAGGACACAGCTAGCAAGATTAATAGAAAGCCCACGGATTGGGAGAAGATCTTCACTAGCCATACAATGGACAAAGGTCTCATATCTAAAATACACCTGGAATTCAAAAAATTAAAATCCCCAACAACAAATCCTCAAAGAAACAACTGCCCAATAAATAAGTGGGGTAAAGACTTAAAGAGAAACTTCTCTGAAGAAGAAAGAAGGATGGCCAATAGACACATGAAGAAATGCTCAACCTCCCTAGCCATAAAAGAAATGCAAATCAAAACAACATTGAGATACCACCTCACCCCCATTAGAATGGCCATAACCAAGATCTCTAATAACAACAGATGCTGGAGGGGATGTGGACAAAAGCAAACCTTACTACATTGTTGGTAGGAGCATAAACTTGTTCAACCACTTTGGAAAGCAGTATGGAGGTTCTTCAAAAGAGTCCAGATAGAACTCC
Source organism: Dipodomys ordii (assembly GCF_000151885.1). Classification (NCBI taxonomy): domain Eukaryota; kingdom Metazoa; phylum Chordata; class Mammalia; order Rodentia; family Heteromyidae; genus Dipodomys; species Dipodomys ordii. Next base: position 2,122,846 of record NW_012267398.1, on the reverse strand, counting down.
CGCTATGACCCAGCCCACTTTTGGGCATTTACCCAAATGTTCACAAACAAGACCACACTAAAGCTACCAGCACAACTATGTTTATTGCAGCATTATTTACCATAGCTAAGATATGGAACCAACCCAGATGCCCCTCAGTAGATGAATGGATCAAGAAAATGTAGTATATATACACAATGGAATTCTATGCCTCCATCAGAAAGAATGGCATTGCCCCATTTGTTAGGAAATGGAAAGGCTTGGAAAAAATTATATTAAGTGAAGGAAGCCAGGCCCAAAGAAACATAGATCCCATAGTTTCCCTAATTTGCTATAACTAGTATATGTCTGAATCAAGCAGAAAAGGTCAGATAAGTTGATGTTAGGGAAATGAACCCTAAGATATGTATTCAAATGTTTTTTTTCTTTCATGTGATTGTTTCTAACATATTTATAAGATGTGTTCTTTGTTGCTTTGTATGTCCCTCCCCCACAGTATAACCTCTGCATTCACTGTACTTGATGTCGGTATAATTTGTGGAGGGGAAGTGAAAAAAAATCGTTTAGGGATACAAGTGGACCATTGCAACAATGAGATGTACAAGTTGTTATGTAGAAAAGGAACTTTACAACTTTGGTGGGTCGGGGGGAGGAAGTTTCGGTGGAGAGACAGCCTGTTGGGGGGAGGATGGGAAAGGATGGGAAGGAGAATCAAAGGAGGAGGCTACAATGCTTGATAAGAAATGTACTCATTATCTTGCCCATGTAATTGTAACCCCTCTGTACATTATTTTCACAATTAAAAATGAAAATAAAATGATAAAAGAATTCCCCCAAATGTCACTCTAAAGGAGTACATCATGAATAAACACTGTATTCTTCATTATTGGCCCTTTATCCTGCTCTCCCACCTATCCTTCCTGCTCTGTCTCAGATACTGCTTTCCCCAAATTTAGTTTTTGTACTTTGGTGTGTGTGTGGGGGAGGTTATACTCAAAGGGGCACTATACAACTTGAGCCACATATTTAGTTCCAGCTGTTTGGTGGCTACTTGGAGATAAGAGTGTCCCAGACTTTTCTGCCCAGTCTGGCTTTGAGTGATAACCATCAAATCTCAGCCTCTTGAGTAGCTAGGATTACAGGTGTGAGCCACCAGTGCCCAAATGCAGGGGGCTCATTTTTTGATTGGGCCTTTCTGGCAACTACTCCTGATTAAGAGGCTGTGCTCTCCAGCTGTGGTTATCGCTGGTTCATTGGAGATAGAGTCTCAGGACTTTTCTGCCCGAGCTGCATTCAAACTATAATTCTCAGATCTTAGCCTCCTGAGTAGCCAAGATTACAAGTGTGTTCCACTGGTACTCAGCTTGTGATTTGTATTGTTTTTGTACGTTTAATCAGTCATTTTTCAATTGCATGAAAGAATTAATACTATTTACTGTAGATACTAAAATGTTAGACTATTTTGTCAAAACACTATGATTCCCACATCCAAACATAAAACTTGTGTCTTCCCACATATGTTTACAAGCAGCTAAAAAGTCAGTAGTTGTGCACAGTATATTACACTGATTAAATTTGGCTTACCCACATAAGCCTCTCATATCATATCTAGAACAATGCTTGCATAAACAAATGTATTTTTAATAATTTATCTAAGCAAATAAATTATGTGACAGAGCAATCATAAAATTCCATCACAACTTACTTTCCTCTCTAACCAGGTACTGAAGGACTTCATTCAGTCCTGACAGAAGTCTGAGGGTTTTTTCGAATCCAACAAATGATTTACCTTATATATGATTAATTTTCTGATACTAGTGATGTTCGCTACTAAACATTTTTCCTTTAATTTAAAAATCCTTCTGGGAACTAGTGGTTTGTGCCTGTAATTCTAGCTATTCATGAGACTGAGATCTGAGGATCAAGGTTGAAAGCTTACCCAGGAAGGAAAGTTTATGAGACTCTTATTTCCAAGTAATCACCAACAAAGGAAGCTAGAAGTGGAGGTGTAGTTCAAAATGGTAGAGCACCAGCTTTGAGTGAATAAAAGCTCAGGGACAGCACACAGCCCTGAGGAGACTGTCCTGCTTGAGCTGCTTTCTAACCTCGATCCTGAGATCTCAGCCTTCTGAGTAGCTATGATTACAGGTGTGAGCCACCAGCACTCAACTTCATCAGTTTCTTAACTAGAGAAAGATGCAAATTTATCAGTTCTTAAATGTTGCAGTAAATTGTGCGTGACTGGTTTTATGCCTAAATCAGCTGGAGAGTAAACTCGGTGCCTTCCTCATTTCTGCCAAGGATTACTGCTACTACACTTACCTTTAGCAGCTGCAGAAAGGTCACCATTTAGCGCTATATTGTAAAAGCATGTTGTGGGCACAGCTGTTGCTTTGGAAAATTCTTCCTTTTTTTTTCCTTTTTTTTGGTTGATCGTGGGGCTTGAACTCTGGGCCTGGGTGTTGTCCCTGATCTCTTCAGCTCAAGGCAAGCACTCTACCACTTGAGCCACAGCACCACTTCCAGTTTTCTAAATGGTTTATTGGAGATTAGAGTCTCATGGACTTTCCTGCCTGGGCTGGCTTTGAACTGGGATCTTCAGATCTCAGTCTCCTGAGTAGCTAGGATTACAGGCATGAGTCACCAGCGCATAGCTAGAAAATTCTTGAGTCACTTCCTTTGATGCATTCTACTATTTTTTTCCTCATCCTTAACATCTTAGTCTTGTTCATCTTACTTGGTTTCTCCAGAGCTGATAAACATCTTGAATTTTCTCTTTTAAGATTTGATTTTCAAGATTATTATACCTTCAAGTGGAGAAGGGAACTGATTTATACCGGATCGTCCAGGGCTAGCTTTGGAATCCATGTATTGAAATCTCATCCTTACAGCCTTTTGACAGGTAGTTTGATAAAAGAGGCAGAGCGCTCAAAACTCACTCTTACAAGACATCAAATCTGCCTTGATCTTGAGCTTCCTGCCAGAATTGTAATACAGTATGTTGCTCATAAACTACTCTCATATATGAAACCAGATATAATTTATAACTATATATGTAAACATACTGGGTCATATGCATATATGCATAAATGTATTAATAAAGTAGGGGGGAGAATTCCAATCGTATAACTCATTTGGAGGACTAACTTTAGGTGGTGAGGTAGGGGTAGGTGAAGGGGAGGGAGGGTGGACAAATGAAGGCAGGAAGTATGGAAGAATGTAGTCATAACGTTCAATGTATATAAGTAAAATTGAAACTAGGAAAATTGAGGGGATGGGTGGGGCTGGGAGAGATGGGGAGAACAATGAAAGGGGTGACACTGATCAGGATGCAGTGAACTCATAAGTCGACATGTTGAATTAGAATCCCTTTGTACTTAAAGATAGTAGACAGTCAGACAGACTGCAAACAGACAGACAGGTAGACAGATAGATAAATAGATCCATTGATCCCTGGATAGATGGGTGGGTGGATGGACAGATAGATGGAAAGAATTTTTTTTAAATGGCCACTGTGTACTTAGTTCAGCATCTCTGCCCAGGCAGGACAGGAGAGTATGACCCTTAATCACCCAGAGTAGCCCTGGATCTTACCTTGAGGCTCCTTACTTCAGAATCTTGGGACATTTAATTCTCCTACCCCTATATTCTAAGCTATAGAACACAAAGATAATAGCATACTTCACGGGTTTATGAAACATTCCAAGTGCTGAGAACAGCTTGTTTTACCTGTTAAGCACCCAATAAATGTTGTCCATTAAGCTTGATACCCCAGGTTTACAATAAATTCCTTTTTTGCTAAATTGAGCTTTGATGGATTCTGTTTCTTGGGAACAAGGAGCCCTTCCTGCTTTATCCGTCATCTGCTGAGGTCTAAGGTGAGGCTCCTGTCTCTGGCTCAGCAGACCGTGGCCTGAAACCACAGGCCTCCAGACTGAGGCAAAGGGTCAGCCGAGGACAGCTTGCAAGTCCCAACCATAATAAACTGCATCTTCACTTATGAAGACCCTGGGGTTAGAACTCAAGGCTGAGGTACTGTCCCAGGCTCTTTTGTTCAAGGCTGATGCTCTGCCACTAGAGCTACCCCTCCATTTCTGTTTTTTGGCTGTCCAATTGGAGATAAGAGACTTACAGACTTTCCTGCCCTGGCTGGCTTTGAACTGTGATGTTTAGATCCCAGCCTCCTGAGTAGTTAGGATGACAGGCATGAGCCACCAGTGCCCGGTGTCAATTTTAAAGACTGTGTTTAAGTAGGAAAACAGCAGGTTCTCATTAGAGTACCAGGTAAAGTATTTGCCTAGGGAGGGAGTAAGGTGAACATGAAAACAGTGACACTTCTTCAATATCCTTACATTTAAGCAGCCCCATCACATTTACAACTGACAAGGGTGAAATTGCATCACGTGCCATAATTAGCCCACTGAAGCCCTCAAGAGGGCAAATCATCCAGCATCCACTGCATTGCTGAACATACTGTCAGCAATCAGTTCTTAGCAGTGTCACCTAACTCTTGGCAGACTTACAGTGCCCAGCGAAAGGGTTCCCTGAGGACAGAGCTTACTTTGCATAATAAATCCCATCAACATTCAGTTCGCCCAAATTCTATAGAACAGATATTGCAATATTGTTACAACAGAAAATGCACTTTAGAATTGGATTCCTAATTCTCAGTAAAAGTACTACTTGTAGCTTAACTGTAAATTTACATATCTGGTGCCCTTATGATTACATAAAGGAAAAACAAACTGTGTTACCTTTCCAAGCCATGACACATTTCACTTAAAAGAAATCATAAACATGATTAGTGTGAACCATTTAACACAGTACTCTGGGGTCATGGTTTTAAAACCTGAATTTGTGGTTCTGAATAAGTTATTCTAATATTACCTCAGGGGATGTGTATCAATAGTAAACAATATAGAACTGCTTAAACTCTGTATAAGGTAATAGTGTATATTATCATATAATTGAAAGTAATGTACTGATATAATGTCCTGTGCATTAAAATAAGACAAGGAAGTACTTCATTAACTTTTTAAAGGAATATTCTTTAACCCTTTTGACTAATTGGACAACAAAATTTTAAATAGCTCTCACCTGTAATCCTAGCTGCTCAGGAGGCTAAGATCTGAGTATTCCAGTTCAAAGCCAGCCCAGACAGAAAAAGTCCATGAGACTCCTACCTCCAACTAACCATTGAAAAGTTAGAAGTAGCGATGTGGCCCTGAGTTCAAGCCCCAGTATTTGTATCAATAATAAAAATAAAAAATAACCATAATCATAACAAAAATAATCTGATAACCAAAAATATATGTGGTGGTATGAAAGAAACATTTACTGGGTTAAACCTGTTCATTCAGATTAAAATGATAACACTGGGTTTTAAAGTTAATTCAAATATATTTTCTATGAAATCTATGAGAGAAAAGTTTATTGTTTCTGAGATCTGGAGTCAAATACTTGTGGTTGAATAGACAGTAAAATGAAAAAATGTCCAAAGCGCTATCAAAAATGGTCACTGATTGCACCAACATCTAAATTGCTGACAACTGGAACTGCAGGGTTTTTTTTTTTCAATGCAGTAAGATTCAGCTCATTCTCCAAACAATATTTTAGATGTGTACTGACTAAAGGACAAAAACCACATGCTTTCTGTATTTCACTGAATTTAATTAAAATGTAAGCAGATTGCTTTCTTCCTTCTTGTCATGGAGTTTGCTATTCAGACCCTAAGTAGAAAGGAAAGCTGATATAATACCCAGCTATGTCACACACAGAACCCAGATTATAAACCAGCAATTGACTTGTTCCATGTCCTATATTTCTTTAGGGAAGAGATCAGTCACTATTTTACTTTAAAAACACTAGTTGGTTTACAGATATCCCCACCCAAACTGATCATCTTAAAAAATAACTCATTGTGTTCATCTATTTTAGCATTGGTTTATTTGGCCTCCAATACATAAAAAATATAAAAATAAACTTGGGTGCTGGTGGCTTATACCTGCAATACTACCTACTCAGGAGGCTGAGATCTGAGGATCTCTGTTCAAAACCAGCTGGGGCAGGAAAGTTTGTGAGACTCTTATCTCTACTAAACTACTAAAAATGTGAGAAGTGGTGTTGTGGTAGATCTCTAAACTTGAACCCAAGAAGCTTGGGGACAGGACCCAGGCCTCAGGAAGAGCACCAAAAAAATAACTAAAAATAAAAAATAATAGTAAATAATCAAGGTGACTTTTCTCTTAATATGAGTCACCTGTGTTGGATGTTAATAGTTGTGAATTCTTTGTTTTTTGAGCTAACCAATAATAACCAAAGTCGGGAAGATTTTGGATGCAGCTTCCATTTTCTGTTCTTATATTTATTCTTCTCCTGTGGAGTTGGAAATGGTGCTCTATGTCAAATCACTGAAAACCTTCCCTGTTTGTGTTTCATAGCCAACTCTGGTTGATTCTGATCATTCACTGTGTAATACAAAGTTCTATAGATTATTATAATTTACAGTTCTTGTTTATGTTATGACAAAGAAAACCTAAAACATTACCCCTTATGAATTATGAAATGAGCATATAAATTCAATTCTCTAATAACAAATATAACCAAAATCTCTTGTCCTCTTGTCATGCCATTGTATTGTTTACTAAGCAATAGCCATAAAATATCAGATTTGTTCTTAAGCCTAAACATTCAGATACTTTAACCAATATCAACTGAATTTAATGTACAGCTATAATAGTATTAAGTCACAGCCTTTAGTTTATATGAGTAGATTCGTTTGTATTCCTTTATAAACTTTATATTTACTCTCTTGCTTACAGTAAGATTATTCATAATCTATCTTCATTCATCAGTGCTTTTAGGAATAATCCAAAGAGATGACCTAGAACAAAAACAAACTTATTAAACATCAAGCAAATTTCTGAAAGAATTTTGAGCTTAAATTATTTGCTATCTACCATTGTTGTTCCTGGGATTTTGTTCCCAGTAGTTTCCACTTTGTGTGCAAGTGTGTTATAGAATACAACAAGGAGCACACTCAAGATTCGTCAATATCTGAATCTTTTGTGATGCAACTCTGTAGCTCCTCTAGCTGAGAGGTCTCTTGCATCTGAGATGATTCTGTAACTTCTTTTGTCAAAGACACTGCAGTAAAGGAAGCAGTGTAGCTGTTGCAGGACAAGACATCCAGAGAATATGGAGACCCTGTAGGCTCATGGGAGCTATGGCTGCGGGTGTGGTATATGGATGTTGTCTTTGAGGAAAGCCTGCTTTCTTGTGCTTGAATAAAGACACAAGATCTTGAATGCTCGACTTTACACAGTGATCAGGGTCAAAGACAGGATGGATGTCTGTGTATTCTTGGTCTTTACTTTACCCTGATCTCCTGTAACCAAGTTTGGAATGTGTCCTCCCCTTTGACCTGTAAATCTAGATCACTCCAAGCTAATACACACTCTTTGATCACTAAGAGACAAGGACAAAGGAAATGTTGGCATTTATTGGTCTGCTCATTAAGCCCTGCCTCTCCTCTTGGGGCACTATGAATATTTGTCATGAGTGATCCTTCTGGTGTTGAGGGAGGATGGACTAGGGACAATGAAGCATGGTGAAAGCAACTCAGAAGCAGTGTATTCAGAAATGGAGAAGCACTCTCTTTGCTTCTAAGAGACATCAGGACACCTTCCTTTTACCACAAGCATTAGCATCTGTTTTATGGTAAGATGCATTCTCACCTGGAAGAAATGCCCAAACAAGGAGATCTAGGCAGTTAGAAATATTAACAACACCCAGAATGATTGAGAACAAAGATGAACACCTACTTGTGCATAACTTTAAGTCATATCCCCTGCCTTCATCATATAATTACCCCTGATGTTGAAGAGCTCTGTGTCTATCCCTTTGAAAGCATCCACATTGTGTTAGAACGTGCCTCTACCTTTCTACTTGTCTGTTTGTCTACTTTTTGTCAGTTTGTCTGCTTGCCTGCTTGCTTACTCACTCAATAATATTCTGCCAACTTTCCTTACCATCATGACTTGTCCAGAAATTCTTTTTCTGTGATCAAAGTCAAGGGCCCTAAGTAGAAGAGTCCCTACTTTTAGAGAGAAACTTCACAAACCTTCACCTATATACGGTAGCAATGTCACTGTGTGCAATGAACAAACTTGAAGGCATTGCATGCTTCTTTGTTAGAACTCTGTTCTGCCACCATGCAAACAAGTCCAAGCTAGTCTTCTGGGCTATAAAGAGACCATGAGAAGCAGAGCTTCAGCCTACGAGTACTAAAAAAAATAGTCACAGGCATGTAAGAAATTCCATCTAAGAACCAGAATGCTGCCTACATGCCCACCTGACAGAAAAGTCATGAGATTCCAGAAAATAGAAAACCTGCCCAAGCAGAGCCCAGCCCAACCACCTAGCAAAATTATAAACCAAATAGATGACTGTTGTTTTAATCTAGGAACCTATGAGATGGTTTATGTAATAACAAAATCTACTGGCTGCAATAGACAATACAAAGTCTAACAGATTTGAGCTCCGAACAAAGGTATCATGATGACATGTCATTCTCCAACACAAGCCTTTCATCTAAGAATGGTTCTTGCTTGAAACATCAATAATACATGCTTTTTCTCCTAAGTCTAAAAGAGTACATGCTGCACTAATCATCTTAGAGAAAACCAGAGAATCATTCTTTGTCTATTAATCAAGCAATCAATCACTCATTCTCTCTTCCTTTTCTCTCTTTTATGATGATGAAGTCTGGGAGGGTCTCAATGACAGATAACCAGATGAAAATCTCCACTAATGCTTATAGGTTCTTGTTATTATCAGAGAAAGAATTCAGAGATGAGAGAAAGTAAGGAATTAAAAAGGAAGTTCTATGGCTAGATGCTGATATTTCACTACTGTAATTGGAGCTACCAGGAGGTTGAGATCTGAGGAAGCCAGCCCAGGTGGAAAAGTCCAAGAGACTCTGTCCCAATTTAACTAGTAAAAACCTGGAAATGGAGGTGTAGCTCAAGTGGTAGAGCACTAGCCATGAGCAAATAGAGCCAAGTGAAAGTTCACAGCCTTGACTTCAAGTCCTAGAATTGGCACATAAAATAGTTGTATGATAGTGAAAGTATACACCCAGGGGAGAGGGTAGGCTGTCCATAGAGACATCCACAGAATTTCATTTTATACAAAAATTTCAATGGAGTGAAGGACTATTTCTGGGTTTAGGTAGGAAGAAAGTTAAGGAATTTATTAGGATTTTCCCAGGATAGGATTACATTCTTTTTTTTTTTTTGTCTTGTTCTTTGCTTGGTTTTCAACTCAGGGCCTCATTCTTGCTTAGCTTGCTTGCTCAGCTGGCATTCTACCACTTCAGCCATGTTTCTGGCCTGGCTCTTCACTGGTTATTTTGAGAATAGAATCTCTTGGACTTTTGGGCCCAGAGTAGCCTAAAAGAAAGATCATCTAGATCTTAACTATATGAGCAACTAAGACTATAGATAATAGCCACTTTCTCAGTCTTTATATTGTTTCTGTAATATGAAGTGGTGTCAAATGCATGATGGGAACAGTCAGTTTTGCAAAGCTAATGATCTGGAAACAGAGATTTAGATAATGAAGTAGAAGATCATTATCAGTTGTCTTACTTAACCCTGATGGTCCCAGCTGATTGGCGTGGTCTTGTGTTTTACTTTTTTGAGTGATCAAAATGCTCTATTGTAATTCAGCTCTGTGGCTGCCTCAGCTTCTACCCATTGTGCCTCTTGCTTATTCTCTTTGTTCCCATACCTCTATCTAGCCATATCTGTCTATCTGTCTATCTATCTAATCTATCATCTATCCATTATCTATTTGTCTGTCTGTCTGTCTGTCTGTCTGTGTGTCTGTCTATCTAATCTATCTTCCCATACCTCTAGTGTACATTCTTCTTGTCTCTTCTCTCCTCTTCTTACATAAATTGACATAGGCCACTCACAACTCAAATCAAAATTATTGAGTTATTCCTCTTTTCAGTAATTTCCATTGTTTACATAGAAATCTATCTGAACATTAATTGCTGCACTTCCTCTCAAAGCATTTAGAGTAAGAGTTCAACACTCTGCCACTGAGTCTATTCTGCCTTCCACTATTTATTAGGATTTAGTAAAATGTTAAGGAATGATGATGGAAAGTTCCAAGGGCTTTCTATTACTTCTATTTAATGAAGCAATCTGAATGTAAGAGAGATCACCACTCTTCTGACTTCAAATAGTTTTTCAGCACTTTCTATGTAATTATATTGCTTGAATATACTAGGCCTTTCAGGGACTATTTGCTTCCTTGAGACATATTTTAGAAAATGTACTTTATGAGCCAATCCTTTAAAATTATTTTTAATTTAATTATGTCAATATACTATCATAAAAATGAAACTTTCCAAAAATATTATACAATTTCACGTTAGACGTCCCAAGTTAGTCACATTGTTATAGACTTATTTTCTTTCCAGATACCAATTATTTGAAAAGTTGATATGGCTTTCTCTGTCATAATCTGTAGCCCTAGATGGCTTTGTTTGCTTAAAAAATAAGTAATTGGGAAGACTAGCCCAGTGTGTTGGTTATAAAATATCCATTCACATATCATTGAAAGAAGGGTATGTGAGTACATTATCAAACAAATGATACGAACTATTTAGTATCATTTTTTTTCCTTCAGATGCTTAACAGATGAAAGACAATACAAGATAATAAAATCGACAAGTCACAGTACAGGTAAAATGAAAATGAAAAGACATGGCCAAGATTCTTCCTGAAAATTGGTGGTATCTTCAAGGAAGAACCACATTTGGAAATGAAAAGTCCTTTAACTTGTCAGATATAAAGGAGAGTAGATCAAGATACTGAAGTACAGCCAGAGGAATTGTTTCAATTCATTTCTTCTCACCCTACTGCTAGAAAAGTGTTTGTGCTACATTGATAGAATGTATGAACACACACCCTATCCTGGGCAGATGAGGACAGTAGGCACTAATCACACATTTTCACAGCCAGGAGGAGGAAAACCATGCCACACAGGACAACACATGGGAAAAGTAGTAAGCAAAGGCAGGCTGTAGAAAGCCAGGCTTTGGGGCATCCAGTTAGTAGGATGGTTGATCCCTGATGGCTCACACTTGAAATACAAGTTACTCAGGAGACTGGGATCTGAGGATCAAGGTTCAAAGCTAGCTTAGGCAGATGAATCTGAGAGTCTTTGATCTCCAATTAACCAGTAAAAAACCAGAAGTAGAGGTTTGGCTCAGGTGGTAGAGCTTTGAGTGGGAAGGCAAGCAGGAGTGGAAGGCCCTGAGTTCAAGCCCCAGTACTAGCACAAGAAAAAAAAAGAGAGAATTGATGACTCCTATTTCTGTACCTTGTTTCCTTGGGAAGAAGGGATTGACTTATTTAAGTGATTAATTCTATAGTTTTCAGGAAACTAAAAACTGCTCCCCAGAAATATACCAAAACCATGTCTGGTTCTGAAAACTGCGATTTTTAAATACTAAATATAAGTCATAACCAAGAAAGTGGAATGTGAAAGGAATGACATTCTGCATGTTCTTGACATTCTGTAGACATGGAAAAGCACAGCATGTCAGTTCAGATGAGCTGAGTGTGACCAAATATAGAATTTTGCGTGTATCTTAGTGTCTCTGACAGATTTTTATAAGACTGGTAGCTCTGTGGGTCTTATTCAAGACTGTATGTCCAGACTCTGAAAAAAATAACTGCCACAGTGTATAGGTTTTCAAATGAGTTAACAAAATAATATTTGGTGGTCAAACTTACATTGGCACTAAGATACACAAGTAATAAAACCAGACACCTTGCATGCTGTGCAGAAAAGACAGAACAACAATACAGTCAAGTAAGTAAACTATTAAAATCACACTAAAATACAGCATTGGGAAAGATTTTAAGAATTCCATCCACTAAACAGAAGGCTTACATTTCATTATGCAGAGGCAAGATGAAAGAAGTTTTTAAACATTGCAGTAACATAATGACAAGATGACAGAAGTTTTTAAATATCACATTTGTACCTGTTATTGAGGTGTTCAGAACCCTGTGCTAAGCAATTAAGGTAACACTATGAAAGAATGTGAGTATGAAAGTTAAAATTATTGAATAATGAACATAAAGGATATGGAACAATAATATTTCCACTCTAATGTATTTAATACTAGGCAAGACCATATCACATTAGCAAAACCAAAACAAAACAAATATGAAAGCCAATCAACTGGCTTAGCAGAGTCATTTTTCCATAGCAGATACCCACATTCTGAACTTCGAGATTCACAAAAACAATGTGTATTCTCTTTACTCTTTACGTAGTTGTACAAAGGACTTGCCATTCAACAAAGCAGTTTATGAATCCAGTGCATCTTTATCCATGTCACCCTTCAACATTCTCACCCACCCCTCCCATCCCACCCCTTCCTTCACTTCTTAGGCAATGCATTGAATTTCTTAGCCATTTAACCAAGCAGTTTATGGACCTGGAAGAATGCTAACAGCTAGTATCTCTACAAATACTGCTTTTAATTGCAAATACACGTGCAAGAAACACTGACACCATTCATGAAAAAGTCTACATTAAAAGAAGAATGAGGGGCTGGGAAGGTGGCTCAGTGGTAGAGCGCTTGCCTTGCATGCATGAGGCCCTGGGTTTGATTCCTCAGCACCACATAAGCAAAAAGAAAAAAA